>NC_053157.1:209636060-209952489 GCF_016835505.1 Polypterus senegalus
GAGCAACAACAGCTAAGCCACCAAGTGGTACACTTAAGCCACAAAGTAGTAGACCATGCACATTCTCATAATGGGGCCACATGGTGCTGAAGTGCATCCCTCACTAATGAATTCCAAACTGCTTCTAGAAGCAACATCAATTCAAAAACTGTGCATTAGGAGCTTCATGAAATGGATTTTCATGGCCGAGCAGAAGTACTCAAGCCTACGATCATTTTACACAATGCCAAATATGCCGCCATTGAACTCAGGAGTAGTGGAAAGGTGTTCTCTGAAGTGATGAATCATATTTCTCTATCTGGCAGTCCGATAGACAAACCTTGGTTTGGTGGATACTAGGAGAACGCTAACCTTCTGGGCTGTAAAGCGTAAAGTTTGGTGGATGATGAATAATGGGCTGGTTCTGTTTTTCAGGTCCTGAAAAAGGTCACTTTTTCTAATGAAGTGCCTGTTAGTGCTACAATATAGAAAGATATTTCAGACAACTTTGAGGTATCTGTTTGAGGATTTTTTTTTGTAGGAAAAATGTGAATTTTTACTTGCTTTAATTAATTATTGGCTTTGTCTTTGGCAATGCCAATGCCTCTTTTTCTTCATCTTTTACCACTTTTATGGGGGGTCGATGTGCTTGATCAGCCTTCTCCAAACAGCTTGATCCTGCACTTCATTCCCATCAGACAATTTTCCTTCTAATCTTCTTTTACTCTCTCCATCCACCTCCACTTTGCCCTCCCTTACTTTCCCTATACTTCCATTCCCATCACTTATCTGCCCACATATTCATTGTCTCTCCACATCATATATCCATACCACTTCAACATACTTTCCTGTATTTTTTTAGTTAGCTCTTTAACTTTTGTTGTACCTCTGATTTTCCTATTTTTATAATTCTGTCCTTTCTTGTAATTCCACATATCCATCTCAACATTTTAATTTCTGCCACATCTAACTTTTCCCACACTCCCTTTACTACTCATGTCTCAGCTCCATACATCATTGCTGGTGTTACCACTGTCTTAAAACCTTATCGTTAACCTTCGTCTTGATTCTTTGATCACACTACACTCCTGATACCTTCTTCCAATAGTTTCATCTACACTGCACTCTATGGATTATCTCGCCATCTTGGTTTCCATCTTGGGCTACACTGATCTTAGATGTTTAAATGTATCCACTTAGTTCAATAGCTTTTCCTGCAGGCTAATGTCTGAATCCTGATCATCATTAGACCTCATATATTCTGTATTCTTCCTGTTTATCTTCAACATTATATCTTGAGGCTAGAGATCTGCACTGGCAATTGGAAGGTTGCCGGTTCGAATCCCATAAATGCCAAAAGGGACTCTGCTCTGTTGGGCCCTTGAGCAAGGCCCTTAACCTGCAATTGCTGAACACTTTGAGTAGTAAGAAAAGCACTATATAAATGCAAAGAATTTTTATTATTATTATTGTCTTCCAAAGACCTTCTGCATTCTCCTGAATTTCTCTCCACTTCCTCTTTTCTAGTGCTATACAACACAATGTCATCAGCAAAAAGCAAGTACCAGGAGGATTGGTCTTTTATCCCATGACTCAACATATCCATAACCAGATCAAAGCAGTCAGGACTTAAAGAAGATCCCTGGTGCAGACCTACAGTAATTGAGATCTTTTTTGATACTCCAACACTGCTTTTAACTCACTCCCTCATTCATATCCTGGACAGTCTTCACATACTTTTCTTGTACTTCTTTCTCTCTCATGCACCTCCAGATCTGTTGACATGGCACTCTATCATAAACCTTCTCCAAATCAATGAACACCATATGCAAACCCTTTTTTGATGCTTCTCTATGAGCTGTCTCAATGCAAAGACTGCATAAGTTGTTCCTCTCCCAGGCAAAAAATCAAACTGCTCCTACCCTGTGGTGGTTTCTTCCCTATGCCTTCTCTCTTTAACCTTTTCCCAAATCTAGCCACCAGGGAGGCAAACCAGCTTGGTGCCAGTCTCTACCCTATATAAATAGAGAGGGTTAGTGTCAAGAACAGCATTTGGCTGTAAAACTTTGCCAAAAACTAATGATGGAATCAATTCAATCAGTTCTGGCAATAAGGACAATTAATCAAATAATTCAGTGAGGCCCCTACTTTATTTATCTTACCTATCTCTGTTGTAGGAGGGGTCTTTGGCCTTTAGGCTTACTGTATATTAAGGTAACTGAAGCATTCTCATTTTAAGAAACAGAATAACACAATTTATTGATAAACACAAGGATTATAGAAATATGATAACTGCATATAATGTGTATATTGATATATATGGTAGGACAGGGCACAACAAGACAAGACAAGACAAGAGGCTGGATGTTAACTGATTATTTTCAGTTCTAATTTACCTTGACACAGATAAACAGTTTTATGATACTAGGTCTTCAAAGATGGTGTCCGATGTTGCGTGGAGGAGTACACTCTTTCTCTTTGAATTGTGGACCTTTTTTGTGGTGTGCTATGCTTTTCTCAGGCTTTTTGTTATGTTTTCTGCTGTCTCCTCTGCAACTTCATAGAGAAAAGCATTATTATTTCTGCCACAAGAATTTAGATGCTGAACTTCCTTTCTTGAAATAATGATGTTTCTCAGGCTTTTCAGGCTGGCCTCAGCCACTGGCACAGAGCTTGGATTGGAAGAGTGAATCTTAGCTCTCAGATCCACAAAGAGAAGAGATTGTCAGCTTCCAGCTCCCCAAAGACAGAGCAACTCCTCAGCTTTTAGATTTGAGAGTTTGAGAGGTTTCAGAACATGCAAGAGGGTATTTCAGAGAGAGTGTTCCTCCAAAGAGCTGAATGCAGCTAGTTTTTGAACAGAGGCTGTAACCTCTTGTGATTGTATTAAAGTCACATCTACAACAACAACATTTATTCATGGACAAATGCAGTCTATGAGGTGAGGCACAAAAATAACCGGACTGGGCTTGGGGCTTTCCTGGAAAACCGTCTGAAGGTTGGCTGGACGTCAATCATAGAACTATATCCCCTCCTATACATCCTCTCAAACCGCCGACCAGCTGTGAATAGCTCAGTCAATATTTGCACAACAATCGCTACATGAGTTGCCACGACAGTGTCGGGTGAAAAAATCGAACAGCAAGACAAGACAAGACAACGCTCACAATGCTTTTTCCGTAAAGCAGTTTTTGACTGAGAAAAACAGTCCTGTCCTCGATCATCCTCCATATTCACCTGATTTAACTTCCTGTGATTTTTACTTATTCCCAAAAATCAAAAGTGACCTGAAGGAAACACATTTTTCTTCAATGGATGAAATGAAGACAGAAACGGCAAGCCTGTTTGCAAGACCCTCAAGCAAGAAGACTTTCAGCACTGTTTCAATCAATGGAAGGTGCGTATGGAGTGGTGTAGAGATCAGTAAGGGGAGTATATAGAAGGTGACAATGTTTAAAATGCTGTAATTCATCAAAATACATTTTTTTTTTCACCAATACGGTTATTTTTATATCTCACCTCATATAGGGGACAGTCCAGCGGGATGGCCTAGGATTTCCTGAAGCTGATCCTAAAAGCAAAACAAAAGTTAAAGAGAGTAAAGTGTTGCTCAAACTATCTGTAACTCCCCTGCTTGCTTCATTTTGTAATGAAGACCTCAGTATTTATTGCTTTGGCCTCACTGGTGTTCATATTGTTCATGTGTAAAGTTAGCAGGCAATACTGTGTTTTAATGGCAGTTCATGAAAAGCGCTCTTTGTTATTTTTTACTGAAAGACACTCTATAGAAAAGGGCTTATATGATAACAGCACATATTAAAACACATATTAATTTAAATTAATTGTTGATAAGTACTTTAGCATGACCACTAACCAAGCACAGATGTGACTATTGGAATCACCCGCAGTACAGTATGTGGGTCCAGACGCCAGCTCATTTGCACTCTGCAGTATCTAGCTCCCCCCGCCACCCCCAACCCCGCCATGTTTTAATGTTTTGGAGGGCCAAACAACTGGAGAATATATTTGTTCCTCCTTCCTGAATAGCTGCCTTTATCCCACTCACAAAGAAAGATGGCGCCACATCTCTGTGCAATCTTCAACGACAGAATAAAACAAAGAAAAGAAAAGAAAAAAACAAAGCTTGTTTTAGGCTGCCAGTTTTGACACTAAGTCCAAGTGTATTTTCTTTCGCCAAGTATAGCACACCAACTGGAATTTACAAGAGAAGGCTGCTTCATTCTGGCATGGGGCAGTGTCCTTCTGTCGCAGACTGTTGGCGAGATGATCCATATTGGCACAAATCTGAGATTGCCTATCTGATAAAGGAAAGTTTCTGCTGCACAGCAGAGAAAAGCCATCCATGTGGGAGACATAATATTTGAATTGTGAAGATTATGAACTATCCTACCTTTGGATTTAGATGCTCTCAGGTGTGTCACTTCCATGTACTCGAAAGTCCACTTTCAAAGTTCCTGATACTCAGCCAACAGGCTGATCAGTGAATAGGAACATGACAAATCTGTCAAATGAGAAGAGACCAAGCCTGTTTGGGTAGCTTGTCAAGATTGTGTTTGCACTGCTGATATTATTTTGCTCAAAACTGTTTGAGCACACAGGAATTTTTCTTTTGGACTTCTTTATTTTTCATAGGGAATTGAATGCTGTTCTTTCTGTTTTTTTCATGTTTTGTTTAGATTCATTGTTTTATTTTATTATTATTATTTCACAACACCATTTTGCTTTTATTATGGCTGCCTCCTTTTATTCTCCTATTGCTAAGAGATGGGCTTCCATTGCTAGGTAACAGCCATCAGAAGTCACATGGTATGACATCATCAACATGATAATATGTAATTCAGTGCCACACAAGGATCAGGTGATACTTTGTCATTCTTTTGTGAACTCTCCTTATTATCACTTGCTTTCCTTTTCATTTTTTTCTTGACTTATTTGGGGATTTCTTTTTTGCTGTAAAAGTTTTGACATTTGCATGTTTTTAAAAAGTATTTAAAGGTATTTGTTTATTTTCACATCTTTTTTGATATCTATCTTGTTTTGTTTAGGAATTTTTGACTTCCATTACTAACGTACGCACAAAAAGAGGCTTTTCAACTTCCCACACAAACGTCACAATTTATAAAAGAAAACTTGACAAAGGAAACAGCATATATTTACAGCAACTCTGAGCCACATTTGGAACATTTCAGAGAAACTGGGAAATGAAGAATGATGGCACCCTTGATCAAGTAGGGAAATGCAGCCAAACCAGCTAAATGACGACTCGCATACATAATCATAGATATTCCTATAACGTGCCTTAAAGTCCCAAACATATTACACCGTAAAAGTGATGAATATGATGTACAGACTTTATTTTAATTGCCTTTTAAGAGACCCAGTGCCGCATATTTGCACTAAAGACAGTTTTGGTTATTCAAGAGTTTATATCAGCTACCTGTTGTCACTTCACAGAGAACCTGCTGGCATCCCAGGAATATCTTAGCCAAGCTTCACTCCATCATGCCCACTGGGCTGGAATCCATTAACAGACCACCGAGGTGCTACGTCCAGTTTTTGATTACTGTGGGTGCACATAAATAAAACGTAACATGTTTTTACCAACATGAAAAGACAATCTGTAACAGTGTCCAGTCCTAACATAAATTTACTGCACTTCTATTGCAATAAGGGCAACTAACAAGAATGAAGCTGCTTTTGTTAATTGTGAACAGTGACACTCTATTAGCACACAAGTTGTTTAACTCTTCCTTTTTTGTTTGAGTTTAAATTGTTTTATTCCCAGTTTTAAAACACTGCTAGTTCTTGGTAAAGGTTTCATGTTCTGGTCCATTATTCTTCATTCTCTTGTGATTTGCCATTTTTCAGACATTGCCAGAACAACTACATAACCTAAGGTTAAATTTGGTTTCTTTAAGTATGAGAGACAGGCTAGTTCTGCTGGTTCAATTTTTCTCCAGTTGCACCCTGTAACCCTCAATAAGTTGTTTAACCTGCCTGTGCCCTAGCTGTAAAAAATACAAGCATCGTGATTTTAAAAATCAGATTGAATATTTAAATATATAATAATTAATCTACAGATTTAGTTAGATTCTTGGAATCCCTACATATTAGTACTTTTACAATCCCTAGGCTCACTCTGCTCCCTCCTCCATTTTCTTAGTATTTGTATATTAAAAATATGTTTTTCATCTGAACTCCGTGCCTAAGCAGCCCATAAACACAATGGAAGTTTCATGGAATTCTTCTTATGAATCACATGGCAGGCAGCAAGCCTCCAGGAGAAAAAAAAGAGCAAGAACAAGACCAGGGGATGGAAGGAAAAAATATGAACAGGCACATTTATGGTGAAAATTGTGGCAGGTTTCTATAAAGAAACACACACAATCAGTTGCCAACGTGAAAATGCATCACCAAAAGTCAAGCGAAGAGATTAAGCAAAAGTCCCTAATGCTAAATTCTTCTCGAAAGTGCCTTGTAGAGATTTTCTCATGTGCTCCAGGAATTTCGAATGTCCTCTCACATTTAACATACTCATAGCCAATACGAGGCAGGCATACTGTATACTGTACTATATTACAGGCTGACAAATAGTTAAAGGACTTCTGAAGAATCGCATCCAAGATTGTAAGATGAGAATGCTGGGTTTCGGAACAGGAAGAAGATGAAAAAAAGTGAAGCACTTCAAGAAAAACTTAGACACGGAGGACATACAGTATGTGCTGTAGGGGTTGCCTCCAGCTGAGACTATTCGATTACCAGTTTAGGAACAGGTAGGTGGGTGGATGGTGATTTTCACCTCAAATGGCTAACATCATTCCAATCTCATCTTCAAACTCAGTCTGTGTGCACTGCCCATATTCTGAGAATTGTCTTTCCAAGAGGTTTGAGAGAATAGTCTGCTGCTTGGTTTCTTGTTTAAAAGTTATATCTCAAAGATTTTTCAAATTATTTACAAAACACACAATCTTAAAGCTCTGCTGCTGATTTCCCACTGTATGTTTATAAATGTGTATTTGTCCAACACCTTTACCCAAGAAGACTTACAAAATAAGAAAGTCATCAACTCATTTTCTAATCTGTTTCTGAAGGTGTTTGGGAGCTGAAACGTTTCACAGCATCATGATGAAGTGATAGACAACGTCGGACAGATTGCCAGCCCTTCACAGTGAACACTCACAAATGGGTCAATACACAGTCATCGATTAGCATATCTTTGAGATGCAGAAGAAAAAACAAATTCCATGTAGAAAATTCCAGACGGACACAAGAAAAGCATTAAAAGCAAGATAAATGCATTGCTCCGGAGCTGTAAGACAACAGCATTGTTGCCTTTAAATATGCAGACAGGTTCAAATTCTGTAATGTGAAATTTTACTAATGCATTATAATTTGAATGCCTTACGTCCCATCTGTGTGTTACTGTGCATGGTGAAAACCACCATATAAACTGAAAATGGATTGATGATGCATATTTACAATTAAAGTATGCTGTTGAACAAACCATTTACTATACATGACTTGCATGAAATGGACCAGTAGTGGTCCGGTATCCTATTTAGGGTTATTCAAAGTGTTTAAAGAAAAATTCCACCAAAAAAAATCTATTTTTTCTGTTACTTACTCCATGTAGTTTGTAGTGGTGGATGAGAAAAAGTTTTAATCTCATCTATTCATACAGAATGGAGAGAAAATATTTTATGATATAAGTCAGTAATGATCACTGCTATGCAATGGCAAACAATGTGAAAAATGTGAAAATAAATCTGACTTTACTCATGTTGCATCAGTTATCCAGTTGTATGCTCAAAACATGCCAAGTGCATGCTTATTTCCTAAAATATTGTTAAATATATACTTCTGGAATTATCAGAATTATCACATCATAAGACAGGACTCTTAACCAATGAATGGGGAGAGAAGCAATTCTTAATTTCAAAAAGTCATTTTTGGGTGGAGTATTACTTTAAGCAAGTATAGGTTGTCATGCAGCCATTGGTGAAACCTTATAAGAGCCTTTGTTTACTTTGTGGCCACTTAAAATGTTTCCTTTAGTTAAGGTTATCTGTGTATCCTTAGAATCCAATCCTAAAGCCACAAACTCTTGTACATTTTTGGTGACATAAGTCCCATTACAATAAAAAGAGAAGCAAAGAGCCTTGTAGATTATTAGCTTGGCATGCCTTTTCAGGTCATGGTTCTCAAATACTCAACAGCATAATTCCCTGAAGAAAATGCAAACCCAGGTGATTGCAGTGTCGAACCTCCTCCTTGACTGTTACGCTTTGGGACAATTGACTATAGAGATGTTGAAAATAGGCAACAACCTCTATAGCTTCACCAGAGATGACAATTGCTGAGGGGCCTTGTTACATCTTGGCAGAGAATCTTGGTTTTCTCAGTGCTGAGGGACAGTCCTAGCCTTTTGTATGCCTAATCAAGGAGATTCTGAGCTGTCAAATTTTGTGGAGTAATGTAAAATGACAAACACCACTTACTTACATACCTCACTAAAATAAGCACTAAGTGAAGGAAGACAATTTACACCTACCAGGTTGTACTGTGGTTTCCAGCAACCCTGTAATAGACATTCCTCTTATATGCCAAGTGTAAGAGATCAGCCTCAGCACAGACAGACACGAACCCTTTATTTTGTGACACACACAACAACACACAGTGCAGAAATCACCACTCTATACTCAGTCCTTAGTCCTTCACTTCATGCCACCTCCACTCCTTCTTACAAGCTTGGTCCTCTTCCTCCTGACTCCGGCTCTTCAAATGGAGTGATGCGGCCCCTTTTATAATGCCCCGGAGTGCTGCCCTTGCACTCCGGGTGTACACAGTTCCTGGAGTGGCAGCACTTCCTAGTGTGGTGGAAGTGCAGTCTTCCAGGGCTCTAGGACTGCCACAGGTCCCCACAGGATTGAGCTTCCCAGATCCATTTCCGTGGCCCTGATGGAATCCAGTTGCCTTCTTGGGCCCAGGGAAAGATAGTGCCCCTCTCCTGGTCCGTCCTTCTTCCAGGTGTCCTGTCGGGGCAAGATCCCTGGTTGTCTGCCACACAAGTTATAAAGGAATGGTGCACTAACACTAAATAAGGAATACAATGAATTGTCCAAAAACATTGCTCTCTTAACAGGTGGATAATATGGCCAAACAACATGGACATCGCTGGTACCCTGTGATGCTCTGGATGTGGCTTTATTTTTAGTGTGGACAAATAATATTGTTGGATTTTCTGTTGAACTGTGCGCTGAAGCCTCAGCTGTTTACTGACCTCCTCATGAACCGCTGTCTGCAAATCATTCGATAGGCTTTTTACATCTTGCTCCTTAATAACGTGCTCAAGGCATTATTTTATATTTCTTTTGCAATAAAATCTTCTTTTTTATGGAGCATCCCCAGCGTGCTCAAAACATAAGTCAGGAAACAAGTAGAGTTTATAAACTTCATAAAAATAAATGAATAGATAAATCACACACATATATGGATGTAATAAACAGTGTTTAATTTCTCAACCCTTTGCCTTATAGAAAAGGCATGTGTATGTAGCAAAGAAAAGATGGACATAGCATATCGTCTTTACAAACCAATCATGACAACATTTCAGACCTCCTATTGAGAGCACTTTGAGGTCAATTCAGGTAGATGTGGTGATGCGGACAAAAGGGTAATGACTGATTATGACCTCTTCTCTTTCATGTTGAACAAACCCTAAATGCATAATCTCTATCAGTTAAGTACCAATCTGTATGTTGTATACACTAGTACTGTATATGAAATTCACAAATGAGTAGTTTATACATGTGGCATCTGGAAACCTCAAGCTTGTAGATGAAATGCTCAACACTAGATTTTGAATGCTTCCTAGTCCTTATGTTCAATAAAGGCTAAATGGCAAAATGAACAAGTCATCCAGCAAAATTTTGTATACTTACCACTGTACTTTCTACGTCATCCTCTATAGATCTGTTCTGTTAAGTATTCTAATGAACCAGTCAGTCTGGATCACTAAGCTCCTTTATGGTCACAAGCTCTAAGTAATGACTGAAAGAACAAAATTGTGAGTCCAAGCAGCCAAAATGTGGTTCTTGTGCAGGGTTGCAGGGCACACTCTCTATATTATAGTGAAAAGTTCAGCAATATGGGGAATATTGGAGTAGGATGACTGTTTTTTCAGATTGAGAACATACAAGTTGAGGTGGTTTGGCCATGTTATAATATCCTTGGGTACCTCTCCTGGTGGACATAATGTGATAATTAAGACCTTGGAGTGTCTGGGATTTGTTGAAAAAAAGTGATGAGAATAGTGTGGCTTAGTCAATCCAGCTTGGAATGTTATTAGGAAAAGTGGAAAATAAATGATGATGATGATCTGATGACACATTTAGAATGAAAGCCAGGAGGAAATTCTTTACACAAAGTGTCATGGAAAATCTGAAATAAACTATCAAGTCATGTAGGGGACGTGGAAACCTTGACAACTTTTAAAAAGTATCTGGATGAGGTATTGAGACAACTTCGGAATTAGCTTACGAATTGACCTCAGTGATCTGAATGGTCACTTCTTATGTTCTTAAGTTTCCAGTGTAGTGGATGGCCGGGGCCCTTGCCCAGCCGGAATGCCCCCACTCAGGAAGGACTGGGAGAATAAGTGTGGCTAGAGCGTTACCTCCCCCGGAGCACTAGATGGCAGCCCCCATGGATTGCCACGATGCTTAGGAGTCCCTCAGGGCTCCATGGAAGTTGGAGTTTGATACAGCGCTGTTGGGTTCTGTGGGTGCCGCCAGGTGGTGCTGGAGAGGCTGTTGAGCCCTGGAGAGCAACTCTTCTGTCAGACCCAAGAATGCTGCCGGAAGTAGGGCAACAAGCACCTGGAGCACTTCCTGGTGCCTTATAAAAATACCCAACAGATACTACTTGGACGCCAGAGTCAGATGGAAGGTGGATGAAGCTTGCTGAGAAGAAGTGGAGGAGAATGGAAAGAAAGAAAAGAAAGGAAAAGTATTGAATGGTGCTTGTGCTTAGTGGGACTGTGTTGTGCCTGTGGGAAACGGGGAAGGCGTTTCCAACGAGAGGAAGAAAAATAAAAGCATTGTCTTTTATAAGTGTGCCTCTTGTGTCTGTCTGTGTCGGGTTGGGTGGCTGGTACGCCCCCTACTGGTGTCACACCAGGCTTCCTATTAGGATCCCAGCCTAAATCAGTTTACTGATTCTCCATGCATCTCAGGACTGGCCAAGATGATAATCTACCGGTCACTCTCCTGTCTATCCTACAAATATTACAGAATCTCAGCCAGCATATTTTGGTGAATTGATGCCACTAAATTGGCCCTAGTGTGTGATTGGAGTGTGTGAGTGCATATGTTCACCCTGCTATGGACTGGCACCCTATCCATGGTTTGTTTCTGCCTTGCACCCCATGCTAGCTGGGATAGACTCCAAAGCTTGCCAGCAAGGTCTAGACCTGGTTTTTGGGTCTTTTTTGAAGCCTTTTTTCCCCCCTTCACCATTTGTGTAGGCATAAGGACTGTGTGGATGTGAACAACAGTGATGTGCCACAAGGAATAGTCTTGTCTCCGATTCTCTTCACCTGGTAAATCTTGTACTATAAATATAACACCAGGTTATGATTCTTGCGGAAGTTCTCTGATGTGCACTTGTGTGGTGTATTGATAGGGAGGAGACAGAGTAGAGCTTGGTGAACATTGGTGCACGGAGAATTGTCTGCAATTTAACATTTAACATTTAACACCACATAAGTGACTGACAGAACTGGTCTTGTAATACAAAGGAACTATATATGAAAGGGCAGAGCAACCTCTTTATCTTAGAACAGTGTGTTACTTCAGTGTCGGTTGTGAAATCCCTTACATGTCATCTGTATTGTCCCTGTCTATTTTAAAGACTTAACAATTAAATACCTGTTAGTTCTTTGCATTCTGGGTCCTCAAACTCCATGGACAGGATTGAACACAATGGGCAACCGAGCCTTTTGTTCTACTGAGCCTCACCTGTGGAACAAGCTGCCACCTTTGTCCAAAGCTCTGTGATTATTTTTAAGAAGAATTTAAAGAATTATTTGTTTCAATGTGCTTTTAATAACATATAATAAGTAATGTCTAATTAACTTTTATTCTCTAAAAATTTGATATATTTTTTTATATGAAGGTTTTTTGTAATTAGAAATACAGGCACAATTCTCTTCCTCCCCTTTTTTCTTTTCTTCCATTCCTCAGGGTGAGCTTTGTTCTCTTCCATCCAAGTCCAGCTTGCTTGAATGAAGTCAAGCGGCTTCTTTTATCTTGGACCCAGGAGTAATTCAGTGCCACAAAACTATCAGAAAGTAGTGCAGACATCAAAATAGGTGAAAAAGATTAATCCCAGAATAATGAAAGCCATTGTGAAGTGCAAAAAAATCTAGCAAAATCTAAATGATCGGAGTAAATGTTAATACTGAATAATACTCTCAAGGATTGTACTTCACAATGGGCATTGATGCTCATGCAGAGCCTTCATCTCTGTTTCAGTACAGAGGCTGATGTCATGGTGGCCCTGCCTCATGGGGATCCACCCACAAAACACAGACTCTACGGCTTTGATGCAGTAATACACAACACATGAGAATTAAACAATATTTATGGATGGATAGATATTAGCAATATTAACAAAAATAACATAAAAAGAAACAAAACACATTAAATATTATAATAATAAAAAACAGAAATAACATTAAACAGCAAAAATAAACATAAGCCAGGGAACAACCTCAGACAGAAATGTAACAGCTCCCTGATATAAGCTCTCATTGGTGCAACCTTTTGTGTATAAAGCAACAAAATCCCGAGGTACGTCTTTAGCATTCACTCAACATACAGCAGAAAAATCTCACTAGTATGGTTAACGTGGAGGACATAGTGGCAGAAGCCCCTCCCATTGAGGTCGATAGAGATCCTATTCAAACTTTATCATCCCAATTTCGAATCACCCCTTCTTCATTTAAAAGAGAACAAAGGAAGGATGATTCCTTAAAATTTGCTAGGAATGCAGTATTATCTACTGACGGTCATACAACCCTAGATCCCATGCCACCGATGCCTTTCTTTGTAATAAAAAATGAACTATTATATCGAGTAGCAGAACATGGAGGTGAAGCGAGAGCATTACTGTTAGTACCACGCACTTTTCGGCGACAAGTGTGTGAGCTGGCACATGCTAACCTTTTAGGAGCCCATTTAGGTTCTGAAAAAACGTTGGAGAGAATAAAACTTCGATTTTATTGGCCAGGAATTAATGAGGAGATCTGACGATTTTGTGCCTCGTGCCCCAAGTGCCAACTTTGTCAGATTCCTAGTAGGGACTGAGCTCCTCTCATTCTCCTTCCCCTGATAGATGTACCATTTGAATGAGTTGGTATCGACCTCGTAGGACCATCAGAACCCTCGTTAAAAGGCTTCAAATACATTTTAGTTCTAGTAGATTATGCTACTCGATTTCCTGAAGCTGTTCCCTTGCGCTCTGCTAATACAAAAAATATTGCACGGGAACTAGTAGAGATATTCGCACGTGTTGGGATCCCCAAAGAGGTTCTAACAGACCACGGGACTCCTTTCACTTTGGAGATGTTCAGGGAGGTGGCTAAATTACTCAAAATAAAACATCTGAAAACATTGGTCTATTACCCCCAAATGGACAGTTTGGTAGAATGATTCAACCAAACCTTAAAACAGATGTTACGTAAGGTAGTTACCGCTGATGGAAGAAACTGGGATCAGTTACTTCCTCTCATATTGTTTGCCTATCAGCAAGTCCCTCAGGCCTCTACCGGGTTTTCTCCATTTGAAATATTATATGGAAAACAACCCTGTGGGCTATTGGATATGTTAAAAGAAGGTTGGGCAGAAGAGGTCTTTCCTACCTCAAATATACTTGAATATATCACACAATTACGCGATTGACTTGGAAAAAATTTGACCTATACTAAAAGAAAATTTGGAAAAAGCTCTAGCAGCACAGTCACGTTATTATAATAGAAACACCACCATTCGGGAATTTGTCCCGGGTGATCATGTAATGGTGCTCGTTCCAACCTCACATTCTAAATTATTGGCCCATTGGCAATGCCCTTACAAAATTAAGGAACAAAAAGGACTCATTGATTATTTGGTTAAACAACCAAACCGTGGACCGAGTGAACAAGTTTATCACATAAATTTTCTGAAGCTGTGGAAGGGCAGGGAAATTGATCCCTCCTCCGGCCAGCCTCATTCCCTTTTCATATCACACTCTGACCTTAATTTCGGACCTGATTTGACCCCAAAACAAAAACAGGACCTAGAAATGGATATCCTGTCAGTACCAGAGGTTGTAAATGAACTACCGGGACGTAGTACTCTGATTGAGCATGACATTTTTACGGACCCAGGGATGATTGTCAGAGAAAGACCCTATTGACTCCTGGAGGCAAAGAAAGTGGAAGTAGAATTGGAAATAAGATGAATGCTAGATTTATGAGTTATTGAAGAAAGTTATAGTTCCTGGTCTAGTCCAATTGTCTTAGTTGCTAAACCAAATTGGTTGTGGAGGTTTTGAAATAACTTTCAATGACTTAATCTGGTTTCAAAATTTGACGCGTATCTAATGCCATGAGTAGATGATTTGCTCGATCGCCTTGGGAACGCGCAATTCCTAACTACTCTTGACATGACTAAAGGGTATTGGCTAATTCCCTTAAAGGTCTCCGCTAAAGAAAAAAACGCTTTCAGTACACCCAGTGGACATTGGTGATACAAGGTCCTTCCGTTTGGTTTGCACGGGGCACCAGCAACTTTTCAATGTCTGGTAGACAAACTGCTACGGCCCCACTATTCATTTAGTGCTGCCTACCTGGATGACGTAGTCATCTATTCAAGCACATGGAAGGAGCATGTAATGCAGGTTAAAACGGTGCTTTCTATATTGGAGCTAGCAGGACTTCGGATTAATCCAAAAAAGATAGGAAAAAATATTTGGGCTACCTAGTGGGTGGGGGCACTATTAAACCACAATGTTCCAAAATTGATGCCATCACTAATTGGCCCTGTCCGATGACTAAGAGGCAGGTTCAAGCATTTCTAGGCTTTAGCGGGATATTATCGCCGTTTTGTACATCGTTGCTCGGACATTGTTATGCCCTTATCTGATTTAACAAAGAAAAGAGCACCCTTAAAAGTGGTACGGGATGACAAGGCAGATAAGGCATTCTGTAACTTGAAATTGGCCTTTACGTCAGCACCTGTTTTAAAATCTCCTGACTTTTCTCTCCCTTTTATCCTCCAGACCGACGCATCGGACACAAAACTGGGTGCCGTGTTGAGCCAATGTGTCGATGGTGCTGAACACCCATTATGTACCTCAGCCGGAAACTGCTGGACAGGGAGACCAAGTATGCCACGGTGGAGCAAGAAGACTTGGCGATTAAATGGGCTATCACGCAGTTAAGGTACTACCTATTGGGACGGGAATTTACCCTGGTGACGGATCATGCTGCCCTACAGTGGATGTCCCATCACTGGGAGTCTAATCTCCGTGTCAGAAGGTGGTTTTTGAACCTTCAACATTATCGTTTTAGTGTTATTTATCATAAAGGTTCCTTGCATGCCAGCGTGGATGTACTCTCCTGTGCCCACAACCTCTTGGTGCAGGCCGCCCAACCTGATGGGTCTTGGCTGAGGGGGGGTCATGTCACACAAGTGTGATTAGGAGGTAGTCAAAAAGCTCAAAGGTGAGTGAAATATCGTGAGAGGAAGGATTGTCACGTGGTACTTACCTGAACCTCTAATCTTTACAGGAGAACCAAAGAAAAATAATTGCAGCTATTTCCGGACTTCAAAATAGCCACCGTGATGTCACTTCTGGTGACTCCTTATGGCATCACTTCCAGCTCTCACCTTGGACATCACTTCCGGTTCTTCCCCAATGACGCTATTTCCTGCCAACCATTTCCTGTTCTCATCATTCACCATTCTATAAATACGTCATTTTGTCAATGCCACATTGTTATCTGTTACATTACATGTACAGTGGAACCTCGGGTCACGAACGTCTCTAAACACGTACAAATCACATTACGACCAAAAAGTTTGCCAAACTTTTGCATCTGTTCACGACCACACACTCCCTTCCGGTTCGTATGCGCCGATGATTTCCACACGTGTTCAGTCTCTCCCTGTACTGTACATTGTTCTCGGTGCATCACGCAAAGGAACTCTCCCTCAAAACTGTAACCTCCTCTCAACCCAGCTTCCTCCTGTGGTATAGCAGGTCCACAGCTCCCGTCAAAAAGGCCAGTTTTAATAAATAATTACGCACTCGCGGCTTAGCGAGGGGTAGTGGTGGTGTGTGGCCAAAGCGGTTCCTGAGGAGTTCATGATGTGGGCGTTTCTCACCTAAGTGCACTTGTGAGAAGCAGTTTGCATCCATAATTGTTCCCAGGAACTGCTGATTGCTACGACTACCACGTCCTCTTCGTAAATAGAAGTGCGAGTCAGCTAAAGGGAAAAAGGAAAGAACGGGAGGTTGCAGGAGAAGGCAGGAAGCAAAAGGAGAAAGCTGGTGCAGGAGAGAGAGAGAGCGAGAGAGTGAGAGAGAGACAAAGAGCGAGAGAGAGAGAGCGAGCAAGTGCACGAGAGAGAGTGCATGCTCGCGTGCATCTGAGAGAGAGAGAGAGTGCAGGCTCGTGTGCAGCTGAGAGAGAGCGCAGTCTCGCGTGCAGCTGAGAGAGAGAGAGAATGCAGGCTCGCGTGCTGCTGAGAGACAGAGCACAGGCTCCTGTGAGTGTTTGTCTTAGTGTTATTCAATGTTTTTACGTTTAGTTTACTATTACACTGTGCATTCTATGGTATAATAAACTATTTTTGTGCTTAAAAATCTTTAAAGAAAATATATTTACATACATTTTGTACGGTCTGGAATGGATTAATTGTATTTACATACAATCCTATGGGGGAAATTACTTCGCTGCACGACCAAATCGGATTATAACAAGAGTTTTAAAAACGAAAGGTCGTGACCCGAAGTTCCACTGTACTTTTGGGGACGGTTCCCAAACCTGTATCTTGTGAAGATTCCTTTTTGTTTGTGGTATTTCTTCCACAAAATATATCTATATATATATCTATATATATATATATATATATTCCACTTTTTAACATCATAAATAATACTGTAATGGGCACCAAGATGGAAAGGCTGAGATACACTCGCACCAAATGAGAGTTAAAGCCGATAACAGGCAAAATTATTTAACAATAATGATTAACAGAAAATGCTTCATAAAGTCCATCCATCCATTCATTATCCAACCCGCTATATCCTAACTACAGGGTCACAAGGGTCTGCTGGAGCCAATCCCAGCCAACACAGGGCACAAGGCAGGAAATAAACCCCGGGCAGGGTGCCAGCCCACCGCAGTGCTTCATAAAGTAAATTACTAAAACTAGCTATGGCTATTCTTACGCTGTTTCTAAAATTGCATTCACTCTTCCAGTGTTACTAATTGACTTCCAATGTGGTGTGCTATGCTTCTATCCATGATCCCCACCTTATCTTCATTGACACTCTATTTATCTAATGCACTGGGAATCTTCATGAGCCTTCCCAGCCTTGTAAAATGTAATGCAAATCAAATACTCCAGGGGTTTGTGGAAATTCAGAGCTCAGCTTACCTGTGTGACATTTCACTTTCAATGATCCATCCAGCCCCACTTATCTTTAATATGCTGGCTACTACATTACAGTTTCCATCCATTACCACTTGAGTGTTGATACTGTAATATCTGGTGATTTGCATCCACAGTTGGGACAATGATTTTAATGTGCATATTGATTTGGATGATGAAGCTTGCTTTAACATTACCTTACATGTAGTACTGGGGAAATACATTAATCTTCATATTACATCATATGTTGTAAGTTTGATGCAAAATTCGAGAAATGGTTGATGGTGAGATACCCAAATCTTTGCTATTGCAAAGCTATATTTTCCCTTTGGCAAAAAAGTAACATTACTAACACTTTTGTGGCTTCTCTGTGTAGACAGAGTTATCAGGTAATGTACACAATTTGTTACGAATATTATTCCCCTTTTGTCAAACTGATATCTTTTTTATGAGTTCATTGTTTGAATGCCTGTGCTAATCTCTGCCTGAACGTCATCTTCTGGCAGGTCCTAGCAAGTTAGGGCAGCTAACAAGCTCTAAAGCTGTTAAAGATAGGAGAAGTTTCCTAAATTAGGAAAAGTGATAAAATGCTTTCAATCCTGTTCCTAAGAGTCATTTTTTGACATTTTTGAGAACGTTAGGACCATCTGAGAAATATGAACACAGATCATTGTAAGCCTCATTTATGCACTCAAATTAGAGTTGCCAATTAGCCTAACACACTCGTCTTTTGGAAAGTGGAATATACAGAAAGAAGCCCATGACAGTCATAGGGTGAACATGTAAGCTTCACACAGATATGGAATAATCTAAAATTTAAACTCAGTCCCCTAAAGCTACAAGGAAACAGCGTAAACCACCATGCCACAGTTTAGGCTTTGGTTGAGTGCGATTTAATAAACAAAAAATTCACTGTAGCAAGACCCTATGGCCACATTGATGATTCCTTATCTTCTGGAACTTCTTTCTTCCAGCTATGGTCTCACTCATTTAATTAATTATGGACTGGTAGTGTGGCCTGTTGTTTGAAGCTTTGAAGCATTGAACTCAAGGCAAGTCACAGTCCTTAACTGTTCTTGTACTGTAGAAATATGTTAACTTTTATAGGTGCTCTGCTTTTCCTCCCACATGCTACAGACTATGGTGCTTCTAAACCGGCCCTGCATAAGTGTGGGCATAATTGGGTCCTGCCTGTAACGTACCCAGCCCTACTGGGTTTGGCTTTTGCCCCTTTGAGAAAGTGGAGTAGATATGAGAATATTCAAGGATATGTACAATGTTAGAAAAAGTAAACATATTCTATTTGCATAGACTGGTAGCTTCAACTAGTAAATGTGTCCATTAAGTGTACTTTACATTCATTTGCAGTTGTGAAACTCTGCAAACCAAATTAAATTTCCAACATCCAGTGATAGGGAATTAATGGTCTCCAAGCTCCATTAAAGTTCAGGAAGCCAGAGGGCAAAGGGTCTCATTTAGTGTGAAATGCCTACTGGTTTACAACACGGGACTAAAAGGTTAAAGTCTTTAAATGTGCATTTTCTCATGGAAACACACTTTTTACCTATGGAATCTGACTTACCGCCTAACCATGGGCCCGGTAATCAACAGCCCTGATTCACAAATGGAAGATGATGTAAAATGGGTTTTATTTACTTTTCTTTCAGCAATACCAAGGAATCCATACAAAGTGCTAGGACATACAAACATAACTGTTCATCTGGTTTCAAGCACAGCATCTGTACAGTAAGTTCTATTTTCTAGCACATGGACGTACATCTGTAACCAATGAAGCCCATTAGGTTGCTGCGTTCACAGAGTCGAGCATGCGTTTTAACGATCCCCTGAAGTGAGAGAGCTGCTTTGAATTTGGTAGTGGTGTTGACAGTGTAGCCCTTCCCAAACTCCGTCCAAAAGGGGGGTGGAGGGGGAAACAACCAAGGTCAGGTCATCACCTCGGGGTTAACTGTGCATTGCTTCCTCAGGTTCAACCAAATGAAAGAACAAGACAAACGCGAAGTCCATGTGTGCCTGGGAACACGCCACTTATGAGATGGTGGAGGCTCACATCTGCCTGTCTGGTTCTGCCAAGCTGTCAGGTTACATTAAACCAGTACAGTAGGTTTTTCAGGTTCAATTTTACTTTAATACTATATAAGTCATCTGGTGGAAGGACTGGGGCTGGGTCACATTATAACATCTCTAAGAGCCCACCAACTTTGCCAGCATGGCCCCTGTATCAAATGTTCTTGTTTCGCCTGGGAGCCTAATCAGGAAATAGCACTCCTTTATACACACAACCACACTTTTATCATTTAGTGGTTAACAGCATGACTTGGACAAGAGCCCCTGATCTTCATACCATAGCACAGCAAGGATTTTAGAAACACTGACTTTCCAAAAACATTCATGTCGGACAAAGTTAAAGTACACCACTGTAACCTTGAAACCTTTGGACGTCAGGGTTCTGGAAGCTTCATGGGTAATCTCTTCTTTCATCATTGTTAAGAACCTTCCTCTAGGCATAATTCGGATTGCTATTTATTAATTTTGCAATTTTTTAAAAAGTGCTTTGCGATTGTTTATCCTTTTTATCATTATGACTCTACCTTCACAACAGTATTTTTTTATGTGGGCTCCAGTTTGTAGTACAACCTTCTTGTTTATGGTTGCCACTCAAGTGGCACACTGTATTGGACTGTATAAGATGGCAGCACACGGTAGCTTGTTATCCACTCAAAATATCGAAGACAAATTATTATTAGTAGAAAATAAAACAATTTAAGCAATCTTTTTTGTCGGAAAGTATGTCAATTTTGCTGATAGCTATTAATGTTCAGTCTATATAGAAGGGAAACCAGACCACCTTGGCCCACTGGCAAAAAGCTCAGCCTAAAAACTGGATTGGGCCAGGTATGGACTGGATTCTGATACTAAATTCTAATTACAACCTTATTATAAACTAGAAATCGGATTGACACTTTAGAGCAATTGCAGATTGCATAAAGGACTGATCAAGAGAATGACGGTGATACGTTTCTGGTCACAATCTGTATGGTAATCTCAACTTTTGAACCTGGGGGGTGTTTGAAGTTACCCTATTAAGAACTGGCCTGAGAAATCTTATAACTTCACTATAAAATTTTTCGTTGTAATTTTAGAGTAAAATACTGGCAGCAGAGTTGCCAGCCACTTACTGCACTTTTACAGTGAAGTTGCTGTAATTAACATTTACAGTATTACACTGTAATTTCATAATACAGTATGATACCGTAATATTATTGTACAATACTGTATTATGAAATTACAGTGTAATATTGTAAATGTTAACTACAGCTGCTTCACTGTAAAAGTAGAGTAAGTGGCTGGCAACTCTGCTGCCAGTATTTTACTGTAAAATTACAACGAAAAATTTTACTGTAAAATTACATGAGAAAATGTTAGTTTTAAAACCGTATTTTCTACAGATATGTTTTGGTTTTTTATAGTGGTCATACTGTGAATACCATTTTATAGTGTCACTACAGCATTGATAAGGACATTATATTGAAATATTTCCTGACAGATTAATTTAAATGTTTTTGTTTCATTTGAAACATTCCAATAAACATTTATTTGAAAGATCTTGATTAGCTTTTTACATTACCACTTTTTTTTAATTGTTAGCAGTCTTTCATTATTTCAGATAAACACAAATGGTTGCAACAGAGGTGAGAAACACTGGCAATAAACATAGTGCAGCATTCAGTACTAAATTTAAAAGTAGCACCAATGTTGACTTTCACATTAAAACAGAATATGAACAGCAAGTTAGACAAAAATGGCCTAAACTGTCAAAATTAAAAGTAAACAAAGTGGTCTTGTATGAACTCGGACCAAATTCCATTCAAAGTCCATCATGTTACAAAGTGGATAAGAAAAATGAGGGTTTACTGCGTTCTTCTTGTTATAGACTACTTGGCTAGTCTTCTTGGATGAAGATTTTCCTTGATTGGCCTTGGACATTTGTTCAGGGTTGATGTCAATTGTGTAAATGACAAAAAGAAAAACACATCTACTTAATTATTGTTTATAAAATAAAATTCATTTTGTCATGACTGCAATGGTTCCTCTTCAGGTTCATGTGGGAAAGTAAAGCCATAACACATCTTCAAAACAGTTCCTTAGTTCCTGCACTATCTGTTGCATTATCTATTTAAGTCAGAAAAATATGCAACAACTCATTGCTTTAAGAAGGTTCCTTAGATGACAGTAACTGGTAACAAACAGCTAAGTTGCCACAACTGCTTTGACCAACTTTACTAAGTTTACTGAGTTAAAAGAGTTTGGAACTCATGAACTTTGTGCAAAACCACTCAGTCCTTATATGTAAAATGATAGAGCACTGTAACATCTATTATTTTATACTGTCTGGATGTCTAGCTGACATTTTACTTTAGAATGAATGTATCCCGTCTAATGACTCACTAAGCAAAAACGTATATGCAGAATACTTTGTGCTAAGCTAAAAATAAAGATACTGTTTAAACATTAACTTGACGAAATGGCTTTCCACTACAAGCAGGGTAAAATAGTTGTGTGGGCTATACAGGCTATTCGATACTTTAAGTACAACTAATAAAGTTACAAAATTATACACATATACAAACACAAATGCAGAGGATGTGAAACGACTGACAAATGAGTAACTAACGAACTCACTCACGGAGTCTCAGTCAAAGGTGAACTCTTTTACAACTAAACATAAAGATGTTCTCTAGATTGCAATAGTTTTCCTTCTTCAAAATCCAGTCTTTCCTTTGCAGTGCTTGTTCCTTTTATTACTGAACATTCTCATTCTTATTTCACGTTCATAATGTTATATTTTAGTGAGGGTAAATGTAGTTTTATTTATTGTGTTCCTTATGTTGTTATTTGAATATTGTTATTGGATAAATTATATTTTGTCCATTATTGAGTACTGTTTAGTTTATTAATTATTCATTATATATGTGTTTTCTATTTTGTGTTAACGTATTTCGTTATGTGTCCTGTCACCTTAAGACAGAGTATTGACGTTGGTGTTGTAATTGGCATTTTTGTTTAAGTATTTATTTACTTGCATTAATTAATTATTTACTTACTTTAAATGGAATGTTTTCAGTTTGGAATGTTTAAGGCTTTTCTTCACAATGGGACCCCAATGCCCATTAGCCCTATCATAAAATGTAACAGTGGGCTTGTTTTTCTTTAAATTATAAAATCTACCTCACTTTAGAACAGAACTTTAGGTGTCAAATTAATACATAACATGATTCTGAAGAAATAACTTATTTTTTTTAAAGATATCTTTTAAGGGTGTTTGTAATGTTACATTACGTTACATGTATCGTGTCATGCATGTGTGTCAGAGGGTTACCTTCTTGGCTCGTCAAAGGTAAGCAATAATACTTTGGGACATCACTGGCACGATTGCTAACCACATTGTTTCCTTTTCCACCCACAGCCAAAGAAACTGCCTAGTGAGGGCGACAAACTCCATCCCTTCCAGTTCAGGAGCTATAAATACAGAGTGCTTCCTGAAGGTAGTGGCTCATTTGGAAAGCAACCAACCTGAGAGAAGGAAGTCTGGTAACAAACCTGGTGCATTTTAAGTGTGGAACGTCATAATAGCCAATGATTACATTCACTTCTGTTATATTCAGTGTCGTTGCATGCTTGTTATTTTGTTTATTAAATTACCAAAGTAAATGGGGTTGCCCAGATCATCTGAGCTCCTGTCTTTACTACCGGTGGATGTCAATGTCTATCCCCATATCTCTCAGTATTCCTGATTTCTGGGTCACCAAGAGTTCAACATATCCTGTTGCAAAGGTTCTAACTAGGGCTTGAGTGATATTTCAATTGACTATCTAAGAAATTATGAAGTACTCATTAAGAGCCGCCCTCTCTGCCCTTCTGACTTGCTGTAGTGTTGCTTTTGAGATCCATGAGGAGCCTAAGAAGACAATGCTAACCCATACAAGGAAAAAAAGACAAAAAAAAATCAAAGGTGCTTCACACTTTCTGTATTTCATTATTGGGCCATATGGGAAGGGCATGGCGCCGGCAGACAGTGCAATAAAAATTGAGTTGCACTTTAAAGAGGAGTCAGGAGTTTACAAATCCTTTGCTAAGGTGTTTAAGGCTGCCAGATGTCTTTTCGTTAACTGGGTCTCACCTGCACCCTTCTGCAAAGGCGCTTGAACCCAGCAGCTGCTAAAACAGGTGTGGACCACTCACTAGCTTCACCAGGCGTCATGCAGCAGCTGCCATATCCAGAGTGCAAATGCCTGCGCTTTCACTTTTTTAACCATCTGCTTTTAAATCTTTCTTTTTCATTAAGTCCCTTATTCTTTATAAGAATAAAAGGTTTTACTGTGTGAACGTGGGCAATAAGAAAAGTGATGGAGCCTATTAAAATTCTAAACACCTTATATTAGACCTGCTTACATCTATACTGACTCGTCTCGCAAGAGACACCATGTTGCCTTTGTGTGAACTCAAGTGCAGAGTTCATTGTGTTAGAGGTGACATTCTGCTGCACCATATTACAACTCAGGCGACAATTTATATATTTAGGATGACAGTGCTCTTCTTGTATGTGTTCCCTCTTCTCCATGTCTACATGTTAATCAAAAAATAAAAAGTAAAGTTTTCCATTAAATTATAGACCAATGTTGTAAAATTAACAAATTTAAAAATATGACACACAGAAAAATAAAATTGGTGTTAGCTGAACCCCACTAAGAAGTTGAGGACCAGAAGTTTTGAAAGTAAGATTAAGCATGCAAGTGGGCTCCACACAGCTTAGAGCAAAGTGTGACCATGACAACTTCTACCGTGACCAATGTGATTTCATGATTGTTATGATTTGGTTTATTTTTCTGACTATATTTACACCTTCCATGGCAAGTTCACATTTATGTTTTTTAACACTGGAGAACCCAAAAATCTAAAATTTCTTTTAACTTTTACAATGTCTTTGTATGGTTTAGAATTATTGAGTGTTTTGACGCCATTGTTGTTTATCATGGGCACCACCATTTTTTTGAACTTCCAAATTTGCTATTCTGGGATGTCTGTTCATACAAGATTGCAGATAGCATCTTTGAACCTTACTGAGTCTGTTTGCAGGAAACAAGTTACTGCTCTAATATTTTCAGCAGACAATTTTGGTTTCTGATTAGGTTTAACACAAGATAAGACTGATTGATTTTCTAGTCGGGCTCCTACCTGTGTCTCATCTTCGGATCCCTGATTCTGTTCATTCTGCATCACACCATACAGGGCAGTGCAATGAGGTATTTATATCAGTACCATCAGTACACAGATGTCTAATAATGTCCAATATTGAGCTGCATTGGTGGAACTCTTTACAACATAATTTAACTTGATTTTCAAAAAGCCTTGATACACTCCCACACCAAAGGTTAGTAGGCATCAGCTACTGATAGAAATTCGTCATGCTAATATAGTGGAACATTTTAGAAAACTGCTAAAAAAAACATTCTTTTAATTTGGCTTTCTTATAGCTTCATTTTAGTATAACCCTGATATTCTGTAAATGTATTTAATTATTATTTTTATCATGGCTTCGCAATCCATACTAACCCCTACTTTCTCTGCCACCGCAGAAAACCGGATAAAAGAACAGCAATCTGTGCCACCACCACCCAATCAATGCACCGTGATGTCCTTACATTGATGGACTGAAGGGTAGATGCCCAAATGCCCATCATCATCTAATTCTTCCACGTAAAGCCTGTAAACCATGAGGACTGATTTAGATCATTGATGTTAGGTAGAATGCCTAGAGGGGGCTGGGTGGTCTCATGGCCTCAGAACCCCTGCAGATTTTGTTTTTTTTTTCCATTCCTCTGGAGTTATTTTTTTGTTTGCTTTTTTGTCTTCACAGGCCATCGGACATTACTTTATTCATTGTTATTTAGCATTACTTAATTTTTTTTATTTTTTTTCTTTCTTCATCTTGTGAATCACTCTGAGCTACATCATTAGTATGAAAACATGCTATATAAATACATTTTATTGTTGTTGTTGTGATCAGATCTGTAGCAGGTTAACTGTTAGGAGACAAAGAGTACAGAAAAGAGGAGAATGAGCCACGTGGAGCAAGATCATCAGTGGAGTCTCTCAGTGCTCTGTTCTTGGAATGTTACCTTCTCTGATTCATATAATTGACATTACTTCTGGTATTGATAATAAATTTGTGAAGTTCATAGATGACACTAAAATTGGAGGGATGGCATATACTGCAGAGTTAGCAAAAAGAATTCAAAAACACCTGGACAACCTTTAAAACTGGTCCAGCAACATTCCTTCAGCTTAAGAGCGAGTTACGGACATCAATGAAAATTAATGCGAAGTGCATTTAAGACTGAAGTCAGGAAGAGTTGTGGGACTCTGGAACCAACTACCGAGATGTGTAGTCGAAGCAGAAACCTTGAGAACCTTTAAGAAGAAACTTTTGGAGAGATTGGGACAGCTCAGCTATTAGCTAAATAAACAGGCTTGATGGACTGAATGGTCTCGTCTCTTGTCAAATTTCTTGAGTTTCTTATGTCCAATCTCCAGCTGAACTTGAAAAGTCAGTCTTTGAATTGAAATCCTGTCATCTTTTGTGGCCCTTCTTTGCTTCATACTGAGTTGCACCCAGATTGAGTCAATTCTCACAGGAACAGGTCAAAAGCACAACAAAGTTCATCTGCTTTAATGACATAATTTCTCCAAAATGACATCCAGTTGAATTGTGAAGGTTCTTCAATGTAGACATATCTTGCCACACTACTTTGCAACTTATTCCATGCAGCTGTAGCTCTCTAGATGAGGAAAAGCTTTTTAATGTTTGTATGAAATTTACCCATAGCAAGTTTCCACTTGTATTCCCATGTTCTTGTTGAAGAACTAATTTTACTATAACAGCTTGAATCCACTGTGCTAATTCCTTTCATAATTTTTCACACTTTAATCATTTGACATCTCCATTTGCTTAAATTGAAAAGATTCAGTTCCTTCAATTTTTTCTAATAGCTTATATTTCACAGTTATTGCAGCCATTACAATAACTCTCAGCTGGACTTCTGAAAGCTCTTTATCCTGGACTTGTAAGTATGTTTGGGACCAGCCAGGGCTCCGAACTCTAAATCAAACATCCGCATTTCTGACCACTGCTCGTGCTCCGACAGTAAACACTTCTAATACAGCATGTTATAATCTTGTAAGTTGTCTTCAGTTAAGGCGCCTGCCCAGTACACCACAGCAATAATAAAGATTACAGAACACAGTGAACACATTACTTCTGCCCAATATATAATCATATTTTAAACTCTGTCAATCCCAAGACTTCACAAAATCTTTCAGTAATGCTTAGCTCACATAAGCCTATGAATCATTGACCATTGAGGTTCCTACTAGATGCAAATGTATGACTTTAAAAGTGTAAATCTTCTGTAGATCAGAGCTTCTCACCCGGGGTGCTGCAGCCCACTAGGAGGCCCCGGTAAACTTCCAGGTGAGCTTCAACATAACTAAAAATATTTATACAATTGCATTAAATGATTAAATCACTAAATATCCAGCTGCAGAAGGAGTATCAAACTTATCTTTTTGAATTGGACAAATTCATCTGTATTCAAAACATGTTCCATACAGTGCATATTGACTTGTCAGTTTTCCCAAAGAACATTAGAACATTAGATCACTCTAGATGAGAACAGGCCATTCAGCCCAACAAAGCTCGCCAGTCCTATCCACTTATTTCTTCTAAAAAAACATCAAGTCGAGTTTTGAACGTCTCTAAAGTCTTACTGTCTACCACACTACTTGGTAGCTTATTCCAAGTGTCTATGGTTCTTTGTGTAAAGAAAAACTTCCTAATGTTTATGCGAAATTTACCCTTAACAAGTTTCCAACTGTGTGCCGTGTTCTTGATGAGCTCATTTTAAAATACCAGTCTCGATCCACTGTACTGATTCCCTTCATAATTTTAAACACTTCAATCATGTCACCTCTTAATCTTCTTTTGTTTAAACTGTAAAGGCTCAGCTCTTTTAATCTTTCCTCATAATTCAACCCCTGTAGACCTGGAATCAGCCTAGTCGCTCTTCTCTGGACCTTTTCTAGTGCTGCTATGTCATTTTGTAGCCTGGAGACCAAAACTGCACACAGTACTCAAGATGAGGCCTCACCAGTGCATTATAAAGGTTGAGCATAACCTCCTTGGACTTGTACTCCACACATCGTGCTATATAACCTAACATTCTGTTAGCCTTCTTAATGGCTTCTGAACACTGTCTGGAAGTCGATAGCTTAGAGTCCACTATGACTCCTAAATCCTTCTCATAAGGTGTACTCTCGATTTTCCGACCGCCCATTATGTATTCAAACCTAACATTTTTAGTTCCTATGTGTAATCCTTTACATTTACTGACATTAAATTTCATCTGCCACATATCTGCCCAAGCCTGTATGCTATCCAAGTCCTTCTGTAATGATATAACGGATTCCAAATTATCTGCTAATCCACCTATCTTGGTATTATCTGCAAACTTAACCAGCTTGTTACTTATATTCCTATCTAAATCATTTATATATATTAAAAATAGCAGCGGCCCTAGCACTGACCCCTGTGGAACACCACTCTTAACATCGGCCAGTTCTGATGAGGTTCCTCGCACCATCACCCTCTGCTTCCTGTGTCTGAGCCAATTCTGCACCCATCTAAAAACATCACCCTGAACTCCCACTTCTTTTAACTTGATGCCCAACCTCTCATGTGGCACCTTATCAAATGCTTTCTGAATGTCCAGATAAATAATATCATAAGCTCCACTTTGATCGTATCCTTTTGTTGCCTCCTCATAGAATTCCAGTATGTTAGTAAAACAAGACCTCCCTCTTCTGAAACCGTGCTGAATGTTCAGAATAACTCCTGTCCTTGCCATGTGTTGCTCAATCTTATCCTTAATAATTCCTTCCATTAATTTTCCTGTGATGCATGTTAAGGTTACTGGCCTATAGTTGCTTGGATCTGCCCTGTCACCCTTTTTATATAATGGGATGATATTTGACATTTTTCAGTCCTTCGGAATCTCTCCAGTGCGCAGTAATTTCCTAAGAATATGTGTCAAGGGCTTATATATGTACTCACTAGCCTCCTTAAGAACACAAGGATAAATATTATCTGGTCCTGGTGATTTGTTTGATTTTAGCTTATTTAATCTAAGCAGCACTTCTCCCTCTACAATTTCCAAATCCCTCAGTACCTCCTTAGTACTCGCGTTTACCTCTGGGAGGTTATCTACTTGCTCACTTGTAAACACCTCAGAAAAATGTAAGTTTAGGGCATCCATTATTTCATTCTCTGTATCTTTTAATTCCCCTTTACTATTTCTGATGCACCTGACCTCCTCCTTGACTGTTCTTTTACTACTAAAATACTGAAAGAATTTCCTGGGTGTCTTCTTTCGCCTTACCTGTTATATTCCTCTCCAACTGTCTTTTAGCCTCCCCGATATCCTTCTTAATGGTTGCCCTCATGTTCTCATACACTCTATGATTCACTTTACAGTCATTAGTGTTATGTGCCTTATAAAGCAGTTTTTTGCCTTTGCAATTTCTTTTTTAAATCTTGATTATTCCACCGTGGAGTTTTTTTTAGTTCCTTCCCTTTGGAGACTGCCTTTCATATCACGACGGTACTATGCGGCTGCTTATCTGACAAATGCCACACAGTGATGAGATGGTTCTGCTTGGAGGCTTGCAGGCTATGCATTTATAAAGAGTCAATAGGAACAATGGACACAAACAGCAGAATTATCTAATGGAGTACACAAATGAGTGACCAGTGGAGGTCTTCTGTACAGAAGGGGATCAGGTGTGGCTGGCGAGTGAGCTGTACAGTTGAGAAAACAAAAAAGAATGAGAAAGAACACAGCAGTGATACAGAATGCTATACAGATGTTGATTGTGGGTGTTGCTCTACCAGGAACTGAAAGGTAGAGAGAGAAGCAGAGGAATTACATGGCATGTCAGAGCACAAAAAAGTGGCTGTGTGCTTTTGTTCACTAAAAGGCCAAGGCTGCACAGTAAAGGGGTCCCCCACAACCAAAACTATGGGGGAAACTGTAGCTTGCAACCTTATTTTTTAACCTGTTCTTTTGCTATACCATTCCATTTTTACTTCTCTCTCATTTTCAGTCTCACACCTTAATAAACCGTTCTTTACTTGGTTGACTACATTCGCTGACCCACAAAGTGGCAGCTACAATATATAGACTGTATCCAAATATTATTTAGCTGTATAACATTTACATTCATTAAAATTCATCTCCAGTCCAAATAGAGACATATGCACAACAATTCTGGATTAAGTGGATGCTTGTGTTTATCTACATAGCACATGCTTGTAATGACCCAGCAAGAAAAAGTGGTAAGAATGCGACTGCTATTAAATGCTACTATTGCTAATGTAAATGCTCCAGTCTGCAGGAAAACAAAACAGCTTCTTTAATTAAGGTATGAAAAAAAGCCTGCTTCAACCAATTCTGCATTTTAAAAATTACTTTTTATGTTTTATTACTTAAAAACATAATTGATTTGTCACAAACAAGACCAGACCATTCGTTTTACCAAGCTTATTTGTTTAGCTAATAGCTGAGCAGTCCCAGTATCTCATCCAGATTCTTCCTAAATGTTGTCAAGGTTTCTACATCAACAGCATGTCTTGGTAGTTTGTTTCAGTCCCACAACTCTTTGCATGAAGAAGTGCTTCCTGGCTTCAATCTTAAATGCACGTCCCTTAATTTCCACTGATGCCCTCAAGAATGTGATTCTCCTTTGAGCTGAAAGAATTTTGCTGGACCTACTTTTGCAATGTCTTTGAGGATTTTAAATACCTGGATTAGTTCCCCATGCAGTCTCCTCAACTTGAGACTAAAAGGGTTTAATTCTCTGAGTCTGTCAGTATAGGATATGTCATTAAGGCCTGGGATGCACTCGGTTTCTCTTCTCTGCACAGCTTCAAGTGCTGCTATGCCTTTCTTGTACTGCGGTGACCAGAACTGCACACAGTACTCCAGATTAAGTCTTACATAGTTTGAGCATAATATCCTTTGACTTAAATTCAACAGTTTTGTTTGCCTTGTTAATTGCTTCAGTGATTTGCTTAGATGATGAAAATACACCCCTAAATCCTTTACAGAGGTTGCTTACTGTACGACAGTGTTTCCCATCATGTATTAACATTCCTTTTGCCCATATGTAACACTGCACTTTTCTACATTAAAGTGCATTTTCCAAGTGTTTGCCCAGTTCTGAAGCTTGTCAGGTCTTTCTGAATTATTTTTGCTGCCTCCTCAGTGTCTGCCATCCAATCAATTTTAGTGTCATCTGCGAATTTATAGTTTACTAACTATACCAGAATGAATGTCATTAATTTAAATCAAAAAGTAACAATCAAAGAAAATACCCTGGAAGATCTCCACCGATCGCCTCACTCCATGTGAGCAGTCTCTTATTATCTGTACTCTTTGTCTCCTGCCAGATAACAAATTAGAGAGCCAGTTTTGTAGATTACCCCTGATACCTACAACTTTCTCTTTTTAGAATTATTCATTGGTGTGGTACTGTATTAAATGGGTTTTAAGAGTCTAGGTAAATTAGGTCATAAAAATAACATTATTTTATTATTACATGCACATTTTGAGCATACAACTGGATGACTTGATGTGTAGATTGTGCAAAACGTGTACCATAAGATCTTTTAATGGCTGTTTTTCAAATTGTCTCCTTTAGGTCCCATTCTATCAGAAGCTTTGTTGTGTCCTTTCTCCATGAAAAATGTATTTTTGGCCACCACAACCACACAGGGTAAGTAACTTATAAAACAGTGTCATTTTTGGTTTTAATATCTCTTTAAGGTAATCTCTTTAAGAGAACAATACAGACTGGATAAAATAAAATGCATTCATTTTCATGATCCTATTTCCCGTTTCTGAGTCTCATCACAAACACATTATTCATCACTCCATTTTACAACTTACAAATCGAAGTGAGGCAGTCACAGTCTATCCCAGATGCATCATAAGGCACATTCAATTAAACAGGGACAATTTAGTGTCACAAATGAACCTCTTCTGGACATATGAGAGGAGTATACAAAGAAAAAACCTTTGGGAAGAACAAGCAATCTTCAAAAGGACATTGATCAGGTCTGCTTTGTACCCTCTCTCCAGGATCCGAGGCAGGCATTTTAAAAACTGCACAACCAATACAGTATGTAACAGAAATGTGGCCAAATATAACACAAACAATAATGGGTGAACTTGACAGAATCTAGGGAAGAACAGAAATTCGCCTTTTTGAGTATCTCAGATGCCAAAAAACACAGTTCTGTCTTACTAAAATTTTACATTTCTGCTAATTTAGAGTTTGGAGCCTACAAAGAAATCCTCTTGTCACCTGAAAAGGTTTGCAGCATGTTATTGGTCTTAAACACCTCAGCTAATTAAATTTATGGCAGCCACATCAATAGTAGAGGGCCACCATTTCAGCAAAGCACAGGATGGAGCTGCTTTCTGCTATTTGTTGCCTCATGTTGAATATCTATGATGAGGGTCCCCTTTGCATAGGTCAGTTCTCCCAGCTCCTTATGCTAGTGTTGTTTATTTACAGCATAGGTTCTTAAACATGGTTTGTGGAGTGTCTTGCAATGGGCCACTGCAGGCAGTTTAAGTAAACACCATTGCTACTCCACAATCTTAATCTTCAAAAATTCAGGGTCCCCTTTACCCCAGGTTGATGATTTTTGGCAATTCTCCAAGGGGTGATAGGAATGTTGGTCAGCGGTGATTCCCAATGATTCTCAGTGATTCTTCAAGTGGGGCACCTCTTCCTTTGGGATGACTGCCTTCAGCAATTCTCCATACAAGTCTAAGGACCACTTAGTATGCTCCATGATCTCTGCTAAAATTGCAAGGTCCTTAACTGAAAGCAATGGGTGTCCACACCTGCAATAGAACTCAAAAGACTTGCAAGAAAATCAGCGAGATGTCTCAAGGCTGAAGTCCTAGGAGTATGTCGAAACAGAAAACAAGCTACATGCTTTCTGCACCATTTTAAATAATAAGGAACCTAAAAGAGCCAAATGTATATGTCTTTCTAAATAATCTGATAATCAGTCTGCACTGCTTTCCATGAAAAGAATCTCTGTGGGCAGCTAGGTAATGTATAATCCCAGATTGTGCTCTTTACCTATCTTCATCATAAACTCATTTGAGATAATCGTCAAAATAATTCTGTTGAAATGAGGCATATTACCTTGAATTCTGTTATCTATTCCTTTTCTTAATTTTTACATGTATTTGTTAATTTAACATATTCATTTCATGTATTTATTTTTTGAAATTTTTTACCCAATCTGCCACACATTAGATAATTCTACAACTGAGGTTTTTTTTTGATTGAGTGATTTAAAGATATGCATATGATTGTCATACTTCTCTTAGCCTCTTTCGTAAGGAAAATCTTTGACTGATATAAATGACATTTTACCTGGTTCGGGTTGGATGTCTGGATGACCTGCAGTGCCATGTATGTGGTGGATGGCCGGGGCCTGTGCCCGGCCAGGATGCCTCTATAAAGGGAAGGAACAGGTGAGAGAGCTTTTCCAGGGCATTACCTCCTCCAGATCACTAGAGGCTAGGCCCCCTGGCTTGCAGCAGTGCCACAGGTTTGTAGCAAATAAGCTCAACCCTGCTGGGACCCTTGGCCACTGCCAGGGGGCACCTGGAGAATTTGCTGTGTCCTTGGTTGCAGCACTTCCACCACAACCGGTAGTGCTGCTGGAAGAAGGTCATGAAGCACCTAGAGCACTTCCGGGTGCCCTATGAAGGAAGTCAGCTGCCACTACACAGGGAGCCAGAGGTGGGAAGTGGAGGACACAGCTTGCTAGGAGGAGTGGAGACAGACAGAAGAGAAGCTTTATGTACTTTAATTTTTTCTGGGAACTGTGCTGTGAAGGTGGGAAACAAGGAAAAGTGTTTCCCATGTGGAAAAATAAAATAAAAGATGCGTGCTAAACTTGTGTCTGCATCTATCTGTGTCAGTGTTTGGGCGGTAGGAGCCCCCTCTAGTGTCCTCAAAAAAAAAAAAAAAAAAAAAAAAAATATATATATATATATATATATATATATAGATAGATAGATAGATACTTTATTAATCCCAAGGGAAATTCACATAATCCAGCAGCAGTATACTGATACAAAGAAACAATATTAAATTAAATAGTAATAAAAATGAAAAAAAATGAAAAAAATTAAAATAAAATTAATGATAGCACTTACTCCCCCGGCTGGAACTGAAGAGTCGCATAGTGTGGGGGAGGAACGATCTCCTCAGTCTGTCAGTGGAGCAGGATGGTGACAAAAGTCTGTCACTGAAGCTACTCCTCTGTCTGGAGATGACACTGTTCAGTGGATGCAGAGGATTATTCATGATTGACAGGAGTTTGCTTAGTGCCCGTCTCTCTGCCACAGATGTTAAACTGTCCAACTTTAATCCTACAATAGAGCCTGCCTTCTTAACAAGTTTGTCCAGGCGTGAGGCGTCTTTCATCTTTATGCTGCCACCCCATCACACCACCTCGTAGAAGAGGGCACTCGCCACAACCGTCTGGTAGAACATCTGCAGCATCTTACTGCAGATGTTGAAGGATGCCAACCTTCTCAGAAAGTATAGTCTGCTATATATATATAGTATTGTGATAAGGTGCTATATACCTATTTATTTTTTCTTCACCTGTGTCCCACAGGCAGTACACAGTCATAAGCACAAACATCAAGTGCACCAAGCAAAACTCTTTTTCTTCCTCCTGGCTCCTGCATGGTGGTTGCTGGCTCCTTTTATAGTCCACTCCAGGTGATTGATTGCAGAGTTCCGGCTGCACTTCTGGGTGTGGCGAATACGCTGCCCATATGGGCTCAGGAGTCCCAGACACAGCACCCCCTGGTGGTGCCTGCGGGACCCAACAGGGCTGCACCCAACTCCAATTTCCATGGAGCCCTGCGGGAAATCGAGGCACTGCTCCAACCCGGGGGGGAATTGCACCGCCTAGGGCTGCTCCCTCTGAATATAGAGCAGTGTCTGCCACAATATATATACTGTATATATATATATATATATATATATATATATATATATATATATGTATGTGTGTGTGTGTGTGTGTGTGTATGAGGGCTGGGAATCAATTCAAAAAATAACTAATTAATCACATAATTTTAGAGAATTAATCGTTATTAATTACATCTATCATTAAACATACAATCATAAAAATAATACATAAATCATGAAGTAAATACACAGTGAATCACAAAATTAATTTAGAATCAACACAAAGGAATTTTGAAAAATTTAATGGCATAGTTTAAAGAATGACCTGAAACCTGACCTTTTAACAAAATACAACTTGAGCAAGTACAACCTGAATTTGAATGTGTTCGTAAAAGGCAACTTGACAAGAAGACAATTAGAAAACAAGGCCAATGTATTCATTCTGAAATTGGTATAGTACATGAGACACAGAAGTGTCAAAGTAAAATTAGATGGTCGAGATGAATGTACTGCTTTGAATGTACCATTAAAGACTGACTAAATTGAAATTAGCATCTCTTAAATAGGCATATAATAAAACTTGTGTTAAAACTCAGTAAATTTCATCCTAGATTGTTCATCACCATCAGCGACTTTATAATTATACTCTAAACTAAAGTTTTGTTCAACTGGTATATAATGAGAGTTACCCACATGACTTGTCTTAACCTCCTGAGAAAATGCAGGCGTTGGCCTTTCCAAGTTACCAATGTAGTACTAACAGACGATGTGAGATCCTTTGATATGTAGACTTCTGTGAACCTCACACTCTGAATCCTTTTTACTTCTTTACCCTGTATGTAAAGGGGGAGGTGATTTTCCTGTTTTGTTCTCCTGCAGTCTACAATGATTTCCTTTGTCTTTCACATGTGAGGCAGGAGTTGGCCAAGGGTGGGGAACCATTTATAGGAAGAGAACACTTACAGATACATGCACAGGGACTAACTGCACTCATAAAATAAAGAAGTCAAAGCTGTTCTTCAGAGCAATGCCATAAAACAAACATTTTTGGTTCCCAAAAGAACCATCCATAATGTGAAGATTACAGAAAGAAACCCTTTATTTATTTAGATCCATGATAAACCCCATAACTGTGAATAGATAATAACAAATTTATGAAATGCCAATGTGTTCCTGACTTTAAAGGGATTCTACAGTAGCACAGGCTAAATTTAGGTTTTCATTGTCTGTTTCAATCCTTCTAGGTAGCCTGCATTACATCAAAGACCTCTATTTTGTTCAGATATTAAGTGACCTTCTCAAACCCCATTTGCATAGAAAAGAATCTTTCCCAGAATGGAATGTTGTTAAGCAATGGTTCCATGAGGAACCGCTCAACCCAGTAATGTGCCATTGAAGAACCAGTATTTGTAAGTGAGAATATCAAGACAAAAACCGCATGTAGAGATAATGAGGACATGCAGACCACGTAAGGGATATAAGCATAAAATACTGAACTTGTGAGACAGTGGCTTTAGCTGTTATAACACCTTACTACCCTCAAAAAAATTCACGTAACACTTTTAAACCTGTATAATTCCATTCAGGATCAAGAGCCTGGAGCCTTTTTGGACAGTATCAGGTGCAAGCCCGCAGGGTGGAGCAACAGGGTCATAGAGGGACAAATTAGATTTGCCAATTTACCTATCCTGTATATCTTTGAGAGATGGGGAGTTAGGGAACTGAAGAATTGAGTGAAAGACTAACGTAGACTTGAGGAGAACATACTAACTTCACTAAGGCAACGACGGGACAGAGAAATTACCAGCTATTGTGCCGCCACATTGTCCCCCATACAGATATACATAACATTTTCAAATCAAGTCGTGAAGGACCAGAGCTTGTCCTGGTAGCACTGCGCAAAAGACAGGAATCAACCCTGCACAGGGTGCTAGTCCATCTCAGGATGCACATACCTACATGGGGCCAATTAAGAGTTGCCCAATAACTTAAGTTGCATGTCCTTGTGATGTGGGAAGTAAACCATAGGACATGGAAGGAATCTGACACATGTGCAAACTCTAAACGGACAACCAGGCATAGGGTTTAAAATCAGGATGCTGTGCCATCACTATCTCCTCTGCAGATACATATCCAAATACTGTATAGAGTATATTTGTAAATTTCCTGCCCAGTGAATCAGGCATAAATATTTACAAGACTGCCACCAACCTTGCACTCCAATAAATCTGGCAGAAAATTTGTTTGCCCTCTGAACTGGGCGGCTCTCTGGAGCCTCGTAGCCGGGCCTGTGAAAGCAATCAGGACGCTTCCAGAGGCGAGCGGCAGATTCTAATGAGGCCGGCTTTCACCATAAACTCACAGCCTCTGGCAGCGTTTCATAGAGTACTTCAAATGAAAATAATAAGCGCATGTTGTAAATATTTTCCTGCTCTGTTGTGGTGTGTTTTTGCACTTTTCACCCTGTGCTTGTTAAAAAAAAAGCAAGAAAAAAGAATTTATTGAATTATTGGAAACACTATTTTGTAAATATTAACAGCATGGGTTTTATTGCAGCTTTGGGTGTTCAGCATACCTGAACGCCTTGAGAAAGAGGAGACTCTAATAAATTGCCCATGTAAATGCTGACCTTTTACTAAGAAATTCCTGGTCAGTTGTCAGACTCTCTAGACAATATCTTTTTTTTTTTTTTTTTACGCCAGCAGGGTTAAAAGTTGTGGCATAGCCACTGTTCTGTGACATTTTGTGAATGTAGAAATGTTGAGATGCAATCAAAGTGCCGGCTTCCAGAAATGAAAAAGAAAAGCTCCTCTAAGTGTAGGAAATGAGTGCCTCCGAGACGCCATTCCATTGGCCCTATTAAATTATTAGCGAGTGAAATTTAGTGGTAGCTCTTTAATGAGCTCACGGGTGCCAAAAAAACAGATGAACTAGAAGAAAGGAGAAAGCCAGACATTTTTCCAATCAAACCTTTCAACTTTTAAAATATTTTGTTCTGTTATTTTCAGTCTTTTATTTCATCCATGCATCCACCCATCCATTTCTGGACTTGTTTAGTCCAATTTGTCATTGAGGTGGGTAGATTAGGAAGCAATCAGGCACAAGGTAGAAACCACCACTCCCATCAGTCCATCACAGAACTCCCTCATATTGATTTAGTATTTCTGCCACTGATTAACAATTTTATTTTACTATATACACATGACCATAAACTTGAAGTTACTGTATATATTTAATCATTTTCTAATGTACACGGTTGCATTTACAATGACTGCCATGTGCTCTTTTCAGGGCTGCTGGGATAAGCTCTGCTCCCTCAAAGAGATTGAAATATACTTAGCATTATATCATTCACAACAAGCATTTCTACACAGTGAGTTACCGGTACACAGTAAGTTACATTTATGGAAACCAGACCTCAAATCCTAAGAAGAGTTAACCTGCAGATTAGTCAAAGCACGCAGCAATCAAAGTATTAATAGTGCTGGTCATCAAAGACCGCAAGGGATTCTGCTAATTTAAAAATTATGCCAAATCTTTATTATAGTATTTCTGTACCGAGGTGATTGTTCTGGAAAATAAAGACATGACACAGTACAGCACGTGCAACAAAGGGGGGACATTCAAAATGTTGCTTCACACCCACACAGACTCACCTGCCTCATCAAATCCTCCAAACACTGCTAGCTTACTCCCTGTTGGGAATGGCCTAATTCACAGGTGTCAAACTCCAGGCCTGGAGGGCTGCAGTGGCTGCAGGTTTTCTTTCTAACCCTCTTTCTAATCAGTGTCCAGTTTTCACTGCTAATTATCTTCTTTTCCCTCTATTTTAATAGCCCTGTTTTGAAGGATTAAGTCTTCTGAATTAATTATTTTCTTCATTAAATGACAGCCAAACAGAAATGAGACATGAAACGAGCCAACAGATGACCAGCTAAATTGGGGCTTCAAACTCCAACCAGTTCCTTAATGAGAAGCTGATTCTTGCTGTTAATTAAACCCGTTATTTAATTCCATGGTTTGTTGCTGCTCTCTTTCTGCCACAGCAGACATTTCCAAACCTGTTGATATTCTGTTTTTTTCTAAGAATTCCTAAAATGTTTTGGTAACCTGAGGGATCAACCTTACTTCATCTTTATTTTCAGATTTTGTTTGATGGGTACAGGTGAGCTGGTCATGCCCTTCTTGTTTTATGTCTCATTAGTGTCTGGCTGCTAATTAAGGAAAAAACAACTAAGGGGCCTGAGTCAAGCTAATTAAGGCTAAAGAAGTTAATTAGCATCAAAAACTGGCCACTAAATAAGAAGATGGTTAGAATGAAAACCTGCAGTCACTGCGACCCTCCAGGACTGTAGTTCGACACCCCTGGAACCCATGCTATTTATATAGTTATAGTTATATATAACTAACACAACATTCAAAGCCAATTAATCCAAATCAGAAGCTGCAGAGGGCCAGAACCGGATAGCGCTGGACGTAAGTCAGAAAACGCCTGCTATGCTGGTTTATAATCAGCAGCCCACCTACCCTACACTGTTAGGGGGATGATACAGAGTGCAATCCAGGCAGACAAAGGGCGAAGAAACTCCACACGGGTTCATCACTGAGCCTCCCCTTGAGGCAATTTAGATATTTTAGTTCCAATTTTATAGTACACTTCTTGTGACTAATTTTAAACACTGTACACTGTGACAAATGTGTGCATAAGGGACAGCTTAAGGCAGAGGTCACTAACAGGCGGACCTCGGTCCGCATCCGGACTGCAAAGCTGTCTCATACGGACCTTGACTTACAGCCAAAACAAAAGGTTATCATTTAAACATGATGGGGCGCTTCTATTTTTACCCGGCGCAGCTTTTGTAATCTTTACGGTAATGGTGAGGAAATACACAGTATACACGCTAAGCCATTTCACGTGATACCTCTCATCCAATCAAGTCTGCGGATTCTAGTCGGTGAACGTTGTTTTATGAATCCATGTACGCAAACAGAGGAGGGATTTTTCAGAGATACGGTCGAAAAGAAGAAAGATAGTGAAACGTGTGTTAGAGGCAAGGTCAGGAACCGAAACGTTCGAAAGAAATGTAGCGATAAAAATAAAGACTACTACACACACAACTGTGAGGCAGCTTTCTCCACAATGAACATAATAAAAACTAAATATCGTTCCAGGCTCAACAATGAACACCTCCACATGTCTATGAGAATGGCTCTGACTCCATTCAGGCCCAGGTTTAAAACCCTGGCAGGACAAGCTAGAGCTCAATTCTCTCACTGAGCAAAAAAGTGTGGCAATGAATATAAGAGGGGAAGAAAATGGGCATTTAAACCTGTTACATTGTTAAGATGTGTTGAGATTTGTTATCTGTGAAATTGGTTGAGACTTGAGTCAAAATGTGAAACAGAAAAGGGGAAATGTTAAGCTTTTTCTCCATTCCTTTTGTATTCTTCTGAAGTTTAGCACTTTATTTAAGCATGCACAGTTTTCATAATTTATTTTTGTCTTATTTTGAAGTGCAGCCCTACTTTTGTTTATTAAATTAAAGAAGAAATTATACACTGACAGAACAAAAAAGTACATATTTGCAGTCATACATAAATGTTCAGTTCTGTGTTTGAAAATAAATATTGTCAAAAGGATTATGAATTGTACTAAACTAATATGATTTGAAAGTCTAGTATTAATTACATGCAGATGTTGATACAACTACTAGGCTACTTAAATAGACATGATACTAAATAGTTAGACAACATGATCTTCAGACGGACCTTTGCTTCAAGAAATTTTCTCTGACTGGACCTCGATAGATTTTAGTTGAAGACCCCTGGCTTAAGGCCTCTGGTAACTGTAATTCCCCACTGCTCCAAAGGTTGGCACTGTGTCCTAATGCCATTTCTCTATCTCCCTCTGCAGACTGGAATACTGATAGCTTTAACACCACTGATGTCACTACCGGTGTACGTCCACCTGGACCTGCCTCTTCTTGCCAGAAGGACTTCAGACAGGAATAAAATGCCAAAGCAGAATACTATATGAGCAATATACTGTACATGTCAAACATCTGAGGACACCTGACCATCACCTGACCATCCCTCCTATATTGGCTGTAGGACATCCAGTTGCAAAGCCATGGGTATTAATATGGTGTTGTTCCTCTTTGCGGCTATCTTCTGGGAAGGATCTCCACAAGATTTTGGAGTGTTTCTTTAGGAATTTGTGCCCATTCAGCCAAAAGAGCATTTGTGAGGTCAAGTGCTAATGTTGGACAAGAAAACCTGGCTCACAGTTGGCATTTCAATTCATCCCAAAGGTGTTTAATACACCTGGGGTCAGGGCTACAAGTTCCTTCACACTAATGGTCTTTATGGAACTGGATTTGTGCACAGTAGTACAGTCATGCTTGAACATTACAGGGTCTTCTCCAAACTGCTGTATTATAAAGTTGTCTGAAATGTCTTTGTATGCTGTAGCATTAACAGTACCTTTCACGTGAACCAAGGGGATTAGCCTGAACCCTGAAAAATGTCCCCAGACCAATCGCACATGAAATCTTACAGTAGGCACTATGCAGTCTGGAAACTAGTGTTCTCCTGTCATCTACCAAACCCAGGTTCTTCTATCAGATTGCCAAATAGTGAAATGTGATACATCACTCCAGTGAACCAGTTTCCTCTGCTCTACAGTCCACTGACAGCACACTTTACACTATTCTTGGCATTCCACATAGTGATCTTAGTCTTATGTGCAGCTGCTCAGCCATGGAAACCCACTTCATGAAGCTCCCGATGCACAGTTTTTGACCTGATGTTGCTTCTGCAGGAAGTATGGAACTCTGTTGTAAGCAATATAGCCTTAGACAGAATTTGTACACAATATGCATTTCAGTACTTGGTGGCCCAATGTCTGTGAGTTTGTGTGGTATACCACTTTGTAGCTGAGCTGCTGTTCCTCCTAAATGCTTCCACATTACAATAATGATACTTCAAGTTGGGCAGGGCAGATCTAGCAAAGCAGAATCTCATGTACTGATTTATGGCAAAGGTGGCATCCTATGACAGTGCCATATTTAAAGTCACAGAGCTCTTCAGTATGACCCTTTCTACTGCCAATGTTTGTCAATGGAGACTGTACAGCTATGGGCTTGACTTTATGCACCTGATAAACACCTGAACTCAATAACTTGAAAGGGTTTCAACACACTATTGGCCTAATATTGTAATCCAATTTTAATCGATCCACTGAACAATTTGAGCATATGGTGGGTAGTGAGTCCTTTGCTCTGGAAATCCCTTTTCTCCAATGTTTTTATGTACTTAAAGAGCTTCTGTAAAGAACCATATTTCCTCCTGGAGACAAATAAAGTCTATAAAGTCTAAAATCTATCTATCTATCTATCTATCTATCTATCTATCTATCTATCTATCTATCTATCTATCTATCTATCTATCTATCTATCTATCTATCTATCTGTTTGTATAGAAAATTATCCATTATCCACAGATTTAGAGAGTTTTTAGGCCCAGTGGGATGGTATCATATATTTATTCTGATTATTCTAATTTGTGAACATTTCTGACTATTTTCATCAACTTTGTAGAAAGGTGTGGACTGGACATGCTCTAAAGAATGCCAGTAGGCCATAGAAAAGCTTTAGGCCAACCTACTATCTCCATCTGTCCTTGTCCAGCGTAAATTCAGTCTTCTGTTTCTGTTTGCATTTGCTGCATTCCCAGGAGAAAGCACTTCATTGTCTTTGTCTTCAGAGCTGGTGCCTGTGCCACTGCCTGAGAGGCCTTAGTCTTCTGCATCCCACGAGGAGCTGCTTATGTGTGTTCCTAGGAGGTCCCCAACATCCCACTGCTGCCAGACTGCTGTACTACCTCATTGCCATGGACTGATTTCTTTGTTAAGATATCCAGAGGTTCCAGACGTGAGTACACACATTAAACACTCACCATTTTAGTTTAGCAGTTTTAGCCCTAACAAACAAGTAACATTGCAACAATGCGTGTCTGTGTCTCTCTCTCACACACCTGTGTGTGTCTCTCTCTCGCCTGCCTGTGTGTGTATGTGTGTCTCACACGCCTGTGTGTGTGTGTGTGTCTCTCTCTCACGTGCCTGTGTGTGTGTGTCTCTCTCGCGCACCAATGTGTGTGTGTGTCTCTCTCTCGTGCGCCTGTGTGTGTCTCTCTCTCTCTCTCTCACACACACCTGTGTGTGTGTGTGTGTGTGTCACTCTCACGCGTGCCTGTGTGTGCGTGTATCTCTCTCATGCACACGCCTGTGTGTTTCTGTCTGTCTCTCTCTCTCTCTGTCTATGCACAGGGAATGCATAGGGAAAGACTGAACATGTGCGGCCCCGCGCATGCGCACTTCACCAGAAGACACACACACAGACACCTGGACGCACACAGGGGTTTTATTAAAGAGGATGACTTACATAAACTCAATGTGTTCACACTATACATTTAATGTCTTTTCTCAGCCTAATTTTAAATGATCTACATTTTCAAACTTTTAGATATAAGCTGGTGCAAAATTACTTCAATCCTTAATTGTGCTTATCTGATGTAAAGCTATAAAATGTTGATATTATAACTTGTCACATTTTGCTATCTTTCTTATAATATTTTGCTGTTTATTATAGGTATAATATGAATTTGTGTTTAAGAACATTTTTCTGACTATTGTTAGTAAGAAATCAAAGTCAGAGTGGTTGTTTTGTGCTCAATAAAAGTTGAAAACAGTAGTGGTGCGATCCAAGGACTTCTTATTCTTAAAGTGGTTAACCATAGTGCTATTGTTCATGTTCATGACTCAAATAAACAATAATTCACGTTTACAAAGTTTTAGAAACTTGAGTCCAAGAAATGACATGGTTTCTGTTCAAATGTACAATAATGTTATTCTTCTTTGGACAACTGCAATTTGTACAGTGGTAACACACAACATTAGACCTTAAGTTATCACACTGTACTCTGCCTGGTAGTTTGTTCTTTTGTGTTTTTATTTAATTTTCCACGTGACAGCCCAAAACATGAAGGAATCATTCATTCCAGACATTGAAATTTAGCACTGATATATTTCCAAAAACATAACGATTGTAGTCAATTAAGTGTAGATGATGAGGAATCATAGTGGATAGTCATGTTGTCTCACAAATTCAGGGACCCGGTATTGATTTCTGAAATAGGTTTCACATCTCATTGAAGCTATCACAAGAAAAATAGCCTCTAACAATGAATGGTTAGACAGACATGTCCCTGACAGTAAAAAGGATCAAAGATGTTTTTCAAACAAAAAAGTTCTGAGTTGTGCGTATAAAGACCCACTGAGGATTACTAAATGGAAATAAAACTGTGCTACAGTTACCATGTCTTATTGAATCCTTTAATGTGATGTATTACGTGCAGAGGATGGTAACAGCTAATTTAAGGACATTCTTGGAAACGGGAACACAAATGTCATGTGTCCAGTTACTTGTTGAGATTTCAAGTCTAAAAGCTCAGAAAGACTTGAATACTTCAGAAGAGACCTGATATCTATAAAGTCATTTTTAGGGAGAGGGGACTCATAAAAACCCTGACACAAAATAACATGACTAATTAAATTAATTTATTAAATTAAATAAAGAAAACATCAATGTCAAAGAAAGAATATCAAAAAAACACAAAGTTCCCAAGACGTTGCTAAAATATCAAAAAGGTTATAATTCAACTAGGTGGCCCTTGGTGTAGCGCTTCAACCAAAGTGCAGGAGTGTCAACTAACCAAAATAAATTCAACAGACATGAACTGTGGTGTCTAGTGCCTATGATGTTACTCGAGACATGCTGGCTCAAGGACATTCTTCTCAACAAGCTCAGTCCAATTCTATGTTACAGTAATGTAGCGTTTCCATAATTTCCTTCCACAGCTTCTCACTTTCAGAGTTTGATTCTATGACAGTGCCATAATAAAAGTCCCAGAGCTCTTCAGTATGACCCTTTCTACTGCCAATGTTTGTCAATGGAGACTGTACAGCTATGGGCTTGACTTTATGCACCTGTTAAACACCTGAACTCAATAACTTGGAAGGGTTTCAACACACCTTTGACCTAATATTGTAATCTAATTTTAATCGATCCACTGAACAATTTGAGCATATGGTGGGTAGTGAGTCCTTTGCTCTGGAAATCTCTTTTCCCCAATGTTTTGTATTTTATATACAGTGTGTAAAATATTATTACTATTTATTTATTCAAAGAGCTTCTGTAAAGAGCCATATTTCCTCCTGGAGACAAATAAAGTTCTATCTATCTATCTATCTATCTATCTATCTATCTATCTATCTATCTATCTATCTATCTATCTATCTATCTATCTGTATAGAAAATTATCTATTATCCACAGATTTAGAGAGTTTGTAGGCCCAGTGGGATGGTATCATATATTTATTCTGCAATTTGTGAACATTTCTGACTATTTTCATTAACTTAGTAGAAAGGTGTGTGTGTCTCTCTTGCGCGCCTGTGTGTATGTGTCTCTCTATCTCGCGCGCCTGTGTTATAATTCAACTAGCTGGCCCTTGGTGTAGCGCTTCAATAAAAGTGCAGGAGTGTCAGCTAACCAAAATAAATTCAACAGACATGAACTGTGGTATCTAGTGCCTATGATGTTACTCGAGACATGCTGGCTCAAGGACGACCTTCTCAACAAGCTCAGTCCAATTCTATGTTACGATAATGTAGCTTTGCCATAATTTCCTTCCACAGCTTCTCACTTTCAGAGTTTAATTCTTCCAGGACACTATTCTGTGGCAGAAGTCAGTCTTTTATTAACCTTCATTAGGTGACATTTGAAGTTAGATGACATGTTTAAACTGCAAGGCAGCATTGTGGCTGCTTTTATGGACATTAACACTAATTTAATTAGAAAAGCTTACTGTTCACCCTTAAGAACAGGATCTGGATTAACACCATGTTCTCATTTCTTGTGTGTCCTCCCTTGGGAAGTAACAGATAAATAATGCTTTCCCTGACTGGAGTGTTTACTTTTTTGACAAGAAATGAACACTTGAGTTTACTCCTTTGGTGTAATATACCTCATCACAATCTTTTAGGGATACAACCAGGAAAGATGCCTTATTCACCATCTTCTAGATATATATGGAGTAAAGTGTTTTCTGCCTATAGAGATGGAGACTTTCTCATTCAGTTGTAGTTGCAGTTACAGTACCAGCTTTTGGGATGGTTGAATATGGCTATGTTCACATTACCAGCAACAAAGCAGATTTATTTTGCCTTAGTGTGACACTATAAGGACAGATAAATCTGATCTTTTCCAATCAGATTTAAGTCACTTTCATATGTGGTCCAAGATTGGATATGTATCTGATTTGTGGCCATTGAACTTGAATGAGAGTGGTTAGATTAGAATTTATGTATGTTTTTGTCTTTATGCATTTGCTGAGCACTATTGTCATCAGCCAGCACAACCAGTGCTTCAAAACAACAATGGAGGAGAACTAGCCCATCATTGCTGGCTCCTTTCTTGTACCTAGAGATATTTTATTAAAGTAGTGCCTGCAACAGATAGCCAAGACTCAGCTCAAACACTTAGCAATGTTTAGCTGCTAGGGTGAATGGCAAAATTTGAAAATTGATTCCAGGCAGAGTAATGTATAAGGTAGAAGAGTAACATTCTCAAAAACGTATTGCAGATGACACTGTATTGCTAGTGAATATTCAGGAATGTGGATTTGTCACAGAAATAGGTGGAAAATATGAATCTGTTGAGGAAATTAACAAAATCTTTAAAGACAAAACTGGAGTTGAGTTCAAGTTGAAAGCTTCACCGATAAAGAAGAAAATGTAAAGAGAAAGGAAGATGAAAACCTCTGGCTGTTGGACCATCTCGTAGATATTACTTTCACTGCAATCTTAAGTAATTCTGTTTTGCTCTTTCAGCTTTGATTTTTGTTTTTGCCTGTTCACAAATACTGTTTATCTTCCTTTGAATTTTGTTGCTCTGTTGAATATTTTGTAATAATAGTACTGCATTACTTAAGTTTCGGTAAAAGTTAAATTCCCCCTTGGGACAAATAAAGTACTGTCTATCAATTTATCTGTTACTTGACCTGTCTGACTTCTCTTTTAGAATATCCACATGTAACTCACTCAAGCCTGTTTCATACCCACCAAGTAAGGGCTATTAGCAAAAGTATTAAAAAATCTAAAACATTTAATGCTAATGATCTGAGAGTTTTCAAGTAAGGAAGATAGAAATTTCAGGATAAGGTAGTTATACTAACTCAAAAGGGGGCAGTGAAAATTTTTGAAAGAAAAGGATTAGGATGTGAGATGTAATCAAAACGTCAATCTGATGGCATTACCAAGTATAACTGTCTGATCTGTCATGAAGTTTGAAATAGTAAACAAAATTCAAAGGCCTATACAACAAAACCAGGGGAAGTTTTGTAGCAAAACTCACACACCAACACTGTTTTTAATCCCAATTTCCGATACCACTGACCTTTATACCATCATGTTACATTTCGCACATTCCTGGAGCATTCTGAGAAGATTGCCATAGCAATCGATAATACTTACTTCTCGCAATGACAACACCCATAACTAAATAAAATGGTGTCATCCTATAACAGTAAAATTATTAAACTTATTTGGGAACCATTCTAGACAAAAACAAAGGTCAGGATTATTCTGGTAATAAAACCTCTACATAAAATTCAGGTAATACAACCTCAACATAGAATATCCCATAAACAATTCATGATAAGCACCAATCATAACAATGTTACATGCTGATTAGCAGATTAAAGTAAGAATTTCACTATACTCTGTACAAATGGCAATACAGACCAAACCTTTCTAAAAGTCTTGTTACTCACAAATAAACAAATCTGTTTTGCATGATCACCCCACCATCAATCTTTGAAGCACAAGACGTATACACAGTGAATTCAGAATGTATTTTGATCCCTTTACCTTCTGCACACTTTGTGTGGTAGATTTAACTCTAAATTGATAAATGTTTAATTTTTTCTCATAAATCTATGCTCAATAACTAATAATGACAAAGCAAAAACATGCTTTCAGAAAATATTGCAAATTTATTAAAAATCAAGAATTGAAATCTCTTTTTTATGCAAGTATTCAGACACTTGGCTATAACACACCAAACTGTGGTCAGGTCCATCCTGTTTGCTTTATTTTTCCTTGAGATGTATCTACAACTTAATTGTAGTCCACCTCTGGCAAAATGAATTGAATGGACATTGTTTAGAAAGGCAAACATGTATGTACCTTTGTATATCTTCTTCTCCTTTCGGCTGCTACCGTTAGGGCTTGCCACAGCGGATCATCTTTTTTCATATCTTCCTGTCCTCTGCATAATGTCCCACAATGCACTTTGCTTGTGTGAACTGCAGCCTTAGTAAATGTTAAACAGAAGAAGTTTGGAACCACCAGAAACTTTTCCTAGAGTTGGCTGTTTGGGCAAAGTGAATAACTGGAACTTGGTCAATAAGGTGATCAATGATCCAATGGTCGTACTAAAAGAGCTTCAGAAGTTCTTCTCCCCTTACCACACATGTAGTTCTGCAGCAAATTAAACACTCCTTCAGCAAACATCCCAGGCATTGGCTGAATTTAGGCGTTTTAATTAAACCAGTGTGAAACTGTAAAACAACAAACAGTGTCTATCAGAATTTGGCAGTTTAATATACATTCTTCCTTAAACATACTTTTTATTTAATAAAAATACTTTATCATTAGTACCTCATAAAATGGTTTAGATTAAAGTAGGTTACAAAATACATCTTGTTCTTCTTTAGCACAAAGACATCCTGCTGCTTCATACAGAAGTGTATAAGACTAGGTCTCAAACAATTATATATATTTTTAAATACATGCTAAACTTTGCGAAACTCAACTCAAACTCAGCGTATATGCTGTTATAAGAAACAAAGGATGTACTGTACATAGTATGCTTTTACAAGAGCAAATAAAGAGCGGATGGAAGCAGATGTCTGCCACTTGTTTCTCCATAGGCTGCTTCTTTCAAAATGGAGTATTAATAACAACTGAATCACTACTTAAGTACATTTCATTTAGTCCTGCTCTTGCCAACGCACTCACAGGTTAAAACAAAACAGTGCGAATTCTAGATTGTAATTCTGCTTCAAAATTTATAGATACTTTGAGTAAGTCGAGTGTAATTGTGTAATACCATTTAGATTAGTTAACATCAAATGTAAACGTGGAAAACTATTTAGATCAGCTGACATCACATTGTAATGTAACCTTGAGAGATGTTCTGGACGCAGTGGCTCCCCATAAAACAAAAGTGATCAAAGCACATAGAAACTCTCCCTGGTTTAATGAAAACACTCGAGCTTTTAAATTAGAGTGTCGAAAACTGGAGTGCAAATGGAAAACAATAAAGCTACATGTCTTTCAAAATGCATGGACAGAGAATGTTAAAAAATATAAAAAAGCTCTCTTTAAAGCTCGTTCAGAATACTATTCTACAATAATAGATAGCAATAATAAAAATCCTTGGGTACTATTTAGAACAGTGGCTAAATTAACAAATGGGAATTCAGATCTACAGTGCAAAATACCAACAGATATTAGCAGTACAGACTTTATGAACTTCTTCAATGAGAAAATTAAAATATAAGATCCCAGATCTCAGCATCACAGTACATACTGCATACTAGCTTAGCAGACCCTGCCTCACATTGCATTCAGCACTTTAGTAATTTTAATACAGTAACTGAGCAGGAAGTTCTAACTTTAATTTCTAAAATGAAGCCAACTATTTGTTCCCTAGATCCAGAGCCAACAAAACTAGTAAAAAGTGCAATAGATGTTCTTGCAGTGCCTATTCTAAACATTATCAATAGTTCATTGTTGCATGGCACAGCACCTGATGCACTAAAAGTGTCAGTCATTAAACCATTACTTAAAAAATCAGACCTAGACCCACACATACTAAATAATTATAGGCCTATTTCAAATTTACCCTTTCTCTCTAAAATACTAGAAAAAGTAGTTGCCAATCAGCTTCAGTCACACCTTATGCATTACAATTTATTTCAGAAATTCCAATCTGGTTTCCGCCTGGTCATAGTACTGAAATGGCGTTAACGCAGGTTGCAAATGACATTCTGATATCCTCTGATGTAGGAAACTCCACTGTAATTATGTTGTTAGACGAGCACAGCATTTGACACTATTGACCGTTCTATTTTACTGCACAGGCTAGAAAATTATGTTGGGCTTACAGGCACTGTGCTTGCTTGGTTTAGTTCTTATTTATCAAATCGATTCCAATATGTACAGAAATGTGCTGACAGTACTCCATCATTATACACAGAAGTGAGATATGGTGTCCCGCAGGGCTCAGTACTGGGACCTTTACTGTTTTCACTTTACCTGCTTCCAGTGATATCTATCATTATGAAACATAATGTTAATTTTTACTCATATGCAGATGACACTCAGTTATATCTTTCACTTAGATCAAATAAAGTTTTTCTGATGTTGTCTTTAATTAGTTGTGTAAGTGAATTAAAATAGTGGATGGATGAGAACTACTTGTCTTTAAACACAGATAAAACAGAGATGTTAATTGTTGGAAGGATTGGCGCTGATCACAACAATTTTCTGTCATCATTTATCTCAGTTGGAATGACCATTAATTTTACTGAATCAGCCCACAATCTATGAGTTATCTTTGACTCTAGCATGTCATTTAAAGCACATATTACAAAGTTGTCCAAATCATGTTTCTTCCATCTTAAAAATGTTGGGAAATTAAGGCGCTTTCTAAATAAACAGGATTCTGAGAAATTAATTCATGCATTTATTTCTAGTAGGATTGACTACTGCAATGCGATGTTCACTGGATGTTCAAACTGTTCTTTATACAGCCTCCAGCTAATCCAAAATGCTGCTGCAAGAATTGTTACAAGGACAAGAAAATACGAACACATAACTGCAGTTCTTAAATCCCTACACTGGCTTCCGGATAAGTTTAGGGCAGATTTCAAAATCCTCCTTTTAACATATAAAGCATTAAATGGCCAAGGTCTGGCTTACTTGTCTGAACTTACATGACTTACAACCCAGAGTGCACATTAAGATCTCAAGATGCCAGTCTGCTTATGATTCCAAGGATTAATAAAATAACAGTGGGAGGTTGTCCTTTTAGTTACAGGACCCCTAAACTGTGGAATGGTCTGCCTGCTACTATAAGAGTTGCCCCTTCATTCTCAGCTTTAAATCCCGGCTGAAGACTCACTACTTCAGTTTAGCATATACTGACTAGAGCTGCTGTACAGACTGCATCTCTGTTGTTAGTCATTAGCACAAAAACATAAGTAACGTGATAGTTATAATTTGATACTAACCCTCACCTATTCTGTTTCTCTTCTCGGTACTCAAATGTGGCACTTGGTGCCATGGCCCACTTGCCAAGTTGTTTTGCCTGCCTAAGGTAAAGTCATCCCTGATCACAGGATCGCAGGAATTGTGGGGTAGAGGGCTCCTTTCATCGGATTTGCTCATCCAGCGCTGTTTCAGCTGTGGAATGGCCAAATGGGGGAGTCAGCTTGATGGCTCAGATCTCCAGGACTAAACAAATCCAAATCTTATTATGTGATATCATCTACTGTTAAATTCTGCTCCGTACTTGTAAAAGTTAAATTTTTATACTGTATTGAGTATTTGTTCTGTTCTGTGTGTTGTATTGTATTGATCCCGTCCTTTTTGACACCCACTGCACACTCAACCTACCTGGAAACTGGTCTCTCTTTGAACTGCCTTTCCCAAGGTTTCTTCCATTTTTTTCCCTACAAGGGTTTTTGGGAGTTTTTCTTTGTCTTCTCAGAGAGTCAAGGCAGGGGGGCTGTCAAGAGGCAGGGCCTTTTAAAGCCCATTGCAGCACTTCTTGTGTGATTTTGGGCTATACAAAAATAAATTGTATTGTATTGTATTAATTAAACCTTTTATTCAAAGGCTTGTCTGTATTGTCATCCTGCCACAGAATTTACAAAACTGTTGATATTCTTTTTTCTAAGAGCACCGTCAAAATGTTCTGTGGACCTGAACAATATTACTGAGATCTTCACCTTTTTTTTCTCTGGTATTACATGATGGACACTGGTTGTTGGTCATGTGTTGGCTCATTTTGTATCTTATTATAGTTTGGCTGCTATTTATTGTAAAAAGAAACAGATTCTTAAATACTAAATCAATTAAAATTAAGGCAAAAGAGTTAATTAGCAGAAAAAAACTCATCATCAACTGAGAAAAGGGTTATATTGAAAACTTGCAACTACAGTAGCATTTCAGGACTGGAGCTGGAGACCCCTGGGCTAGATGGAGACTACTCTTGAGTAAAATTCATATGAATGTTTAAAGGGGTCTGAGAGCATTTTTTTCAGATTGAACTAAGTTGTTCACTCTTTGTGGACTTTGCCCATTCATTTTGTGCTTGTGTGTTTTTTTAATCTAGGTTTTCCAATTTTACTCTATGGCCAATGAGTAAATCTAAAGATGATTGGTGACTTTCCATGCCCTGCAATGGACTGATTGGTTTCTGTGATGAGGGGAAAAGCTCCAACTTACTGTGTCCTTGGTTGGTTTCAGAAAATAAACAAATGTAGCTGTAAATGTGTAAAGAAATCTGAGATGGAAACTGAAAGCAAGTTATACAAAAACAACATTGGCATCTAAAAGCAACACAAAACATCAGTACTGCCAGAACAAAAACTAAAAGAAAGAATGCTACAATAAAAAGAATGAAATCTGGTACCTTGTGGTGGTAAGAAAGTCTAACCATCTGTCAGGTTAATATTACACAGCTCTTTGGAGACATTCTTATTTTTCTTATTTTTTTTACATCCATTCTTTAATTTATAAATCTAATTACCGCACTACAGTTCAAGTATAAATTCAGTGCTAGCTGTGTGGCAGTAGTTCATCTTCATAAGTGTCTCTCTTATACTAAATTTTGTTTACTTTCTATTCAGTTTTTTCAGCCATTACCTTAATGACTGTTGTCTTCTTTAATGAATGACTGAAAACTTTGACCCAGTTTTGAACTGCCAGTCCTTTTTTGAAACTGCATGACTGTATTCCCTGGCATCTTTCATAACCTACTGTATCTACCAAGCAGATCAGAGATTAAATCACAGTGTGCTTATGAGCCAAGCCACTGTGCCTCCTGTTGTCCTTCCCAGTGGGCAGAGGGTGTGAAACCAGAAGACCTTCTCTTCAAGTACTTGCTCAGCTACTCTCTCCTTGTAAGTATGCCAGCCCAGCCAGCTCACCGCCTTGTGTGGTGAATTTTAGAGTAGGCTGTGTGGTCTATGCTGAATAAATCCTTAAAGGGACAGCATGGAGGTTGTCTATTCTTGAAAAGGCCCAGATTCCTTTTCTTTCAGCTGTGCCTTAGGTCAAAACTCATGCTTGGCAAGAGTACAAAACTAGATTTCGATGCAATCCATGGTTTTTGCATTATGGCCGCTATATCTGCAGATCACCTCCAAACAGGCCCCTCGGTGAAGCCTTGTCTGTAATGACTATGCTGTTGCGGTGCAAACCGCACCATGGCCTTCAACTTCTGCCAGGGATGATGGTACCCTGAAGGAATGCCTAATGGGGAGACCCAGTCTCAAAAAGCAGCAGGAAGAGAAAAAAGTGCTGTCCTGTTGGGCTCTGCAGCAGATCCATACCCTCTGTCTGTAATTACCAAAAGACAAATAGCAATTTCAGGAGACCACATCAGTCAATGCACAAGAGGACAAATAGTACATTCCTGATTGGTTTTTGGGGTTATCCTGTAAATGCCTGGAGATACTGAAAAATAACAGGCAGGCCACGAGCGCATCAAGTTACATGCAGAAATGATTTTCCAGAGGCTTCTTTTTCTTTCTCCATTCTTATACAAGCTGTTGTAGTAGCAGATGCAGGCAGAGGTGAGGCACTCTCCTCTTTTTTACGTCCAATGTTACTGCCTTAATAGTTTTGTTACTGCCAACAAATTACAAACATTTAATCTAAGAATCATTTTCATTTCGAATGGAGAGCACACATAGATTCCATTCATTGACGCACCCCTGTGTTTCATTGTAAGAGGTTTATGTTTTAATGTTTTATACACTATATGGATAAATGTGAATTTATATTATCACAAAAACCTCCACCTACTGTACCTTTTTCTCTGGGCAATGATTATTGGGGAAAAAAAAGGACAGAGTTTGCCTTCTCACTCAATAAAACTCAGTTATTAAAGTCCCATCTCTACTCTGTCCAGCTGTGAAACTATAAAAGCCCTAACCCAATATCATTTGGTGTCTGAATATTCAGAAGTTCATCATATAGAGATAGAAAGAAAATCATTTCACCCGTTGCAGAGATTGATGACAATAAAGGATTTATCAATACATTCAAGCTATGTTTTTCCATCAATAAAAAAGATGGATTCAAAAACGTATTCAATGACTAGCATAGCAAAACGCCCATTTAGTAAAACGGGCGCAATGGTACAATGGTAAGTCTGACTGTTTCAATCACGTCATGTATTTACGAACCTCTGCTCACTGGATATGTCAACCCTTATGTTCCTCTGTCTTTGTGCTTCTTGTTGCCTTTGTTCATCATATATTCCAGCCCTCTTGTGGATGTTGGACAACATCACACCGGACCATGGATGTAAGATGTTTTGTTGTTTTATATATTATCAAGCACGTGTGCTTGAGAAGCAGCTTAAAGGCTCTGGTGATGGTACTTACCTGACAAACCAGGGGTTAGTGCTGTGTTCTGATGCCTTCTCTCTTCCTCCCTCTGCAGAAGGCTAACAGCCACTCCACTCTCCACCCTCCTGTACCCTCCTCTTCCTGCCTAGAATCCACATGACCAAGAGTTTGGCCATATTTTGTCAGTTCTATGTTGCATCTGTAAAGATGTGTCTATCTTCTCTGTAAAAAAGATCAACCACTTCTTTCATATTATACAGAGGAATGAATGTGCCCCAAACCTTTGTTTGTGTCAATTCTCTTCTCTTACAACATATAGAAATGTGTTATCAGGTAATTTATTTAGTTAATATATAATACAACCTGGCCCATAGGTCTAATGCTGAAATCTACTGTAAGTGCAGAAGCATCGCCTAATTAAAATGAAATCAACTGAGTGTCTGCAATACCTAAGACATCACTCATGATATGCAAACTCAGGGGCATTTGTCACAAGTAATAATAATGTCAATTGGATTTTGCATTCCAACAGATGATGTACACTGTTCAACTAACCCTGTAACCCAATGAATGAAATAGAAAATATAAGAGCAAATAAAGAAGGCTGATAGAGAAAGTGCTAATCTCATTGGGATTAAAATGGATTTTCATTTGGATTTTATGTTTTTGATTTAACAAAATAGTCCAAATTGTTAAAATAGAATGAAAATAAAATACCTTGTATGTATATATATATATATATATATATATATATATATATATATATATATATATATATATATATATATATATATATATATATATATATGTATATACATATATATAAATATATATATATATGTATATATATACAGTAATCCCTCATTTATCACGGGAGATAGGTTCCAAGGCCGGCCGCAATAACAGTTTCCGCGAAGTAGGGACACCATATTTATTTAATTATTTAACGTGTATTTGGACGTTTGTAAACCCTCCCTGTACTGTTTACAACCCACCCTTTACTCTATTAATAACAGGGACAACTGTTAAGCAATATGAAATCGGTAGATAAGTTTACAGTTACTGTATAGCGAAGTACACGTAGCTATATATAACGTGATAAAGGTGATGAATATGCTGTGTAGTAAAAATGATGACAATGAAGGTGATGATGACTTTTACTGCACAGCCAATGACTGTATTTTACGTCTCTTCAGACGGCGGTGCCATTTCCTGGGGCACCTCTTCCACGGTTTCCAAAGGTGTATCTGTAGTAGTAGTAGAAACTGGCTCTTTTTTGCAAGGCTGCAAAAACATTGTGATCAGCAGTTGCTGCCGCTGCTTCTTTTTCCGGTTGAAGAGCAGCTAGTAGGCGTTCATGATGTCGTTGACCTTGTTGCAAAATTGGACCGATCGAACCATATCATTGTCCCATTCCTGTGACCACTCTTGCAGATCCTTAGCCAGTCTGTGGGATCTGGGCATCAGTCAAAGCACCAATCACGGGCCCGATTAGAAAGCGGGAAGCTGTGATTTGTCATCTCCCTCCCATGTACCAATCACAGCCCGTGTTACAACGCACTTAGTCACCGAACTTGTTTTGTTGTTCTTAGACTAGGAAATACTACTACTATATTTAAAACCCCGCGAAGTCATGAATCCGCAAAAAGTGAACCGCGAAGTAGCGAGGATTACTATATATATATATATATATATATATATATATATATATATATATATATATATATATATATATAAATGTATATACATTTATCCACTTTGCTATGAAAGCCCTAAATAAAATTTGGTCCAACCAATTTAGTTGATTATTGCACCTGTATGCAATAAAAGTGTCACATGATCTGTCACATGATATCTGCATAAACAGATCTGTTCTGAAAGACCAGGCTCTGCAACACCATCAAGCAAGCAACATAAAGACATAAAACACTACAAACGTGACAAGAGAAAGCTGCCCACCGAAACTCTCAACAAATACACCCTAACACTGAAGGAGCTGCAAAAATCCATGGTGGAGATGGAATTATCTGTCCAAAGGATCACTTCAAGCTGTACACTCCACAAAGTGAGACTTTATAGAAGAGTGGCTAGATAAAAGAGCCATTACTTAAAGAAAAAAACAAGAAGACATGTTTAGAATTTGCCCAGCAGCATGTTGTGGACTACAAAAAACAGATGGAAAAAAGTTCTCTAGTCAGATGAGACTAAAATTGAGCTTTTCGACCATTATGGGAACCCAACACTTCCCATCACTCTGAGAACACCATTCCAACAGTGAAGCATGGTGGTGGCAGCTTCATACTGTGGGGATGAAAAAACTGGTCAGGACTGAAGAAAAGTTGGATGGCACTAAATATTGGCCAAATTCCTAAGGAAATCCCGTTTCATTCTCAATTTTGAGACTGGGACTAAGGTTCACCTTCGAGCAGGACAATAACCCTAAACATACTGCTAAAGCTACACTGGAGTGGTTTAAGGAGAAATATTTAAAAGTCTTGGAATAGCTAAGTCAAAACCCAGACCTCAATTCAGTTGAGAATCTGTGGCATGACTTGAAGAAGTACACCAACACAACCCATCTAACATGAAGGAGCTGAAGCAGTTTTGCCTTGAAGAATGGGTGAATATCCCAGTAGCTAGATGTGCTAAACTAATAGTGACATTCCCCAAGAGATCTGCAGCTGGAATTGCAGTATAAGGTGGCTCTAAAAAGTATTGACTTTGGGGGTGAAAACCTATTCTCAAGATTTCTGTTTTTTCGTCTTAATTATTGTTTGTGTCACAATAAAATTTTATTTGCACCTTCAAAGTTGTTGGCATGTTGGTGGTAACCCCCTAAAAATCCATTTTAATTTTAGGTTGTAATGTGACAAAACAGGAGAATCACTGAGGGAGATTAAATACATTTACAAGGCACTGTAAAGAGTGTTCTTATTAGAAAAATTCTCAATTTGTATTTGTTATTTTGAATTTAGCAGCACACTTTAAACTTGGCAGTTGGTCTCTTCTCTTACCATGGATTGACCTTGGCTGCATTTGACTACCCTTTTGTATCAGCTCTAATGTCTCTGACACTCAATTAAACTGCAGTCTCTGTCAGGACTTACATGGAAGAATTCTGATGGTCAGAAGAACTCACCAGTGTGGGACTTCCATATTTGTTAGTTTACTCCTTCGTGGTTCTCTGTTTTGATTGCAGGAGTAAAATAATGGGATAATGCAATTATTATTTTTGGTTTGGGTGATCTGGATAGTCCAAAACAACCCCTGGACTCAATTCCTAAAACAATGTAGCCTATCTTGCAAAGAAATAAAGGCCTTTCCTCTACGTCTGACCATTCATACTAAATGGATCTAAATTTCTTAAGAAGATACTTGTAGGTACAAACAAATTTTAACTCTAAGGAAAAAAAATCTTTAAATATTAGAATATTTTAACAATTTTGACAAGAACAGGCCATTCAGCCCATCAATCTCCCTCACTGTTCACTGATTTCTCCAAAGTATTTTGTCATGTTTTAGACTTTCTCACTCTTCTTGGCACTTTATTCAATCTGTCTATGGTTCTGTTTTGAAGAAAAACTTTCTAACATTTGCTTTTAGCAAGTTTCCATCTGTACCACTGTGCTCTTATTGAAAAATTAATTTTACAGGAACAGTTTGAATGTACTATATTAATTCCCTTCATAATTTTAATCACTTCAGTCTTAATCTCTGTTTGCTTTAACTCATAAGGTTCAACTCCTTCATTTTTTCCTCAAAGTTTATATATCTCAATCCCAGAATTAGTCTAGCTGCTCTTCTCTGGACTTTCTCTAGCATTGCTATGTCTTTTTTGTAATATGAAGACCAACACTGCGTGCCTTACTCCAAATGAGGACCCCAACAGAAGTAATGAGCAAAACAAGTAAGTTCCAATTTGCATGCAAATTTCTAAGCCTCACACTAAACATCATTCTGCAGGTGACTTAATTGAGAAATGCAAAACTCACTCACCACTTTTAGTATTACCTACTGTATATACCGGTAATCGCATTGAAGTTCGCCCGCGGATAAGTCGGGGCTTTGCTTTACAATATAATTTCCGGTATCTTATAATGTCGGTTGTATAAGTCGAATACAAAAAACTCGCGCTATTGGTCCAAGAGATTATGAACGCCCACCTGAGAGAGTAACCACGGAGCACAATGCCTTTTATTTGTATATATTGTGCCTATGTGACCACACGGTAATTCCCGAACTATTCCAAAGTGACGTTTGCACTGTTTTATGTATTTTTTATCTCACACCCTCATACACCTTTAGAGTATCACTTATCTACGATGGAGAGTTCGATCAGAAGAATATATGAAGCTGGTTTTAAATTAAAAGTCATTGAAGTGACGAAAGAAATTGGTAAATGCGTTGCTGCAACAAACTTCGATGTGTTTGAGAAACTGATGCGAGATTGGAGGAGGCAAGAAGATGTAAAAAAAAAAGTGTCGAATTTTTGAACGGGCGTATAAGTCTGGGTTTGATTTTATAATCGATTTCAAGACCTAAATTTTATTAGTAACCTCACACGTGAGACCTTATCAAAAGGTTTTAAAAAACTCAACATAAATTATACCATATGCACCATATTAATGAAACATGATCATCCCTGCCCAAGCTGATGCTGACTATTCACTTATGCACTTGTTCTTGCCACATGATGCTTGATCATTTCCTTAATAGTTGCTTGTTCTCTTTATCTCTTTAAACTTAGCCTCATTTAACTGGCCATAACATCATCATCCTTCACTAAATATTCATGTTCAATTCCTCTAAATAAAGGTCAGACATTTCTCTTTCAGAATTTTTATAGCTTGAAAATTATTTATGTCTTGCTCATATGTTACAGCAGAATAAGTTGCAAAATTCAGTAACGTATTTACTATAAAATGCACTTTAAATGTTATTCTTATTTCCACAGGTGATGGAATAAGCCTCCAAACGTTTTACAACTGTCAGTGAATATGTCAGGAACAGCAAGAGAAAAATTGCTCTAAAATATCTACAAGTAATTGTCTTGTTTAACTGTTTTGAAGGTGTACAAAAAACAGGATTCTGTTTCTCTGATTTTACTGTTTTCAAATAAGTGTTGTGGAAGACTGGGACACCACAGAGCCCCAAACCCTAGACACAACTGACACACACACACAGCCACGGGTTCAAAAAAGGTTACTTATTTTTATTAAATACCTTTCTCAACAAGCCAATCACAATCAACAATGATTTCTGTCTTCTTCCGAGACACAAATACTGCTCTCTTCCTCCTGACTGTGACTTACTGAATGAGGCTGAGCGGCTCCTTTTATCTTGACTCAGGAATACTCCCGGTGTCAAGGCAGAGCCCAGTGGAAGTAATTCCCGGTCAATCAGAAGTTCCCTAAAGCAGGGAGTGTAACTCCCTGTAGCACCCTCTGGTCCATGGGCTGGAGGGCTGCCACACTATACAGGGTGGTCCAGATCTAATTATGTAGATCCAGATCGTCTGGATGACTTTGATTTATGTGGGCATGATTGCAGTTCGGCACGAAGACGATTCTTCATGTCGCTAGTTTGCACACTTCTCGATGATCCAGGTGATTTTCTATGTAATAAACTAAATAAGTTATAGCGTAATGAAAATTGCATAATTATAAATTTTATGCATATAGTATTTAGACTATATTGGTAATAGATATCTCTTTTTTTAACCTTAAAACGCCGCTGCGTGGGGGCTTGTTTTATTTTGGATGTGCTCTGTCTCTGGGTATGTCAGAGGACCGGGACTGTGTGAAGTGGGTTCTAGCCTCACATGGGGAGGCAAAAAGGGAGAGTGGGGGGTTAAGGGGGGGGGAGAGAAAAAGAGCAGGCTTGATCAATACCTAATCTATCCTTTTAATCTTTATAATTATAACTACCAACGTAATAATATGCTGCATGGCAATAACTATTGGGGAAATAGGAAATTAAGGCCGAAGCTGTCTCACTTCCAGTTAAGACTATAAAATGACATCAAAAACTTAGAATCAGTGTCTCCATTATGGGACAGTTAATTTCGTGAGCTGGAAAGTTAAAGGCCTGAATCACGAATTAAAGGGTGGGGGTCGACTTGTACTTAACTCAATTTTACTTTTTGTAAAAATTGATTGATTTGTATGGAATGATTGCAATAAAATTAATAAAACTTCAAAAAAAAAAAAATGAGGGCAGGTTTCAGTGACGAAGGTGGACTGAAATCCAAAGCTAAATGTTCAGTGATTTCTTAAGCAGCTCCTTTTTAAAGCTCTGACTGTTAAACTTGACTTGCTTGTATGAAATGCTATTGGATTTTAATAAAATCAATAAAATATAAAAAAGAAAAAAAGAAAATTGCATAATTACATCTGGACCACCCTATACTTCAAGTCCCATAATTTCTTATGGGTATCTTAATGGGCCCCAAAGCCCAGGGATGCTGTCATCTAGTTTGGCATATTGTTTTGAAACAAAGCCTCTGTCCATCATTCAGTCACATTGGCCTTCCAGCCAGTAACTAGAAAGGAACCAATCCATGTCCATGTGTGTGGTCTTTTACAGTGTGCATAGTATATGTATCCATCTTTGAAAACCCATGGCCTATGTATCACTTTGAAGGGCAGATCTTAGTAAATAATGTATACTGTGTAACCAAATTAGAACACTGACAGTTGCAAGATTCAAATATGTGTTTGCAAAAAAATAAAATCTGAAATATAGAAAGTGGAATGTGGTGCCATTTCAAAGATGAAACACCCCTTTTATTTAGTAGATAACATTCTGTCCATCATATTCTGCATATTTGAATCAAGATGTTCCAGAAAGCCATTGGGGTGGTTGGGGGTAGGTGTTTCTGTGACACAGCAATTCAGCCGTCTGTGAGAGAAAAAGGAAAAACATTGCAATGTGGTATCAGGGAATTCAAAATGGTATTTTAATGTCATGACATTGTACTTTATTATAGCTAAAAGGAAGTGAATGATTCCATGTATTATTTTTTAAATTGCATTATTTTACAGCCCCACTGGTAAGTTCTAAACAATGGGGCTGAGTTTAAAAGGTTAATAATTTTTTCCATTAATTTACTGATGATGTAGGTTAAGGTTACTGGCCTGAACTTACTTAGATCAGCCTGATTACCCTTTAAATACAATGAAATAATATTTGTTAGCCTCCCAGCCCTAGGCATTGTGTGCTGATTTTTTAAAATGTGCATCAAGGGTTTATAGTTGTACTCACTGACCTTTTTAAGCACTCTAAGATAAATGCTTTGTGGACTTTGAAAGCAAGAAGATTGATTGTGAATTTGTTATGAGGCGCAGAGCATCTTGGAGGCATTTGCATTACCTGGCACATTCTTTAATTTTTAAAACTTTCTTTTCACCAAAAATGACGAACAGCCTTCTAGATCAGGGGTTCTCAAACTCGGTCCTGGGGGACTCCTGTGGCTGCAGGTTTTTGTTCCAACCAGCCTCTGCTTTTAATTGGATTCCTGGGCTATTTAAGTGAAGTGTTGTTTCCCAGATTCCCTGTTTTGGGAACAATAAACAAATTAGAAAACTAAGTTTGGTAAAAAAAAATCATTAAAATGTACTAAGCAGTTATATGTATTTTTTTCTTTTTAACAGTATTTTCATCTTGATTGTCATTCTACTTTTCTAGTTGTTCTAATTGTTTAATTAATCCGTTAATTACTACTTTGTGGGGCTGATGCTAAAGTAGTTGCAGCCTTTCACGATTGAGTGTTGTTTGCTTGGGTTTCTGCTCTGCTTATTTTAATTGTCATTATTAAGATTCAATGAAGGGAGCAAACTGCACAGAGAAAGGGCGAAATATAATAAAAAGACACTTAAGCATTTAAATCCATAGCAAAAACAGAAATATTTCTAAGTTTCTTATAAATGTAAAAATCATGCTGCTGTGCTTTTCTGAATGTAGAATAAAAGATCAATAATACCAGTTAATTAAATGACATCGGTGCTATCAGGTGTTGTCACTGATTAGGAATCTGGTTGGAACAAAAACGTGCAGCCACAGGGGTCCCCCAGGACCGAGTTTGAGAACCCCTGATCTAGATATTCATAGTAAGAACATTTTGTCATTATTTTAGGTCTCGTCATTTTCTAAATAGTACTATATATAGTACATCTGGAATACAAGTGTAACTCTTCTTTGGAAATTTCATCATGCCAATCACAAGTAAAACCTTCTTATTATGAATTACCGTAGCGATTATAGGCCAACTTCTTCTACATGGTTCTTGGCACTTTAATTCACATCTAATCAGAGCTTACTATTTTGTTAAACATGGATAGATTCCTTTATTTAGGCTACCTCTACTGTGTGGAAAACTCTCAGGGCATACCTCAGAGGCCAAATTATATCCTATTCCTCAAATAAGAGGAAGCCACACATAAGGAATCTATTACATTTGAAAGACGTCATCTTGAAGACTGATGAGGAATATGTACAACTGCTTTCCTCTGATCCACTAAAGAAAGAACTTGCAGTACAGACCGAATGTGATGTTTTTTAAACATAAAAAAAACTGTCATTCAAATCATTTATAAGAATGTTAACAAATATGAAAGAATTGCACAGCATTATGAGAATTATTATAGGTGACAAATCAAAACAGAATTAAATAAACATGGTGTTAATGAAATTAAATCCAAAATTACATTCATTAGAATGAAAAAATCAGGCTTTTAATAAATAGCTTTGTTAATAGTGACCATCCAGAATTCCAAATACCTTTCTGAATTGCATTGGATCCACCAATAACCCTAATCTGAAACTTGTAGCTCCATAAAATATATGCTGGTGTGAATGAAATCCAGAAAGGGGTCACATATAGCCAAAAAGATTTCTTACAAAACCAGAGAAAAATATATCAGGACTGTAGAAAATATCTATTAAAGTATTCAGAGTCTTCCAAGTTTTTAGAAGACAGTAGAATAGCGTTCCTGTAAATTATTGGAGAAGGCAATTTATCTGAGCTTCATATTCACGTATATGTGGTTCTCCCAGGATCCTTGGAAGTGATTCCCAGGATGTTACTAAAATTAGTTTGGTCATATAGTCAGAGCCCAGGATTGTGAGATGATTAAAGTCCAGGGCTTGTCTGGCAGGAGAAAGCAATGTCAGGATGTGAAAAGAGAGGCTACAGCATGGATGGAGCATTGTGGATAAATAGATCAGCTCACCCACATTGTAGTAAAGGAAGACCATTAATACAGGTAGGTTCTGGTGGGCATTTGGTCTTTGTTCATTTTTATCTCCGGGGTTTTCACTGTTCTGTTAATCTTACCTTAACATGTCCTATTTATATTTTTTTATGCATTTGTTTTCCTGGATATTTATTTGTGTTTAGAGCCGACTTAGAAAAAAATATCAAACAGGGGAAAAATATTAGTGGAACAATCTGCAGAATTTAATTTAAAAATTACATCACTATTATGTCTGCTAATTCTATCAATGCTTCAAGAAGTCTTGAGAAGCAAAACATGAATAAATTGTGTGCAGTTGCACATTACACAATCAAACTGGTATATTCATTAAAAAGAATGATGACATTGTCTGTTTCAAATGGCAAAAGAGTACCCCATAAAACCAGTTTTAATGTATGAAAATGTGAAAGCAGAGCCATCACCACCAGTACTGGATGTGATTTTGTTTTTACTTTAAAGTAGACATTTTTACACTTTCAGTCATGGTTTGTTCTGCTTGTACTTAATGTTGGTCTATTGTCAATGCCTACCCAAAGTGAGATAAGAAGTCTCAGCAAGCTGTGACCATTATTTTCCTCCATGATGATTTATATTTGAAAGAGCTTGTACAGTATGCAATAAGAAAACATGGATAGCAAAATTAAAACTCATGAAACAAATTGAAAATGAATCACATATGCAAAAAGGCAATTGTGTTAGATAAAGATTATAGTCCAAGCAGCCTAAGCTGCTGTTGCCAAGATCATTGCATGTTGTTCGTATCTGTTCTCTGTGTTGTCCAGCATTTAAACAGCTGAATTTCACACTGGCCCTCCTTTCAAACTGTACTGTGAATGTGCTTGGCAAGGAAAGAACTGCAGTTTTGTGGGCTGATTTGAAGCAGATCGATTCATGAACAGTTTTTCTTCTGGGGTATCAAAAAATCTTCATTAAACGTAATTAGTTGTGAGTCTCACTGTGCCTGCCTTACGCATACATTTCTAATCCAATGTACCTTTCTGTTAGTCATTACTCTGCATTTAATTCTAAATTCCTTTAAATTGTCTGGCAAGTCTCTTCACCAGATGGTAAATGAAGAGCAGATCCTCATTGTTTCACATTAATCATGCAGTGTTTGTGCCCATTATATCCATTGTAATGATGCCAAATTCAACCAGGTGAAGGTTTGTTTGAGTACAGTGTTGTTTTCGGTTAGGTGCTAATCATGACCAAATGGGTGGAATTATAAATATATATATAGATATACACACAGTATATTGTCATTCATGTGCATTGGAGGACCTCCTCACAGGCTCAACTGAGGTATGTAAAAACCCGCTGGGAAGGAGAAGGGGAACAGTCACTAACATTGTGTTCTCCTTTTTTACCTGCAGCACAGCGAAACTGGCCAATGACGACACTTAGCCCCACCCCTTCCATTTCCTGAACAATATGAACACCAGCTACCCAGAAGGAGGTGCCTTTAGTGACCAGAGTGACCCACCGGATGTAGCTCCAGACAAACAGACCCTGAACCCGCAGGTAAAACCAAACCTTTTGTTAAGTTAAATGCCTGAGGGAGAAAAGCTAAGATGCCAAGAAGCATTGTTTTTTTTTTTACTTTCTTGAAACTTTCTTTTGGCATCCTGTTATATTTTTAGACCTGACATTCCAGCACCTGGCCACAGTATATATATATACTAGCAGAATACCCGCGCTTCGCAGCGGAGAAGTAGTATGTTAAAGAAGGTACGAAAAAGAAAAGGAAAAATTTAAAAAATAACGTAACATGATTGTTAATGTAATTGTTTTGTCATTGATATGAGTGTTGTTCTCATATATCTATCTATCTATCTATATATATATATATACGTATATATATATGTTGTTCTCATATATATATATATATATATATATATATACACCCGCGCTTGGCAGCGGAGAAGTAGTGTGTTAAAGAAGTTATGAAAAAGAAAAGGAAACATTTTAAAAATAATGTAACATGATTATCAAAGTAATTATTTTGTGTATTTCAGGCAGCGCACAAAGTTTTTTCGTCTAGCTGCATCAGAAAATGTACCACGATGTCTGACATGCCTCCTTTTTACTGTTTTCTCACAGCTTGGATTGCTGCTGTCATATATAACACACACACACACACACACACACACACACACACACACACACATACATACAAACATACATACATATATATATACACATACATATCTTCATATCTACATATCTATATACATATCTACATATACACACATATATATATATATACATACCTATCTACATCATATATACACACACATACATACATACACACACACACAAATTATATATATGTGTGTATGTATGTATGTATGTACGTACGTACGTATGTGTGTGTGTGTATATATATATATATATAATGTAGATAGTGTGTGTGTGTGTATATATATATATATATATATATATATATATATATATATATATATATATATATACATATATATACACATACATATACTTGTGTGTATAGCTTTTATATATGTGTGTGTATAGCTTTGGTCACTGAGTGCAAGGGAGAAATAATAAAATATAGTCTATAAGTTATTAAACAGTAAAACATTAACGCTTTTAAGAAGTACAGGTACATTGAGCACTACTGGAGTGGTTGCGGGTAAACTACATTTTAAAGACTGTGTAACACAACAGGTAAGTAACTAACAGCAGCTAAAATATATATGGATCATCTCTCGGTAGTAGATCCCTTTTGAAAGGCGCTACACGACGGCTGTGGTATAGAAATGACATTTTCTATGTGAACGTTAAAATTTGTGCCTCTGGTAATGTGCCTTACCGGCATTTAAAGAAAATTATTTTTGTGTCCTCTGCAGTGTTAAGCGAGAAAGGCTTTGGTTTGGGATAAAAGGAAAAAAGGTGTAAAGAAAGGAAAGTTGCCTTTTTCTTTTATATAGTATAGAGAGATGTGTTCGCTGACGTTATGATCGCCTTTTGGGGACAGTCTTGGGGTGGGTCTTGTGTAGACTGGTGAGACGTCCTTGCCATTAATCGGCTGTGATGGCACTGTCAGTCCTCCACTACTGTGCGTGTCTTCATAATCCGGGGTGAGAACCTCATAATCGTATACGTGCAAAAGAAAGTGTGAATCGCCTTAATATTATTTTGCTGTGGTGTAGAAAAGGGGTCCCGTGTTTGCACTTGTCTGGGCTATAGCGCAGGGGGAGGATGAAAAAAATTAAAAGTGCTCACTTTGACTTAAGGCAGAAGCGCAGTCAGCGTCTCAAAGGCCGGCACAGCTATGCATGCGCTGGCTGCTCGACTTTTGCAGGGCAGGAGACCCCAGTTTTTGCAGACACGTTCATGATATCAAAAGTCTCAGCGCTCTTTGGAGGTCATTCATATATTATCTATACTAATAAAAGGCAAAGCCCTCACTCACTCACTCACTCATTCACTCACTCACTCACTCACTCACTCACTCATCACTAATTCTCCAACTTCCCGTGTGGGTGGAAGGCTGAAATTTGGCAGGATCATTCCTTACAGCTTCCTTACAAAAGTTGGGCAGGTTTTATATCGAAATTCTACGCGTAATGGTCATAACTGGAAGCAGTTTTTCCATTTACTGTAATGGAGATGAGCTTCAACGCCGGGGCGGAGTTTCGTGTGACATCATCACGCCTCCCACGTAATCACGCAGTACATAGAAAACCAGGAAGACCTCAAAAGCGCTGAAGAAAACATGCATTATATAATTGAGAAGGCAGCGAAACAATAAGAAGCGAGCGAGTGACATATACAACCATATTCATGAGTTCTGCTACTGAAACAAAGCACGATGTAAACCTACACTTTAAATTAAGTTCATAGACAGGCTGCGCTGGCGCTTGTAATTTAGTGCCTGCCCATATAAGGCCGTCCGTCAGCGCAATCCAATAGCAAACTGCCACGGGTAAATATTCACGGGTGAAGGACTGTGCTTATGGAGAGGAAGATGAGATGGTCAGGGTGGTGTTTGACACAAACTCAGAAAACTGCGAGAGAAAGTTTTAAGTGCCAGGACTAAGGTAACATTAAATACAGCCATGGACATAGCACGAGATGGCACCAGCACAGCTGGGAACCTTCGATGCATGTACACCGAGCGGCTCACGGAACTGACGCAGTGCACAGATAAAAGGCAACAGTTCCAAAGAGCTGAACAAAACCGAATTACACAATTGAAAAGGCAGCAAAAATATGAAGCGCCTCATACATACAAGCATATTCATAAATCCAACTACTGCGGAAACAAAGCACACGTTGGAAAAAGTCAATGTCCCGCTAAAGGAAGACAGTGTAAAAAACCCGTGCATGCAGTGTGTCAGGTCTCAGATAAAGAAGAAGACGAGCTGTTTATTGATGCAGTAAGAAACGAATCGATGAATGAAACCTGTCATCTTTACAACGATTGACAAACACGGAATGTAACTTGAACACAACACATCCTACAAATACGAACCTGATTGAAAGAAATAATGATAATCAAATCCTTGATGACAGCAACACTCAGTAACACTCACAAAACAAATACTGTATATTGACAGTCATGTTACGCTATTTTTAAAATGTTCCCTTTTCTTTTCTAGCTTTTTAACACACTACTTCTCCGCATGACGCGCGGTATATATATATATGTATATATATATATACCCGATCTACATACTCGAATAATGGATACTTTATTCGCCATCAATGATTGTTTTGGTAAAGCCATACTCAGTGTATTCATTAGATGAACGGTAAAAAGTAAGGGCAAGGGAGGATGACTTATTGAGGCATGCAGGCTGTAGTGCGCGTCAACTCTATCTGAATTGCGCGATCACATTTGAAAAATATATCTTTTCAAGTTCTATTTAGTCCATATGTGTCAAACTCAAGGGCGCGGGCCACATCCGCCCGGCGTAATTATATCCGCCCGCGAGATCATTTTATATACTGTATTATTGTTATTAAAGCCCGGTATATGAAGCGCTGGTAACACAATAAACTACAGATCCCATAATGCAGCGCTTCAGCTGCCTTGCCGAACAGTTACCGCGTTAATCAAGTCTACCTTAAGATGCTGCAAGTTATTGCGAAGCTAGCTCACACGATGCTGAAGAGAAAAGTTGATTCTGAAAATAGAGCCTTTAAAAACCGATGGGAGGCTGAGTATATGTTTACTGAACCCGTGTGTCTCATTTGTGGAGCTAATGTGGCTGTAATTACAGAATTTAATCTAAGACGGCACTATAAAACAAAACATCAGGGTAACCTGAAAGACCTGAATGCAATGCAGAAGATACAGAAAGCAGAAGAATTAAATAAGAATCTGACACTTCAGCGGACGTTTTACCCGTGCACAATCACAAAGTGATTTCAATTGAGCTGCTTTTATGGGAGACACAACCACTTGCCCCACTTTCCCTATTACCAAGTAATGTTAAACCAAGTCGTCACTACGGTGTTCCCAACACGCACTTTGCTGATAAACTGAGCGCACTGAGTTTGCACGGCGCTTTGGTGACTTTGAAGAACAAAAAAAGTCCGTCTACATGCGGCTCGAACCTTGTGCATGTTTGGTAGCACATATCTGTGTGAGAAGCTCTTCTCAGTGATAAAGACTAACAAAACAGCACACAGGAGTCGCCTCACTGATGAGCACCTGCAATCCATCCTGAGAATCTCCACAACACAGAACCTCACACCAAACAGAAACGAACCTGTGCCAAAAAGATGCCAGGCGTCCAGCTCTAAAATGACATATGAGCAAAGACAACTGAATGATTTGATTTGTTATTGCTGAAAGGAACACATTTTATTTATATTTCTAGGTTTTGTTATGCAGCATGTTCATATTTGAATTTGTATAATTTTGACAGGATATATTTTTATGGAGAGCAAAATCTTTTGGGATATTTAAAATCTAAGTTTATTTTTATAAAATATAAAATTACATAAGAGTAAAGAAATTTGAATGTTTGTTCTTTTAATGTTTACTTTATTTCTAACTTGTATAATTTAGACAGGATATATTTTATGGAGAGCAAAATATTATAAGTTGTTTAAGGTTTGAGTTGATTTATTCAGGAATAATATTCCTGTCTGTTTTACCATTCCTACCAAAGATATTTCTGTCGACTAAATAAAAATTCCTTCTATTTAAAATTTAAATAGAACTTGAACAAATACGATAGTTCATAATATCCACGCAGACTTGCATGTAAGAGCGGAGTTATCCGTTTTAACAAGCAGCGTATTGCACTGATACTGAAATAGCTGTGTGTGTATATATGTAGATATGTATGTATATGTATATATATGTTTATATATGTGTGTGTGTATGTATATATATATATGTATTTGTGTGTATATATGTGTGTGTATGTATGTATGTGTGTATGTATATATATATATGTATTTGTGTGTATATATGTGTGTGTATGTATGTGTGTATGTGTATGTGTATATGTATAGATATATATATATATATGTTTGTGTGTAAATATATATATATATATATATATATATATATATATATATATGACAACAACACTCATCACTCACAACAGTGACAAAACAATAACATTGACAATCATGTTACGTTATTTTCAAAATGTTTCCTTTTCTTTTTCATTGCTTCTTTAACACACTACTTCTCCGCTGCGAAGCGCGGGTATTTTGCTAGTATGATATATATATATATATCAAAATACCCACCCCTCGCAGCGGAGAAGTAGTGTGTTAAAGAAGTAATGAAAAAGAAAAGGAAACATTTTAATAATAACGTAACATGATTGACATTGTCATGAGTGTTGCTGTCATATATATGCCTGCCTAAATAAGTCACCCTCGCTTTGCTCTTACTTTATTTACCGTTCATTTAATCACGGCTAGTGGCGGAAAAATTATAAAATGGAAGGAGGATGGCTTTACCAAAACAATTATTGATGGCGAATCGATTATTCATAAAGCTTGAATTGGTGATCTGTTTTTCTGTGTTAACCTCATATTTTTTCATACTTCTTCTCAAACTAAGGTGGTGCGAGGGTAAAATGAATCGGAATGCGCTGATCAAAGTAATCGGTGTACCAGGAAATCATGCATTGACAAAAGCTCCCCTTTGCTTGTAATGCAAAGTGTGATTAAATGCATTATTTTTTAACACGTTATGGAGCACATGCATCGAAGCTTCTCAGCTGTGCTTGTGCTAAGAAAAGGAAAGATTTTAAAAATAACATAACACGATTGTCAATGTAACCTTTTGTAAGTAGTGCCTGGAGGATTCAGTGTGGAGAAACTCTACAGAGACAGCGTGTGTATTAACTTGTGGATTTTTCTGTGAGTATTTGGTGGCAGTCTGACGGTTGCTTCGGAAGACGGCGTTAGCTGCGGAGCTCAGCTCAGAGCCAAATGAGATGAATGGGAGGGGAGATGATGACGTGACTCCCCCACCCGCCTTAACTGTCAATCCCCACAAACACAGTCTCGGAATTTGCATAAGCACACCCCTTCACCTACAATTTTAACTTAGTTATAAAGTGATCAAAACTCTCGTTTATATCCTGCGTCCTCTCATTAAACTTGTATCCCGCATTACCTGTGGGCATGTGAAACGCCAGCGGTAGCCTGTTTATGAACTTAATTTAAAGTTTAGGTTTACACCTTGCTTTCTTTCCGAGGTAGCATCAGTCATGAATATGGTAGTATATGTCACTCGCTCGCTTCTTATTGTTTCTCTGCCTTCTCAATTATATAATGCATGTTTTCTTAAGCGCTTTTTGGAGGTCTTCCTGGTTTTCTACGCACTTCTTTCTGACAGTTAGTTCACGTGATTACGTGAGAGGCGTGATGATGTCACACGAAACTCCGACCCCCCACATCATTCCAGCTCAACTCCATTACAGTTAATGGAGAAAATACCTTCCAGTTATGACCATTAGGCGTAGAATTTCGAAATGAAACCTGCCCAGCTTTTGTAAGTAAGCTGTAAGGAATGAGCCTGCCAAATTTCAGCCTTCTACCTACACGGGAAGTTGGAGAATTAGTGATGAGTCAGTGAGTGAGTGAGTGAGGGCTTTGCCTTTTATATATATATATATATATATATATATATATATATATATATATATATATATATATATATATATATAGCTACACATGTGAGAATGGGAGGCAGCTAAAGGGCCTGAATGCAATTCCATGCCAGACCAGGTTTTGGCGAAGTGTGCTAACTCTTTGTCTCACTTCTCTGCAGACCTGTTACAGGAAAGTCTGCCTGACCCCAATGACATTACTTCTTGTTCTGGCCCTATTGATGATGTCACTTCCAGTCCCGACCCCAGTGATACTAATTCTGGTTCCAGCCCTATTGATGATGTCACTTCCTCCGCTCTCCTTCAAAGCCGCCATCTTTTTACAAGCAAATCATTTCTGTGTTGGACTCGAACTTATACACATCTATAAAACCATTTTATCCTTTTGTAGCCTGGAATATTATATGGGTGGCTGCCCCAAACCTTTTTTTGGCTCCTTAATTTGTCTAGCCTTGACAATATATATATATATATATATATATATATATATATATATATATATATATATATATATATATATATATATATACACAGTATATATAGACTATATATTATATATAGACTATATATATATAAAGAACATGTACAGTACTCTAGATATGATAATTCCAGTTATCCTATCATTTTCTGCACCACTCCTCCAGAGCCCTTGGAAATGTTGTTCTCATGCCCCATTTCTCCTAGCATTAATTATTTTGATACTTTTCAGTGCTTCTATTCTTGTTGTAGCTTTTTGAGCACTTGTGAGGAACTTTCAGCATGAGAGGTGCTATTATATTCTTTGTACTCCATTGTTTCTCCTGATCTTCAATTTCCATTTTGGACTCACTGCCCATTTTGCAGTTACTACAAACTCCAAGAATACACAAAAGTATAATAACAATAGAAAAAAATATTGAAGAAGAGAAAATTAAGCAAAGACAGTTTATAAATTATTAATTTATAATACTTTCTAACAAGCAACTGCAATTATTCCGCTTCCCTGAAATTCTTTCAGCAAACTTTAAACTACTATGTTACCAGTAGTATATATGTGTATGCCTTGCCAAATTCTACATGAAACCTGCTGTAGATTTTGAAAAGGAAAAAAAATCACATCAAGCTGTGAGATGTTTTAATAAAGTTTATTTAAAAGAAAGAATAAAGAGTGTTTGGAAAGAGGTGTATCTAGGCAGCACATGAAAGTGTGAATCCTAGCCTGATGGTTGCTAGTGTCTCCCCTGATTGGTCTTTCTCAACCAGGATTGGGTAGTGCCATAGTCACATTCACATAGCTAGTTCAGAGTGGGAAGAAAGCCTTTGTTGACATGTGTGAGGAGTCACTCAGTACATAAAAGGAGACGACTGACTTGCAGATGCTGGTAACACTTCTTAAACACCCTTGTCAATTACAGAAGTGCATGATTTGTTTCATTTCTAATTTCCTTGCTAATTACTGATAAACAAGACCTCTGGAGATTGAATTCTGCTACATTAGATTGTACTGGTTCTCTTATCAACAATTGTCCTTGCACTAAAGTAGCATCGGAACTCAGTCACAGATCAAGAGGCTTTAATTAAAATGCTTCCAAAGGGTACTAATGGCAAAACCTAACAGTTAACAAGGACATTCAATATAATTATATATATATATATATATATATATATATATATATATGTATATATTTATATTCAAATTGTGAAAATCATATTTATCAATAAAAAATCACAGTAGTAACAGTGACTTAATTGAAAAAAAAAGCAGAAGAGAGGCGTGAGAGGGGATATAAATTTAGGGAAATTGGCAGGCAGAATAGCAAACAAAACACTTAAAAGTTCAGCCAGATGGAAACAATGGGCTGGTCAGTGCCACTGCACTTTCATAGAGAAGGTGGCTAGCAGGTGTGAAAAATCAGTATGTTGGCTGTTTACCGTGTATAGCAAAAGAAAACGAGTGTCCCTCTGTTGCAAAGATATGAGTGGACAATCAAACATGAAAAAGTCTGGAAAAAAGTGACTAAAGATGTGCCAAAAGTCTAGTAAAAAAAGAAAAAGAAAGATAGACAAAGACTTACCAGTGTAAGGAAAGAGTGTTCTTCGAGTTGAAGACACTAGTGCTGTTCTGTCAACTGCTGAAGAAAGTGGCACTCTGAACACATGAAGTAGCAGCATAAGTAGGAGCTACACATTTGTTTTTCTTTCCTGTTATCTGAGTTGGGCACACATAAGTGAGTCAGTGTTACTTAAAGGCAACAACTACCCTTAGCTACGATTGGGACCCCTAGTGTGACAGTTTGTAAGTGGACAGACATTTATGTTAAATGTGGGTGAGCTCACGAGTGAGATGTTAGTGAATAAATATCTGTAACTATAAACATACAGTATAGTTTCTTATTGTTTTATTAAATTCTGTGCATATTGCATTTATCTTTATTATTTAAGGAAAGTTGTTATAGTTGCAATAGTTGTTTTGTTTCTGTTACCTTTGAGTATTGTTTGTTGTAGAGGTCAAATAATATAAATGTTGTAAGAAGTGGTAAGTGAATTTTTAAGATATTTTTTAACAACACCGTCTGAAAGATCTCAGGGTCTTCCCCCTGTTGTATCTCAAAGCATGCGAGGGTTTCATACAATAACAGCTTCTACTTCACTGCTGTTTCTTCCTACTCACTTTCTCTCTTTTGACATGTTTATTCAAAGTCAGCCCACCTTTTATTGGTCACTACTCTGGACCCTGTTTTGAATTCACCTTAATATCTGGAGTGATGGCTGAAGTGGCCATTTTTAACTATAATGTTCCATTAATTCCATGCAGCATGTGCCTTTTCTGCTGGAGCTCTCAGGCTACGTTATTTTTTATACTTATATATGTGGACCAGTACTCACACTTGCATTGCTCAGTGCCTTGAAGCTTCAATCTAATGTTATTTTATTGTGCTATTCAAAGTTTCACGGTGGTCCCTCCACTCCCTTCGATCCAATTCTAGTATATCTCCATTAGAAACTGCTGGTAATTTGGTTCCACTTCAAGCACTAGCTATGCTATCTTCATTGATGTGAGTCAATATGATTCACTGGATGAAATATGAAGCTTTGAGACACAAATCTAACAGCATTAGTTTAAATATGGTAATTGTAATGTGACTTAACTGTTAATCCTCCACTACGTCCTTAGCCATTTGGTTTTCAGTACCATTGACATGCTCTGTATGAAAAATATTTTCTTTTGATTTAATCAAGTTGTTGCTTATTTAAAACTTTTTGAAATTTCTGTATAGAAAAAGAAATTAAATTAAATCCTATAATTCATATAATTTGTATATTATGCAAAATGGCTGGATTTTCCACTGTAGGAAAAGCCAATGTCCTTCCCTGGCCTAACCAAGCATTGATTTACTTGAAGCCTGTGGCCAGGTGGAGGCATGACAAAATGCTGGAAGAAAATTTGCAGAGCCAACCAAGTTGTCCTGTTTAACTCTTTTATGGTGGATGTTGAGGGCAAATGTAATGTCGACATCCAGGGGCAGAGGTTGATAAAAACTGTAAACGATAAAACTCACAGTTGCATTATAGGTAGACCCTCTTTGTTAGGAGGACGATTAGACTCATTAACTTAACATTGAATCCCTGTGTGTTGTGTGAGTAGCATAGAGTAAACAACGTCAAGAATGGCATCGACATCGGGTGAGAGAGTGAAGCGTATGCGCAAAGCAAAACATTTCATATTATTTATTTTTTCTGTATTATTGCTGAATTGGACTCTGACTTATCGAATTCCAATTTTGATGCAAGTGATCTGGGGATTGAAAATGAAAGTCAGGTAACTGTATCAGCTGATCGGCCTCCAGCATATCAGTTCTCCGCTGATCACAGTGCTGAAGACAAGTGTCTACAGTAATGTTGACCTGGGAGGACTACACAGACATAGATCTGTGGGAGGCAAGCTGACACTGGGCTTCATCGAACGACACGGTGTGCTAATGGATACTACGGATTAGCAGCCACTTGACTACTTCAAGCTGATTTTTTCCAGAAAATGCCTTTCAGGTTATAAGTGACGAGACAAGCAGGTATGTAATAAGTATGTGAATTTACATACTATAGAGGCTCATGGAGCATAAAACAGTGACATTTGTCAAAAATATTTGTTGATTTATACAGTATGTGAAATCATTCCTTTGTGTGCTTTTTAGAAAACTGAGATTTCAGGAAAAATATTTGGCCCTGGGACAAAAGGGAAAAAAATAATTAGCCCTAAAAGAGTTAATGAGTAGTCGAAATAAACAAAAGTAACACTCCAGATGCTTCATTTTCCTTGTTCCTGGGCTACAAATTACAAAGGAAAGACTGGGCTTCTTTGCCATGGATTAGGGTCAGTTTGCTTGGGAGGTCTTTCTGGCGGATTTCTCTTGCCAAAATGACGCCTCTTTCCAGGAAGCCAGGGTTCTTATGGACAGGGTAACAGAACAAGTAGAGTTAGGCATCCTCTGTGGGCAGTTTCTCAGTGCAATGGGGAGAGAAGGAGAAGACAGTATTAAGGATAATGCTTCCTCTCATCCCGGCGGTTTATTACATACCCCAACAGAGCATGTAAAGAGATCCTCTGACACACATGTGTGGCAAGCTTCATTCTCAGACACAACTTTAATTAGATTGCCATTTGTAATCAGAATATAAGTTTAATGTCACTGTGCGATGTACAAAAATTATTTTATAAATCCACTCACATGTACAGGCCAGGCCAAAGTTAGCACACAGGGGCTCTCAGCATTTAGAATTGCTGGGCCAAGCATAGGACAAGATAGACAAAGACAACTGGAGGAATGTATAGTCAGCCTAAAGACAATTGCATACTATTTTGTCCTATGTTAAAAGTCAGCACAAAATCTTCTTTCCTTGTTTGGAAATGGGCTATTTGCTGACGTTGGGGAAGTGATATCATCATCCATCCCAAAAAGCCTTCCAGCGCAGCGACGAAAAATGGTTCCCACCTGGGTAATTGTCTTGCTATGGCTTCCTTTGTCTGTAATGCTGCGTAAATCGTCAGTAAAAAAAGTGGTTATTTTCTCTTATGTGATTTTTTTACTGCCGTATCACTATGGGGGGATATCGCCTTTTAAAATCATATCTATATACTTTTCGGTTTCTTAAAACACAGCAATTACAAAAGAACTTATTCCAACTAGGGAGCTATTGCCCCCTAAAGGAACACCATTATGTGGCATACTGTCCATATAACAATAATGACCATATTACAGCAGCCACTTTGGGTCAGAGTGAATGTAGCCATTGGTCTAAATGTAAGTTTATTTCACTGAGTGCTTGGTTGAGTTTTAAAAAGGAAACACTGGATATTGCCTATAAAAATAATTTTCAAAATGCCTATAAAATTTTGCAACATAGTCTTTTTTTCCACATACAAATGAAAGCAAAGCAATTTAACTTCAATGATGCTGTCTTCAAATGGATGAAGTGAGAGGAATCAGTCGAAGACAGATAAAAATGGTCATACGTGAGGTAGACACACGTCACCCTCTTGAGGCAACCGAGATGGAACTTGTGGTTCCTAAATGCATTTCCAGACAAGCCAAGAACAGCAGGAAAGGTGCCAATTTGCTAACATGTTATGTCTGGAATCCTTAGGGTCCCCCTTCCTGTCAGCACAGCTGCTGTGTAGCTAGTTAGGCTTTCGGCAAATCCAAGGTTGTTCTCACAATGCTGGCTTTGTCTGCATTTTTAAAAATGTCCTCAGTTGTCTTTCAACCTAAAACCTTACTAAGAGGTCTGAGAACACAGTTTTGCTACCGTTACCAAATGGGTATTCTGAAAGTAGTAAATAAGTAGGTTTATTCCACATAGTCCCTGTCATTGTGAGTAATGACATTTAGTTTACACAAAACACTTCTCAAAGCATTAAATAAAATTAAGTAGTTTTAAAGCTTTGCTATGGTTTTCAACTCAGTATGAAAAAATGTGTTTGCTTCTAGAATGTTTTATACTATATGGACTGCTGTAATACACAAATTCAGACCATTCCCATGAAATCTCTTTTTGGCATATCATTTTGTTTACGACATGTTTAACAAATGCAGATTGATTATTATAGAAGGTAAATATTGTAAAATAACAAAAGAGGCACATTTGTTATTTTTACTGGCATCACATCTTACAGTAACTAGATTTTATATAATGGAATGATTTTCAGTAGATTGGTTCAGATACTGCTACAGAATTTACCCATTTGACCAAGTGGAGGCTCTATATTTCTTTTGATGCTCAATTTTTTTACCCTTATAGCGTTAAGCTTGATTTATTTCAATAAAACTATGTTTTTTGTGAAAGATGTCAAGTCTCTTTTTATTTATCTAAATGTGCTAAACATTCAAACAACAAATATTTGGAAATACATGTTCCCTGTATCTAAAATAATACTGAACCTTATGATACTGTTCAAAGCAAGCATTTGTGGGACATTTGCAACATATGCTGCACTGGTGGTTTTCTTTTTTCTGACTCTTGCTTCAGACTGCAAACTCTGGCTTATACTGCTGGTTGCCACAATTTTATTGTGTCAATAACTCATAAAGAGGATTAAAAAAATCATTTGGCGAACATCACCAGCAGTGCTTACAGCCAGACTGGAGGGAGCTGCTGCACAGGAAAGGCCACGTCACAACTAAGAGAACCAAATCTGAAACTCGCTAACAGAGATCTTCTTTAGGTGAGAAGTACAATTGGTGGCTCTGACTTCAGTGACCCATGTTCGTACCACAAGTCTGCTATCTCAAAGAGAGTGAAGAGAGAGCACCGTGAACAATTCCTCACTGATGGCAATTTCTGGTTTCAGTGATGGACAAAATGTAACTAGTGGCATGCTCAGGCAGACTGTGCAGGAATCTTCATTACACAGCTAGCAGAATCCAAATCTGCAAATCTTCTTCAGCGGAGCAGCAGAAATGTCACCTGTGATTCCATCTTACCTAAGTTTGCATCCCACTTCGTCATCTGTTTCAGGGAAGAAAATTCAACAGGAAGTGGAAACATTGCCCAAAACAGTGTACCTGTTTCTTTTCACACATTGTTTCACTAGGAGTCTACAGAAAACTAACCATCTATACTGCAGGCTCAAATAGTCTTGCAGAAGATCTAACAAATAAAACCAAACACTCTATTCAAGATGACTTTTAACCACATTTATCTATACTTTCAGCCTTCTATTTCATGACTGTCACTTTTTGTTGATAGCCACATTCCACCTCTTACTGCGACTTTTGTCGACAGTCAATTTAAAAAGCTCAAACTAAACAATGACAAAAGCCATTTTACAGATGATGGAGTTCCTTTCTTTAATATGTTTTGCCTAAAAGAGTTTCTCAGACAGAGTCTGTCACTTTCAGTTGCTCTTCCTCTGCACTGGTTCTCCTTTATTCTAGAGCAAATTACGTAGTCAAAAAGACAAACCAGAGTCTTCTGAAGACCCTGACTTTGTCTTTTTGATCACATAATTTGCTCTTAACAAGGAAAGGACCATAATTGTGCAGAAAATGATACACCCCAAAGGAGTCTTCCTGGGAGGTGGCACACAAAAAGATGACAGAGAAATGGTGAGATGACAGAAAAGACAAGGAATCCAAGTAAACTAAAGTGATTAACTAGAAACCTAACCAAAAATCAAAATCAAGGTAAACATACAAAATTCTGTTAACCCTGAAAAAACTCTAATTACTCCAGCTGTAACTAGCATCTTTGACACCAGAAGGAGCATGCCACAGCCCTAAAAACTGTCTAATGACTTGCAACTTAATGGTGTCACCACACAGCAATGAGATCACATATGCTATGCACAAAATGGCTGTCAATGAAAAACAAGTGTTTCAAAATGGCAGCAATCATGGCAAAACAAAATGTCAGTCAAACATTTAAGACCCAGTGCCAACAAAACTAGTAAAAAGCTCAAAGGATGTTCTGGCAGCACCTACTCTTAGCATTACCAATAAGCCATTACTGAATAGTTCCTGATGCACTAAAAATGCCAGTTATCAAGCCATTACTTAAAAAAACAGACCTAGACCCACATACACTTATACACCTATACCCATATTTACACTTTCACACCTATACCCACAAATGTAATTATAGACCCATTTTAAATCTGTCCTTTCTCTATAAAATACTTGAAACCGTAGTTTCCAATCAGCTTCAGTCTCACGTTACACATCACAATTTATTTGAGAAATTCCAGTCAGGCTTCCTTACAGGTTATAATACAGAAATGGCACTAATACGTGTATTATCCACTGATGAAGGTCATTCCACTGTAATTATGTTGGTAGATTTAAGTACAGTTTTTGACACCAGTGAACATTCTACTTTACTACACAGGCTGGAAGCTGATATTGGGCTGAGAAGACAGATGGTGCTATACCAGCAATTAACTCAACACAGACAAACACAGGAGGCAGTGATAAAACACAAATATCCTTTATTTATTCTTTGCTGGTGTGGAACGTCTTACCTGTTCCCAGGAACACACAACATAGTCCACAAAGTACAAAATACACCACAGTTCTTAGTCCTCTTCTCTCTATCTCCACCCCTCCTCTCCGGCAAGTTTTGTCCACTACCACCCGACTCTGGCTCCCAAAACAGTGTCTGCTGGTCCCTTATATAGGTCACCTGGAAGTGCTCCAAATGCTCGTTGACCTACTTCTGGCAGCGCTTCCGTGTGTGGCAGAAAAACTGCCCACAAGGGCACAGGAATAGTTGCAGCACACCCTGGTGGTGCCCCCAGATCCAAAAAGGGCTGTAACAAACTCCAATTCCAATGAAGTCCTGCAGGAGTCAGAGGTACCATCGAGGCTGCCATCTAGCTCCCCCAGCCCACCAAAGACAGAGGCGTTCTGGCTGGGCAAGGGCCCCGGCCATCCATGACAAGCTTACAAGCAATGTCTTTTCCTGGCTTATTTTTTATTTACTAAATCAATTCCAGTACATACAGAAATGTACTGACAGTACTCTATCACTATACACAGAAGTTAAATATGGTGTCCTGCAGGGCTCAGTACTGAGACCTTTAATGTTTTCAATTTTTATTTGTTCGCTTAATCGATGCTTTTATCCAAAGCAACTTACAAAAGTTAATTCTTCCATTGGGTACTATCAATAAAAAACATAACGGTAATTTTACTGATAAAACCAAAATCTAATTATTGGAGGAAATGATGCTGATTGTAACAATATTTTGTCATTATTTAACTCATTTAGAATCACCATTAGTTTTACTTAACCAGCCAGCAACCTAGGCAATATCTTTGAAACTAAAATGCTGTTTAAATCATGGAAGCTATCCAAAACATGTTTATTCTGTCTTAAAAAAGTAGAACATTTTCTAAATATCCAGGATACTGAGAAATTAATTTGTGCACTGATTTCTAGTAGGATTGACTACTTCAGTGAGGGGTACACTGGCTGTTCAAATTGTTATTTATACAGCTCTCAGTTCAAAATGTCGCTGCAAGAATTATTACAAAAACAAGAAAATATGAATGCAAAACTTCAATTCTCGAGTCCTTACCCTGATTTCAAAATCCTACTTATAAAATATGTAGCCTTAAACGGCTAAAGCCCTACTTATTTATCTGAACTTATCATTACTTCTAAACCAGAGCGCCTGCTTATGATTCAGAGAATTAACAAAGCAAGAGTGGGAGGCTGAGCTTTTAATTACAGGTCCCTAAAGCTGTGGAATGGCCTGCCTGCTACTATAAGATGTGATCCTTCAGTCTCAGCTTTTTAATTAAGGTTGAAAACTCATTACTTCAGTTTAACACATCTCTGTGGTCAGTCTTCAGTACTAAAATAAAAGTAATACGATATTTATAAACTAATTGTCGCCAATTGTGTTTCTCTTCTTGGTATCATGTGGCACTTGGTATGTCTGCTCTACTGCCAAGTTGTTTGCCTGCCATGGAAACGTCATCTCAGATAAAGGAGCACTGGAATCATTGGGTAGAAGGGCCCTTACATTAGACTGGCTGACCCAGTACTGACTCACTTGTAGAATGGCCAGTAGGGGCGAGACAGTTTGTTGGCCAAGGTCTCCAGGACTTTGACTGAGTCTGGCTTGTCTGACTCCATTTAAACTTTTTTTTTTTTTTACTTTTTCAACTCTTATTGAATTTTCAGAGAAAAATCTAGGCAAATTATATTATATATTTTTTTTACCTTTGATGAAATCATATAACCAACATTTTTAATTGAAAAATAAATTAATAATATTGGTCACATATTTGCACACTTTTTGCAATCATAATAAGTATACTTTCTTTTGGTTTTCCTAGCACAGTCTGAAGATATCCAGGTCAGACTAATAAACAACTTCAACCAAATCCATTACATGTGGGAATAAGTTTCTTGCGTGCCATGCTTCTGGCATATGCGTGGCTGCCCTAAAAAATAAACTAGATAAGAATATAGACAATGAATGGCTAGATGACCGACGTTTACTAATACATTCTCTAGAGGTTTATTTTCACTGCTATGTGTTAGCCTAACCTAGAACTGAGTTTAACCGTAAGTATGCTACTGGTCTGAGCCTTCACTGAGGTGTTCTCTTTGGCCAGATGCCATCCTTCATTTCAAAGTTCCAGGTCTGAAAAGTGACTTTACGTTGACACAGTTTTTGTGATTATTTATTTCAACATCCTTGTTGCTTCTTTGAAATATTTGGTACAGTTAAACATAACTTTAGGTCTCAAACCTTTGGCTTCGTAGCTTAAGATGTACCTGTAGAAGAATAGTAATCTTTTGGCTTGGCCAGGTGAGTTGCACAGTCAGCTTCATACACAAGAAGGCTTTAATGTTTTTGTTAATTCAGACACCTATTATACTGTTTCTCATCAGTTGTTTCATGTTTGTGCATGAAGTTTTCAGGATGGCATAACCCATCTTTTAGTTGTGGGGAGTGTCTGCTATCTTAAGCCTTAAGTGACCTGCACACCTTGATATAACTGGTGCACACTGCAGTATCCAACTACTCATAGCTATCTGTTTTGAAACATTTTCAGGCTAGTTTCTAAGAGGAATGATGGTGCATCTTCTCACATCCTGATGTGTTAATTCAAATCAAATGAAAGATTTGGGGAATATCAACAGAAATACTGTTGTGCTAAGGACTTTTTGTCACACAAGCATTTTATGAAGAAATTCCAATTCAGTTTACACTGTTACATCCAATTTCTGGTGACTCATAGTAGTTGCTGGCCCTGTAACATGCAAGAGAATTTCAACTGGAAAAAACGTAATATTTTTTTAGGATGACGTCAGCACTTTTAAAAATCCATATAAATAAAAAACTTCTGTAACAGATGAGCTGCTGCCTTTGCACAGAAGATTCATCACTCTGTTTGCAGTCTGCAGAGTGCACAAATTTGTGCTTACCATAGATTCTATTTATATACACCAATGTACACCGATATACACATGTTCAGTATATAGTATATTTAGTAATAAATATATGAAACCCTGCATATTTGTTTAATGTAATTTTGGAAAGTGAGAGGATGCCCAAAGAGTGGACAAGAAGTGTACTGGTGCAGATGTTTAAGAATAAGGGGGACGTGCAGAGCTGTAGTAATTGCAGATCGACAAAAATTGATGAGCCTTTGCATGACATTATGGGAAAGAGTAGTGGAAGCTAGGTTAAGAAAGGAGGTGATGATTAGCGAACAGCAGTATGGTTTCATTTCGGGATAGAGCACTAGAGATTCAATGTTTCCTCTGATGGTGTTTTTAGAGAAGTATAGAGAAGGACAGAAGGAGCTACATTGCGTCTTTGTGGACTTAGAGAAAGAATATGACAGAGTGCCTAGAGAGGAGTTGTGTTATTGTATGAGGAAGTTGGGAGTGGCAGAGAAGTATGTAAGAGTGGTACAGGATATGTACGAGGGAAGTGGTGAGGTCTGCGATAGCAGTACTGGATACATTCAATGTTGGGATTGGCTCTAAGCCCTTTTGCAATGGTGATGGACAGGTTGACAGACAAGATTAGACAGGAGTCCCAATGGACTATGATGTTTGTGGATTACATTGTGATGTGTAGTAAGAGAAGGGATCAGGTCAAGGAGACCATGGAGAGGTGGAGATATGCTCTAGAGAGGAGTGGAAAGAAGGTCAGTAGGAACATGACAGTGTGTGAATGAGCCAGAGGTCAGAGGAATGGTAAAGATGCAGGGAGTAGAGTTGGCAAAGGTGGATGAGTTTAAATACTTGGGATCAGCAGTACAAAGTAATGGGGAGTGTGGAAGAGAGGAGAAGAAAAGAATGTAGGAGGGGTGGATTAGGTAGAAAAGTGTGTCAGGAGTGTTTTGTAAGGCACACCACTCTAACTAACTATGCTCTACTATGAGCATGGACAAAAAGTTGAAAAAAATTCTAGCTCAACAAATACATAAACAAGTAGTGTGGAATGGATTTACAGAGATAAACAGTACAAAAGGTGCCAAATGCAGTGAACATAATGAAGTTAATATATTTAATGAATCTCTATACTCAACAATGTGTAATAAAGGAGAAGTTAAATTGTTAACATTTTCCACAATAAAGATGAACTGCCTCAGCTTTGCATGTCCCTTATAGAGGAAATAGGCAAACTACAGAGACTCAATGAAATTCAAAATGCAATAAGTTCTCTACAAAACAGGAATGCCACATGTCCAGACAGTTACTTAGTAGAATTTTATTATTATTATTATTATATTAATTATATGTTAAAAGCTACAGAAGAATATTCTGCTGCGCACTACTAATTTACTTCTTCAGAAGAGTAAAAGTCCTCTGAAATGCACATCTTACAGACCAATCTCATTACTGAATAGTGATATTAAAATATAGGCAAAAATTGCTCCCTTCAATAGCAGCAGAGGATCAAACTAGATATAATAAAAGTAGACATTGGTAACGATTTGATACTTCAGTATCTGTATTTCCAGACATTTTGGCGTCTCTGATTGCAGTAAAAACATTTGGTAGAACTGAATGCAAATATCTATTAATGATACTACACACATTTGAGATAGAGATAACAGAAGGAATAGAACAATATGAAGAAAATGTCAACCTAGTAACAAATAGTATCTCTTTACTTTTCTTAGTCAATGGAAAGACTTCCTCCAAAATCACAATTTGCTGATGAGGACATACAGTATAAAAGCAACACTCCCAACCAATTTAAACCTCAGCTAAAAATGCATTAGGTAACATTCCTCTTTACATAATTTGCATCTTAATACGAGGAATATTACAAAAAAATGTGTGAAATATAGGCAGCAGTATTGGCCTGGGACTGAGATGTAGGAATAACAGAGTCCTGACTAAATGAAAGCAATAAATAGGAATACCATATTAGTGCCTATACCTGCTTAAGGAAAGAAAGAGACGTGGTATTGTACGTAAAAAATAATATTCAGAAAAATCAAGGCAGAAGTAGATGAAGATGTCCAGAGATTTGGTTATTAAAGTGTGCTACAGACTGCCAAATTCTGATTTCTCAGCTACTAGTATATTATTTAATTGAATAACACAGACAGTGTTTGTAATAAGGATGATGTATTGATCATAGAGGATTTTAGCTTTCCAAATATTTATGGGGAAGTCCCTATTCAAAACATGGAACTGACATGAAGCTAATGACAAATGTTATTGATACTTTAAGACACAGTGATTACAATATTGTAAAACATGAAAGTGTCTTCGAAAACAAAAGACATGGTTTGAAGAAATCTGCCTTCACTGTAAAAAATAATGTATTAAAAGTACTTCAAAAAATAAGGTAACAAATTACAAGCAATATTTCTGATCAGATTTAATCTTTTGCACTATTGAGTAAACTTATTTTATTAATTTACCTAAAATAAATTAGTTTGAAATATACAGTAAGCATAAATATAAGTAGTGGCAAAAATATTTTTATTTTACTCCAATTTTTATTTGAATTAAACAAAACAAATGAGTAATAATGTGACATACTGTACTGGACAGTAATGACTGTATAACAAATAAATGCTACAATATGGCATATATCTTCTTTAATTTGAACATATCCAGATAGTCAAAACAACTGAGATATATTTTCAAATGTAAACATTTGAAAATTAAATCAAATGTCTGAGGATAATTTTTACTGAATGACTGACATTCAAATGTCAATGCAAATTTGAACTTGTTTAAGGCAGCAAAAATGTAAATCTTTATGATAATTATAAAAGATTTAAATGATTCTTGGTTACAGTCATGTCTTGATAATATTTTGCAATTGCCTTATATGAATGCATTATATTAAAATCATTCAGTTACTTATCCAAATAATGCATTGAAGTGGGAGTGAGTAACTAATTGACCAAATATTACTTTCTTATATTTTTAGAATTATATTGCAAGACTTGCCTTTTCTTACAGTGACCTTTACTGAAAATTCTCTTGATGAAATTAAAAATATTTAACAAAAATAAACATATAAGTATATTTACAAGGAGTTTTTTTGTTTATTTTTTACAAGCAACAAACAACAAGACGCTAGTTCATTATGACAATTGCCACAGGATATGCTCTAACATTCTAATCTTCAAGTGAAAATAATTTTTTTTTAAACTTATACACAAAGTATATCTCAATCAAGTAATGTCTCAGGAATGAGAGACAGACGGGAAGGAAAACGTCAGAGTGAAATACTGTGACTGATGGCGATCTTCAAACACTTCCTGAATTTACGTAAACATACCGGTTAAATGAATAGACACCTTTTTCACTACTTTTCAGTATGCAATAGTGAAAATCATGAAATAAAATAGGATGTATGCAGCGCTAAATAAATCACAGTGTTAAAAATTAAAAAGAAAATACACTCATTAAATAAGAGGTCAAATAATACTGTGACATGTAGGCAAACATCTTTTTATGTTGTTTACTGATCATAGTTTAGGATAAACGCCATATCGTTCTCAAACTTATCTTAAAGCATCATTTTCTTTTTCTGTGTAAAATAGTAGTTTTAAACAATAAAAAATGTATATGAACACATGTAGCTATCCAAAAAATGTGCTTGCTTTTTAAAGTAAACCAACGAGGTAGGTTGTTAAAAAAGACGCTATCTTGCTTGCCATGTTTCCCACATGAAGGGAAAGATTTAGTGAAAACAACAACTACTTATGTGTGTAACTAGCAAAATGAAATACTAGTTATTCATTATGGAATTAATATGCTTTATATTTACACATTCATAGTAAAATAGCACATATTATGAATAAAAATGTAGCTGAACCAAGTCTGAGAAATCGATGTGAGAGGAAGTTCAGTGTGCATTAAATTTAACTTAACTTAAATGTGTTCAGTTCACAGTATAGTTTTTTGTTTTTACATAGAACAAGTTAGAAAAAATGTTTACATTTTAATAAAAACTGTAAGTTAAATTTATTCTTGTTTTTTTATTGAATTTGAATCAAATAATCAACAAAAAGGGTAAAACCTAATTTTTTTTAATTTAAGTACTGATCTTTTGGAGTATAGTTAGCTATTTTGTGTCATTATTTTTCACACATGCAAGATTTATTTTACAGTGTTTGTGGGGATTAAGAATTATGTAGAAAACATAAAATGGAAAAGTAATAACTCAGCAACTATAAATTATAGGTGGTATGACTTCAAAGACATTCTGATCAAGGTTCAAAATAAGTATAATCATCAAAATTAATAAAACAAGACTAAAAAAATTCCCAAAATGGATAAATAAGGGTATTGTTTAAGATGTAAAACTGAAATGATCACTGTACACAAAAATACAAGAAAAATAAAAGCCAAATAATTCTGACCTGGAAGAATACCAGACACAACAGCAAGAGATCAAAAAAGCATTCAAAGAGTCAAAAGAGAAGCTGACTGGTTACAATGCTTTATAACCTCCAAACAAAATATGGGAAAACTCTGCTTTGTTCTTTTGAGTCTTCAGTGTTAACCTCTCCCTTTATGAGTTTCCTGTGCTGTGTGAAGATTGCAAAGCTTTCTTACTGAGTTTAACAGCTAGGTGTCTTTGGAGCTGGTGAGTCCTACCTGATTTTGAGCCTGAGGCCTGATTTTTATGTTTTATATATATATATATATATATATATATATATATATATATATATATATATATATATATATATATATATATATATATATATATATACCCTATGGACTTCTATGGGGTCCTGGCTACATATTAAATAGCTTCTGGTAAACTGCACCAAAAAACAATAAGCATGCACTTTGGCAACAATCTCAGAAATAGAGTAGTTACAATCAAGTCCACTTTGTCTCCATTCTTGGGTTCAACTCAAATCAAACTTTGTCACATAAAAATTATACCTTCAGTATAATATGCAGTGAAATGCTTAGTTGCTCAACTCCTATGACTGTGCATCGAGCCAATAACAACACATTACTTTATAAATTTAAAAATATTTAATAGAATTATAAATATGTAATAATAATAAGTAATGGTAATAACTAAACTAAACTATGACTTACATAATCTAATGTCAAAGATTTGACAGTAGGGCAACGTGTATTTCTAGATACTTTCCTTATTTAACATGCAGATGGACCGTCGGAAAAAACTTCTCCTCGGTCTTGAAACTGGACTTCAGGTAGTGCTAGCGTTTACCTGAGTGCAGTACAGGCAAGAGGCATTTGTCATGGATAATTTTCTTTATCCTGGTTTGACATTGTTCAGTGTAGATATCCCAGGCCTTTTAGAGAGTTTATACTGAGTGATGAATTTAGCTGCTTGCTTTTCCCAAACCAGGAAGGGATACATCCTGTCAGAATACTATCGATAGTGAAAATGAGGTGGTACAGGTATTGCCTTCTTCATCAAGTTGTCAATGTGCTCAGACCAGGTCAGACACCACATGATGTGGACACTGAGGTCTCTGAAACTGTCCGCCCTCTCTGAGTTGATTTTTTCTTCCTCTTGATGAGATGCCCATTTGTTGTTTTTTCAGGTACACATCTTTGACAAATCACTATGTGATATTCAAAGAACCAAGGGATACATTTAGGGTAGGATCCTGTTTTCTTCTTCTGCCTGACAGAAGCAATAAAAAGACAGATGTTTGGTGAAACTAAACACTTTTAGCTACAATGTATTTTAAAGACCAGCTGTCTGCCTACAAAGGCACCACACACCAAATTCCAAATGTGAATTTTATTTTTACTTTTTTTAGTGGTTTTCCTTTTCATCCCTTTGTTACTATTTTGTTTCTTTTTGTGATGTTGGAAAGAAAGCAATTTTTATTTATTCTTGAGAGGTAACTTTTAATCATGCAGTAATTTCATTCATCCATCCAACTAAGTACTTTCTAAATACTAGAGCATACTAATACCGAGCAGCATCAGACACATAGTAGGAAATAATCCTGGATGAAGCAATACTGTGTTTCAGGGCATACATATCTACTTTGCAGAGATCTGGGATCAAATGGATGCTGGGCATGACCATTGTGGTATTCTCAATCCCGGGGTCATTTATGTCCTTGTCCCAGAATCTGAGGGGTAAGGATTAATTTCCATTTTTACTAAGGAAATGCTAGAGCTCCTACTAGCAGCTTCTTGTGTCCCAGCTCCCCTAAAACATCTTCCTAAATTTAAAGCCTTTGAATTTATGGCAGACTGTCAATCGTCCCTTCTATCAGAGGAAGAGCATAGTACTGTACTATTAATTCCATTCTGGAAATTTATGTCTCCTAGAAGCCTGAATATGTTGTCATCTCTGATTTTATATTCTTTCTTTCTTTCTTTCTTTCTTTCTTTCTTTCTTTCTTTCTTTCTTTCTTTCTTAAGAGATAGTCAGACATTCTTTACCCACTGCTGGTTCATCTACCCCCTATTGTTCTGCATTAGCATTACCTACTTTAACTACAACCACCATCTTTCTCTCTCTCATTCCCATAGAAGCTGCTTATGGTACTCTCTCCTGCCCTTTTGTCACCCTAGATGTGCCCTTGCCTTGGGCAACCTTTTGCCAAACAGACTGCCTCTCACCATATGCAGATTGCTAAAGAAAAAGTTTTTTTTTTTTCTTGTACAATGTGGGTTGGAGAGTGCGCCTCATGAATCAACAGGGTCTAATCTAAAAATAATTAAGAAAAGAAACAGCAGGACGGCCTCAGTGGTTGTTTTTTTTTAAGAAAAGCGAACATTTTGGTGATAAAAAAACAAGACAGATGTATAATTTTTCAACCCACTTCAATAAGCTTGTGCAAGAAGGGGAGGAGAAGCCAACTTTAGCCCCATGTTTGAAGGCTCTACTGCCAGCATTGACTTTGCTGGCTTTGGTGGTCCTGCTCCACTTCTTGTGGCTTGTGGTCTACCATCAGAGAACAGAACCACGTCATTCTTTTCTCAGAGTGAACTTGGCTAAAAATAACAACTCATAAGCAGTTGTCCTTCAAAATTCAGGACTGTAAAAGAGAAACTTGTTTAGAGTTGCAATCATCAGGGAGCCTAGTATCTCACCTTTCAGCCCTAGATCACCACTCTCTTCTACTATCACACTTTCCTTTGTAATTCCCTTGTAATCAATTTTTGAAATTATTAGGTGTTGGTAGTAGACGTCCTTTGTAACCACCACCTGAATTGAACTGAGGCCAAAATGTTACTTACTGTAGTAGAGTGCCATCATGTACTTTTATTTTTTGCAGGGTATCAAGTAAATATAATTTATTTTGATACAGTATATATATATATATAGTATATATAAAGTTATATATATATATATATATATATATATATATATATATATATATATATATATATATATACAGTGGTGTGAAAAACTATTTGCCCCCTTCCTGATTTCTTATTCTTTTGCATGTTTGTCACACAAAATGTTTCTGATCATCAAACACATTTAACCATTAGTCAAATATACACAAGTAAACACAAAATGCAGTTTTTAAATGATGGTTTTTATTATTTAGGGAGAAAAAAAAATCCAAACCTATATGGCCCTGTGTGAAAAAGTAATTGCCCCCTGAACCTAATAACTGGTTGGGCCACCCTTAGCAGTAATAACTACAATCAAACCGTTTGCGATAACTTGCAATGAGTCTTTACAGTGCTCTGGAGGAATTTTGACCCACTCATCTTTGCAGAATTGTTGTAATTCAGCTTTATTTGAGGGTTTTCTAGCATGAACCGCCTTTTTAAGGTCATGCCATAGCATCTCAATTGGATTCAGGTCAGGACTTTGACTAGGCCACTCCAAAGTCTTCATTTTGTTTTTCTTCAGCCATTCAGAGGTGGATTTGCTGGTGTGTTTTGGGTCATTGTCCTGTTGCAGCACCCAAGATCGCTTCAGCTTGAGTTGACAAACAGATGGCCGGACATTCTCCTTCAGGATTTTTTGGTAGACAGTAGAATTCATGCTTTCATCTATCACAGCAAGCCTTCCAGGTCCTGAAGCAGCAAAACAGCCCTAGACCATCACACTACCACCACCATATTTTACTGTTGGTATGATGTTCTTTTTCTGAAATGCTGTGTTCCTTTTACGCCAGATGTAAAGGGACATTTGCTTTCCAAAAAGTTCAACTTTTGTCTCATCAGTCCACAAGGTATTTTCCCAAAAGTCTTGGCAATCATTGAGATGTTTCTTAGCAAAATTGAGATGAGCCCTAATGTTCTTTTTGCTTAACAGTGGTTTGCGTCTTGGAAATCTACCATGCAGGCCGTTTTTGCCCAGTCTCTTTCTTATGGTGGAGTCGTGAACACTGACCTTAATTGAGGCAAGTGAGGCCTGCAGTTCTTTAGACATTGTCCTGGTGTCTTTTCTGACCTCTCGGATGAGTCGTCTCTGCGCTCTTGGGGTAATTTTGGTCGGCCGGCCACTCCTGGGAAGGTTCACCAATGTTCCATGTTTTTGCCATTTGTGGATAATGGCTCTCACTGTGGTTCACTGGAGTCCCAAAGCTTTAGAAATGGCTTTATAACCTTTACCAGACTGATAGATCTCAATTACTTCTGTTCTCATTTGTTCCTGAATTTCTTTGGATCTTGGCATGATTTCTAGCTTTTGAGGTGCTTTTGGTCTGCTTCTCTGTGTCAGGCAGCTCCTATTTAAGTGATTTCTTGATTGAAACAGGTGTGGCAGTAATCAGGCCTGGGGGTGGCTACGGAAATTGAACTCAGGTGTGATACACCACAGTTAGGTTATTTTTTAACAAGGGGGCAATTACTTTTTCACACAGGGCCATGTAGGTTTGGATTTTTTTCTCCTTAAATAATAAAAACCATCATTTAAAAACTGCATTTTGTGTTTACTTGTGTTATATTTGACTAATGGTTAAATGTGTTTGATGATCAGAAACATTTTGTGTGACAAACATGCAAAAGAATAAGAAATCAGGAAGGGGGCAAATAGTTTTTCACACCACTGTATATATATATATTGGAAAGACAGCACCCAAGCACAAACAGACAGACACCAAATGTCCAGAAACACACACGTTTATTTCTCTTAAATACGTCTGCACCCACAAGATAGTGCACAAACCCCAATAGTCTCTCTTCTCTCTTTCTTCTCTTTCTCTTTTCTTGCCGTCATTCCCCTCATCACAAGTTCTGTCTCCTTCCTCCTGACTCCGGCTTGACTAATAGAGTGAGGTGGCCCCTTTTATAGTGCTCCAAATTGTGCTCCAGGTGCTTCCTGATAGTCTCCCACACCCGGAAAAACTCTGGGTGTACTTGGAATTACTTCCAGCAGCACTTCCTGTTGTGGTGGAAGTGCTGTATTTCAGGGCTCCACAGGCCCCAATAGGGATGAGCTTCCCAGCTCTGGTCCCGTGGCCCCCTTGCAGACTAGGGCAGCTGCCCTCTCATGGCCCAGGGGAGGTATTGTCCCCGTTGTGGTCTGTCCAGGCATCCCGGCTGGGTAGGGTCCCTAGCTGAATGCCACTATATATATATATATACATATATATATATATATATATATATATATGAGAGAGTGAAAGAGGGATCCCAAAAGATTAAAAACATACAGGAACTTATGTTTCTGTTTGGTTAGCACTATAAGCAGGCAAAAGCTGTTAGAACAGGAGAAGGTGAAAAAACAGCAACAAAATATAACATAAGACAGAAAATATAGTTTTTATGTTTTGCACATTTTGAGCTATTCCTAATTGTACTTGTAGTGACTGCTAAAAGGACTGATAGAAAAAAAACAGAGACATTGGCAAAGCAAAGGTCAAATTCAAAAGGTAAATATCAGAGGCAAATCATAACTAAAAATCAGAGTAAAAAGAAAGGGATTAGTATAAAAAAGCAAAATTCAACAGCACAAAGAAGTAGGCCGCTAGTTTTGGTCCAATCTCAGATCCTGGAGACTGTTTTGAGGAGAACTTTTATACTGACTCATTGATGGCATCACAACAGTGCAGCCCCAAAGCATCATGGGAGAATCCCCAAGGCAACAGGTAACACGAAAGCCACAAATTGGTAGCACCCTTAGCCAAACAAAATAGTGTCAGGAAGAACGGTAAAAAAGTAATCAACTTTTAAATGGATGCTCTAATCAAAATTCTGCTTTCAGAATTAGATTCCTTAGATGTAAGAACCCCCAAAATGACACCAAAAAAGTTTTCTGGCTTCACCCAAGCCCTAGAAAAATTAAAATTGAGCTCAATGACAATATTTATGTATGGATTTTTGATATGACCTTACTTTGTTTCCAATAGTATTATTTAAAAGTTAAATTATTTTGCTATCCTTTCTGAAATGGCAATTTGTTTTATCGTGGGTACTGCTATTTTGTATAAAGATCATGATGAGCACTTTCTATATATTCGAGTTTACAGAAATAAAATAAAAATTCTGACGTGTATTTATTGTGTAGGAGCATTCCAGGGGCTTCATGTATAAACGGTGCGTACACACAGGAATGTTGCGTAAGAACTTTTCCACGTTCAAATCGCGATGTATAAAACCTACACTTGCCATAAAGCCACGCACTTTTCCTCGGTACCTCATACCTTGTCGTACTCAAGTTCTCCGCTCGGTTTTGGAGACTGGCGGCACCCAGCGTCAAAGCTATGCTACTGTTCCTGTGTGGTTACACATTATTTTCCTGATGCGGCTTTATAAATACACTGAAACTAACTGCATATTGTTTATTAGTGTAATGTATCTGATTGTAATTAACTTGTAACAATATAATGGTCCAGGGAATAGCCATAGTATTCTAAATACCATAACTGCTTTAGCGTTGTTACTCTCACTGCACCTTCTTTTTCTTCTTTCAGCTCCTCCCGTTAGGAGTTGCCACAGCGGATCATCTTTTTCCATATTACTCTCACTGCACCACTCGGCGTATTTATATCACTGTATCTGAGTGTGAATCACAGCAGCAGCTGATCGGAAAAAGAATTATCAGTATACATCTTCAAGCACACGCTACCTCAGCCACGGCAAAACGTTTCAAAGCCTTTCCTGTACTGACCTCGCGGTTCAGAAATAGTTTCATCCCAAGAACTTTAAACGCACTTAATCAATTGCTCCTTGCAGAACTGTTTGTACTTATAAGTACAATCACCCCACTGTAAACTTGCACTACAGTTATAATATTACACAACCTGAGCCACTTTATAAAGCGCGTATTTACATATGATGACGATATCATTTTTAAGATGAAATGCAGCAAAATATGTTTATTATATTATACAGATAAAACTTTAACTTCATTTAAATAATCTGTATTCTTCACTGGGACTGGCGTGAAGGATAGAATAATTAAACATGTACTACGAAGATATTTCAACGTTTTGAAGAATCGGTGCTCTAAGCTTACAGATGGCTTAACGTCTATTACAGAGCTAATTGTGTGGCGATCAGTTACTTGGAGAAAGAAAAGCAAGGACTGCAGGGGCGGCTGCACCAATATATATTGAATATAAAACAGAAAGAGAAAATAACAACACAGCTAAATGACAAATTTCGGCAAAAGTTAAATGCTTGTGTCAAGAGCACGAGGCGGCTATGCAGTGTCCGCAACGGACGTGGCCATCCGCCGTGCATAAGATACCATATTGACATTGGGGGCAAAGGAGCCACCGATTCTTCCTCTCCCCATGGCCACCACAAGCCTAGAGCTGCCCCTGAGTACTACTGCAATAAATGATTTTATCGAAGGTCGCACACAATCACTGCGCCATCAAACCCATGTTTAATAACGTGCTTTAACTCCTATCATCATGAAAATGATATCACTTATACATTTCAGTATTTTAGTTATTCAGAACTGTAATATCACGAATGTAATGGATTCTGTGTCCAGTTGGAGGAAGAGAGCCGGTTTAAGAAGCAAGTAGTGATTCACACACATAGAGCACATAGAAAATCAAATACAAAACAAAGCATTTAATGTGCTACTTTAATTACGATGTGATTTGAGAAACTGGTTAAGTAAACGATTTTAAGATGAAGTTTATGATGTTCTACTTTAATGACAAAATAAACTACATGATTAAAGTGGAAATTTCGAGATTGAAGTTGACATTTTGTGCTTTTCCCCACTGTGTGCCTTTTTTCTCTGTACCCTAATAAGCTTTCATATGACACTCAGACAGTGGGCTACAACTCGCCTTTTCACAGCGACTTTGATATGTGACTTCTCTTTTATTTCCGGCACTGTGCGATTTTGTGAACGTGAGCTTTCAAGTTTCTCCAACACACTATGTCACTCGATCAGCTTCCTTTTGTTGATTATACCATGGTTTCATTAAACAAATATTATGTTTTTCCTTTGCCTCCACTTGGTATTCGCTGAAATTCTTATATTTTCCCCCGTGCTTTTCCCATTCTCTTTTCACAGAAGGCTGAGCTTAAGGGCGATTTATATTGATTTGCATATTCAAAGAAGCGTAATTCTGGGAGGAATTGGGGCGTTACATAAAACGCGTGCACAAACGTTACTTTTCACGCTGACCGGGATTTATGTACGGAAGAACGTAGAAGTTGGAGTACGCACAGATTCCTGCATCTGGATTTTTCTGTGCGTAAGCACATTTCGGCTTTTGTGCTTACGCCATGTTATAGTGCGAATTCTATGCATGGCGTTATACATGAGGCCCCTGGTTATCACATTTTATACTACATCGTTTTGACTTTGATTTAGGGTTTTGTTTAGGTTTGGAAAATTGCGTTGTTGACTTCCTGGGTTGTACATCTCATTGGTACATCAAATCATGTCTTATCTCTGAGTTATTTTCTAAAATGATTGCTGCCTTTCTCATTCTAGCAGTATATTTGTCTGTTAACCAGAGTGAAATGACCTAACTATACAAAAGATTTATTTTGCTAACTGCAATAATACTCCAGCTATCACCAAGAACATTCAAAAACTTTATTCAAAGCTTTAATGTAGTACACTGCCTTCATATTTAACATGGCAGTCATGATGTCACAGGCCACATGACTTGTCTGTATTTCTGATGCGTATCACTTATAACAATCATAAAAAAACATTCAAGTTCAAGTTCATTGTCGTCTACATACTTGCTTATCGCCTCAGAATAGTGACAAAACATAATACCAACAAAGAAACACTCACGAAAAATACAAAATAGACAGGAATAGTGCAGGAATGGCCGGGTGTAAAATTTGGGGCACTAACTGGGTTGTCCCATTTAATACCCAACATCTTATACAAGACACACTATTCAGCATATTTGACCTGTAGGTTTCAGCTACAAATGAGAAAAAAGATATTCAGCTTACAGCTGCAAGTTAAGGTCACTCTGTTTAGAAGCTGTGCTTGGCAGGTCACTCTTACCAAAATGATGCCTCCTTCCAAGAAGTTGAGGCTTTTATGGACGGTGGACCAGAAGAGGCAGAGTCATTTTCACTCACTGGCCAGTTTCTCTGCACTGTGGAGAAAGAAGGAGATAACAATACTAGTGATAGTGCTCCCTCTCATCCTAGTGGGTTATTACATCCCTCATCAGAGCCTGTAAGGAGATCCTTTATATATACAGTATATATAAATACACGAGGGATGTTGAAAAAGTTTCTGCGCTCTTATATTTTTGTTGGAACCAGTAAAGAGGGAGAAGTAGTAATTGGGCATTAAAATGTTGGTACGATGCTGGGAATACAAACAAACAAAGGTGACTATGTAGAAAAGTGATGTGATTTGTTTTTGAAATTCTTAATAAATAACGGTGGAAACTTTTTGAATGTCCCTTGTGTGTATATATATATATATATACACATATATATGTATATATATATATATTGTAACACTAGATGGCACTATACCAGCGCTTAACCCGACACACAGACACTGGGACACGCTTTAAAAACACCAGTAAGCAGTTTCATTTCTTCTTTTTCCAGTAAATAGTGCCAAAGCACCTCCGCCACAATAAACAATTAAATCAATCACAATATTAATCACACAAATCTCTCGTCCACACCTCCCATCAAGCTCTGTCCTCTACCTCCCAACTGCGGCTCACTTGCTGAGTCTCCAACAGTCCTTTAAATAGTTCCGGGTCTGCTGGAGAATTCAGATTTTAATCAGCTTTGAAGTACTTCGGGGCTTCCATTGTCATAGTCCATTAGTACTTCCAGGCTAGGTGAGAATTTATTCTCCCACCAGCTTCCCACAGCGTCTTGCTTGCTGTCTTTTTTGTTACAACTGAGAAACCCAAATGCAACAATATATAATTAAAAAGAACAAACAGAATATATATTGGATAGTACTGTAATTTAGTAGTTTTTTATTATATTTATTAGTTATTACTCATATTTATTAATGTACTTTAATACATATATATCTGGCAGCTTAGTGATTTCTCTCAAAGTTTTTATTTTCATATCCTTCATTCAGATTTAAAGTGCAGCCAATAATTATTACCGCATATACTCACATATAAGTCAGGTGTTGAAACCCAAAAAATCGATCATAAAATCAGACTCCGACTCATGCGCCCGTTCAAAAATATGACGCTTAATTTTTATTTTTTTTTACATCTTCTTGCCTCCTCCAGTCTAGCATCAGTTTCTCAGGTGCATCAAAGTTTGTTGCTGCGGCTCAGTTACCAGTTTCTTTTGTTACTTCAATCGCATTTAATTCAAAAGCAGCTTCATATTTTTTTTCTGATCGAATGCTCCATCATAGATAAGGGATGCTCTTACAATAAAGGTGTATGATACAAAAAACACAAATCAGTGCAAATATCGCTTAGGAATAGTTCTGGTATTACTGTGTGGTCACGTAGGCACCTCAGAGAGAGAGAGGTTAGGAGCACACGCTGGTACAGCGCATTGCCACACCCACATAGAAAAAAAAGGCAGTGTACTCCGTGGTTACTCTCTCAGGTGGACGTTAGCATATCGCAATCTCTTGGACCAATAGCATGAGTTTTCCACGTTTGACTTATAAGACCAACATTATAAAATACCAGAAATTATACGTTAAAATCAACTTGCGACTTATCCGTGTGAGAACTTTTTCCACGAGTATATACGGTAAGCAGATTAGAGTCTTGATCTAGTAAATGCAACAGTGATTCAGTGATACACTGGACAACAGGAAGACAAATATATCCTGGTTTGGGTGATTAAGGTCACAATACAACCATAGTGTCTTAGTTTATGACTTTGAACTAAACTTCAGGGTGCTGTGCAAGTAGTAGCCTTTTACAGAAGCTCTGGATTTCTTACTGTTTTTCTATTTGTTTCTAAAACGTATTTTATTAGTTACTAGCTTATTTAGGATTAGAATTGATTTGGCTTCTGTTTTGTAACTCATAGTAACTAGAAATCAGATAAATGGTTTAGAAATGGATTTTAAATTCACAGATGAATGACAAGGCACACAATTCCAGGTGCCGGCTTGACTTGATTTACTTCAAACAGGCTGTAAACTTGGATGGAGTCGTAATGAGGACCTAAAAGCTGCCTTATATATGCAACACCTGGAAATGTAAAAGACACTGAAAAAATAAAAGTAGGGTGTATTAAATACTCAGCTACTTGCCCTGTGATAATGAGCACCTGAGCAGCTCAGTTACACTTAACTGTTTGTCCACAGACCGAAAGGGCGAAAAGCAAGGCAAAAAAGTTTCAGAACTGGTCTAACATCCATCAAAATGGCAATGTCCAATGTCTGCTCTTTTAGCAAGTCACGGCGCATACGGGTACATTTTTTGTTTTACAGAGAGCTGGCTTATACATGATATTACTGACACTACTTTAATGCTGGATTGATTTCATCTTGTTCAAGCAGACAGAGACCCAGTGTGGTGTGGAAATAAGACAGGAGAGGGACTGGTGAACTATGTGAATGAGGAATGGTGTAAAAGGGAATATATCACAATTAAAAGTACGGTTTGTAATTCAGACATTGAAACTCTTGTTTTTAAGAATGTGTCTACATTATTGGCACCAGGAGATGAATTACTTCTTACTTGTTAATGTGTGTATTCCTCCCTCCACAACTGGGCACTTAGCATTGGAAATGATGTGCTCTGCCACTTTAGTGATGTCTCTGAAGTTATAATATATGGTAATTTCAACCATGTAACTTTGGAGTTTGTGTCTTGTTCCATTCGAAAATATAGCAAGCTGGAACTGCTCTATTCAAATGTTAAAGATGCCTTTAAGTGTAAACTGCTGGCACCTTTGGGCAGATGTGACCACAAACAGATTAATCTTATTCCCAGCATCAAGCCAGTTATTAGATGGCAACCTGTTGAGGAACTGGTGACTGAAATGTCTGTGAATGTCTGCTTCCAAATGACAGACTGAGCCACTCCATCACAGACTATATTAACTTTTGTGTCAATACTGTTACAGTGAATCCCCGCTGTATTGCGGTTTAGCTATCACGTCCCCGCTATATCACGGAAAAATTAGTACATCCTACCTGTAGTGTACTTTGCAGCCAATTCATAACATGGCATACGGTTTTCAATAGTCACTACGGTAGACAAAGAGTTTCGCGTTACAGTACCCAGATGATTTCATAGAAGGCCCATTACTAGCGGAAAGAGGAGACTCAACCAATCAGTGTGGGATTTTCATTCTCTTGGGCTCTGATTGGCTGCTGCTAACATGGTATAATCTTGCAAGAACAGCGAGCGTGGGTCCCCGACACATCTCAGTTCTCTGCATATCGAGTACCTTGCTTGTGGTCCAATTGTTGTGAGCAAACCATTTGTGAACTTTTCATTTTTTTTAAGCCGTATGATGGCTTCCAAGCGTCCTGCATCTTCTAAGAAGGGAAGGAAAGCATTACACGGAAGTCACTCACCATTACGGCTTGAATGAATCAACGGTACGCTACATTATTATTATTATCCAACCTGCTATATCCTAACTACAGGTTCACAGGGGTCTGCTGGAGCCAATCCCAGCCAGCACAGGGCGCAAGGAAGGAAACAAACCCCGGGCAGGGCGCCAACCCACCGCAGGGCGCACACACCCAAACACACCCACACACACACCAAGCACACACTAGGGACAATTTAGAATCGCCAATGCACCTAACCTGCATGTCTTTGGACTGTGGGAGGAAACCAGAGTACCTGGAGGAAACCCATGCAGACACAGGGAGAACATACAAACAGGCAGAGAGGACCCGGGAATCAAGCCTGAGTCTCCTAACTGCAAGGCAGCAGCAATACCCACTGCGCCACTGTGCCACCCGCTTACAAAGTTGAAATAGAAAATAAACTCACTCAGAATAACATTAAGTATGTCTGGAATGGACTGGGCATAATTACTGGGCTTGAGCAATTCATGGCACAGGTACCAGAAAGGAGTATAGACAAAGCAAAAGCCCTGAAGTAAATTTTTAATAGATTTTCCCTCCAACTGTCACCTTCTTTCAATGACCAGTCCCCCAACACCATCCATACTACATCAAGAATTCTTACCATGTCAACTGGAATGGGCAGAGACGAGTCCAACTCTGGCCATCTTCATAACTGAAGACCAAGTAAGGAGACTTTCTGCCAATAAATTATGCTGAAGAAATGTGTCAAGAAACACTACTGGGGCTCCTTTATACCAACATCAATACATCTGCATAATGCTTTAATATGACTGTGACAGCCAGTTTTTATTTTCTTCCTTATTAGTCATTCTGGTTTGTTTACAGGCCATAGTGTGTGAATCTGTGTATATCTTTATGTATAATACGCTAACACAGCTGTTCTTTTGTCTGTCCAGAATTTTAAATCACCTGTAGCTCGAAAACTATTTGACCTATTGACCTGAACTTTGGTACACATATACTACGTGACGTCTACTATCCGCTTTCGGGGTGATGATTGACCTCCAGGGTTATTCCTCTTTTTATTTTTATTTTAGTTTATTAAAAAATCAACTCTTGGCAGCATCCAGCAGGGCAGCCATGCGGCACATGTGTACAGGCGGCGTTCTCATCCCTACCACCTTCGCCGTCACTTCCCCTACCTCGTCATATCTTAAATCATTCTTGGGGCATATTGAAGACCTAAATGCCAGCTTAAGTGAAAAATCAATTGCAACACAAACACTAACTAAATCAGTTTTAACGCGCAAAGATGCCGACGAAAGAAGAGAAGCTGCGGACCGCTAGGGTGGAGAAAAGAAAAGCTGCCCAGGAAGCAGCAAGCATATCAACCTTTGAGCAAATGAATGCTAAATGTACAGAGAAAGAGTATGAAAGCTATGAATGCTCAAGTCAAGTGTATTCACTGCACGTTATCATGCAGTGCGCTGTTATTGGTTTATCTATAATGATTTACTAAAAAGATTCTGTAAAAAAACAAATTTACCCGTGGAAACAAATAAACAATTCATAAGTTTCAACTTATGCAAATATTTCCACAACTTTGGATACACAGTAGCACATTTGCATCACCGCATCCCATGTGCAGAATGCAGTGAAAACCAACATCACAATGCCTAAACCGTCTCCTTGGTTCATGTCATCATCATAGACATTCTGTCATCGCAGTAACAATGAAAAACAGAGAAGACAGTGAGTACTTAAATTAGGCTATAGTATTTTTTAAGAAATAAATGTAAAAATGTGTTTAATCTGTGTGTGTGTACAAGATACAAAAGAGAGAGAATGAGAACACAGGTATATTTTTTTATTATTTAATGCTGGTAATGTCTTATTGGGTGTAATTAATTAATTTAACTATCAAAATTATGTTTGTAAACATAAAATGATTTATGTATTGGGCTCAAAACTATCTACAGCTATGGGCATCTGCAGTTGGTCTTGGAATGTATCATTCATGGATACGGAGGGGACTACTACAGTTCCTTTTTAATGAAGGAGGACCAGGAAGTACAACATAATTACTAACCAAAAATCAAAGTTCTTAAACCAGAATATTTGGACAGAAGAAGTGTAGGCCAACACAGAGGTGTCATTAATTTTCAAAGATCTGAATATGCATGCGCTGACCTTGATATTGTCAGTAAGGATGAAATCATATGACAGATAATCCCATAGCATTCTGCATAAGATCAACAAAGCTAATGCAATCACCGTAAAATGGCAATGCCCATAACAAAACAAAAGTGGAATAACATGAAAACTTTCAACTTATTAAAACGCTTTTAATTGAAATTGTCCAAATACCTTGGGCTTAAAAAATCCTTGAAAAGAATCATTCTCTTCCAAAAAATACCTCAGGGGAACACCAAAATATTCAAGAAAAACAATAATGATAACGCAAATGAACCTGATATCATATGGGGTATAGACATTTTTGAAAACTTTTAAAGTGTCTAAATATTCTTCTAGACAATGAACCTATAGTTAAATATACAATTTGCTGAATAAGCAGAATAGCTGAAGGTTTCCCTTACAGTTATTTTTATACTGTAGATAGATACATTTAGATCCATAAGTATTTGGACAGTGATACAATTGTCATGTTTGTTAAAATATTTTTGAGTCTTTGAAGTTGGGGGCATGTATAAAAATGCCTGTCATTCCTAAACAGCTCATACCATATTTTTGTTAAACCCCTTAAATTAAAGCTGAAAGTCTAACTTCAATCACATAATGAGTTTTTAATTTCAAATCAAATGGAGTAGAGAGCACACATTATGACTTTTGCGTCACAAATACTTATGGACCTAACTGTAAACAGCACATTATGAGGGGGAATTTTAGCTTTTACAGAAGCACATCCATCCATTTTCTAACCCGCTGAATCCAAACACAGGGGTCTCCTGGAGCCAATCCAAGGATGGGCAGCATTGTTCTGCAGCTTTGTCTTCATTCTCTCCTCTGCTCCTACCTCCAGTGGGTTGCAAACCTGAGCCTGCTTTCTTAGTCAGTTGGTTGATTCAGTGGACCTCACTTGAAGTGATGTTAACAGCCCAGCCCAGCACACCACAATATAGAAGATCCCACTGACCATCATAGAGTTGTAGAATAAGTTACATGATACTGTATCATTACCTACATTAAAGACATACAGTCTCTTAACAAAAAAATAGTCTGTCCTGCCCTTTCTTATATTATCTGTACTCTCCTGCTGCAGTTGCACTTGACTTCTAAGTTGCTTAAATAAGCTGAAATGCAATGAACTGAATTAGTGTAGCTGTGTACAGTTGATGTGGTTCTTCTGTTTGTGTGTGTGTGTTTTCCTTTCTATTGCATCCATGCCCCAGAAGTTCAGATTAAGCTGACTAGTGACTCTGCATTATTGTGGCTTTAAGTAATGTGCATCTGCAAATTAGTGTGACCTTTGACAATGAGGGCTGATTCCTGCTTTGTGGCTAATGCTACTCCTGATCTCCTTGGCCCTGAATTAGAGAAACAGGTTCAGTAAATACATGAATGAGAGACCTGAATAAGAGAAAATATTTAGAAATATTAAATTGTTGATTAATGGGAAATATTATGTGGCCAAAAAAACAGTTACTACATTTCCCACTAAACCAAAATTGAATGTTGGACCCCCAAGAAACCTGCTAGCCTGACTGATGTCTGTAACAAGGACTGGTCTAGGATTCAGGGTGATCAACACACATGTACAGGGTGGTCCAGATCTAATTGTGCAGATCCAGGTCGTCTGGATGACTTTGATTTTTATTTATTTATACTTATTGATTTACGCGGGGATGATTCCAGTTCGGCGCAAAGATGATTTTTCATGTCGTCAGTTCGCACACTTCTCGATGATCCGGGATTTTTCAGATGATTTTCTATGTAATAAACTTAATAAGTTATAGCATAATGACAATTGCATAATTAGATCTGGACCACCCTATACTGTGCAAGGAATGCACGGGGGTCACTGAGAAAAGAAGAGTGCTCATGGCTCAGCTTACAGAGGAACTTCATTGTCGCATCTTACTAGAAAAGGTGATGGAAAAAGAAAAGGAGGATTCACCATTGATAAGCTTCTGTTCCAGACAGCTGCTTACTACAGGAAAGTAAACTGAATCAGTGTCTCCCCACCCTGCCCCTCCTAATCTGACTCTAAATAACAGCACCAGCATAAATTCACACCCGATCTGACGCTGTTCGTTTTCAAATAATATTGCATTAGTGTGATAATGTTTTCACATATATTGTCTCTTTCTTTCAGGTGTGTAATAGAAACCACAGCATAGAGAGAAGTGTGTACTTTGTAAAAGGTACACACATTGTAAATGTAGGAAGGACGATCCTTGCGTGTGTGTGAACTGTTAACATTTGAATCTGATGATTGCATATAGCGCTAAGGTTACTGCTCTGTACTATTCTTTCCTCTGCATGTCCTGGAGTACAAAAGAAACGGCATACAGCAACATGTGGGGACTGGCACAATCGGGGGGAAAAAAAACATGCGGCCACTAATTACAAATGAATATAAATAATAAGAATAATGTTGCAACCGTGCCACAAAGTTTTCCAAAATGTACTATACAGGTCATAAAACGAATAATTCCAAATATCATATATTCAGTGGGATGCAAAAGTTTGGGCAACCTTGTTAATAGTCATTATTTTCCTGTATAAATCATTGGTTGTTAAGATAAAAAATGTCAGTTAAAAATATCATATAGGAGACACACACAGTGATATTTGAGAAGTGAAATGAAGTTTATTGGATTTACAGAAAGTGTGCAATAATTGTTCAAACAAAATCAGGCAGGTGCATAAATTTGGGCACCACAAAAAAGAAATGAAATCAATATTTAGTAGATCCGCCTTTTGCAGAAATTACAGCCTCTAAACGCTTCCTGTAGGTTCCAATGAGAATCTGGATTGTGGTTGAAGGTATTTTGGACCATTCCTCTTTATAAAACATCTCTAGTTCATTCAGGTTTGATGGCTTCCAAGCATGGACAGCTCTCTTTAACTCACACCACAGATTTTCAATTATATTCAGGTCTGTGGACTGAGATGGCCATTCCAGAACGTTGTACTTGTTCCTCTGCATGAATGAGTTAGTGGATTTTGAGCAGTGTTTCGGGTCATTGTCTTGTTGAAAGATCCAGCCCCGGCGCAACTTCAGCTTTGTTACTGATTCCTGGACATTGGTCTCCAGAATCTGCTGATACTGAGTGGAATCCATGCGTCCCTCAACTTTGACAAGATTCCCAGTCCCTGCACTGGCCACACAGCCCCACAGCATGATGGAACCACCACCATATTTTACTGTAGGTAGCAGGTGTTTTTCTTGGAATGCTTTGTTCTTTTTCCTCCATGCATAACGCCCCTTGTTATGCCCAAATAACTCAATTTTAGTTTCATCAGTCCACAGCACCTTATTCCAAAATGAAGCTGGCTTGTCCAAATGTGCTTGAGCATACCTCAAGCGGCTCTGTTTGTGCTGTGGGCAGAGAAAAGGCTTCCTCTGCATCACTCTCGCATACAGCATCTCCTTGTGTAAAGTGCACCGAATGGTTGAACGATGCACAGTGACTCCATCTGCTGCAAGATGATGTTGTAGGTCTTTGGTGCTGGTCTGTGGGTTGACTCTGACTGTTCTCACCATTCGTCGCTTCTGTCTATCCGAAATCTTTCTTGGTCTGCCACTTCATGCCCTAACTTGAACTGAGCCCGTGGTCTTCCATTTCCTCAATATGTTCCTAACATTGAAAACAGACAGCTTCAATCTCTGGGACAGCTTTCTGTATCCTTCCCCTAAACCATGATGGTGAACAATCTTTGTCTTCAGGTCATTAGAGAGTTGTTTTGTGACCCCTATGTTGCTACTCTTCAGAGAAAATTAAAGGAGGAGGGAAACTTACAATTGACCCCCTTAAATACTCTTTCTCATTATAGGATTCACCTGTGTATGTAGGTCAGGGGTCACTGAGCTTACCGAGCCAATTTGAGTTCCAATAATTAGTTCTAAAAGTTTTGGAATCAATAAAATGACAACGGTGCCCAAATTTATGCACCTGCCTGATTTTGTTTGAACAATTATTGCACACTTTCTGTAAATCCAATAAACTTCATTTCACTTCTCAAATATCACTGTGTGTGTGTCTCCTATATGATATATTTAACTGACATTTTTTATCGTAACAACCAATGATTTATACAGGAAAATAATGACTATTGACAAGGTTGACCAAACTTTTGCATCCCACTATGTCTCTGGTTTTTTTTTTTGGTTTTTTTTTTGACATCATAGACCATAAGGTGCATACTAATTCAGCGTGAGCAGGAACACTCGATAAAACTGATTAAAAGAGATACAAAGAAGGCAGATTTGCCAGTGTTTGTGTGTCAGCTTTAATCCCTCCAGATGGGAGAATGTCCAGTTCCATTGTCTCAAAACACCACTCACATCTAGAGTTATTCCCAGTTTCAAATAAAAACTAACAGTGTCAGATCCCTTAGTATGTATCGTGATCGTGATTTAGAGAGAATAAAAGTGAAAAATAAATGGTAACTTTTACAAGTCCTATAAATGTACACCGTGTGTTGCAGATGCAAACCAAATGTATGTGTGTACTGTATAATTTAAACAATAAGAGCAGCTCAGTACTGAAAACGGCAAATATAGGAGGCAGTTGGGGATGGGACCGGGGACTCTTGATTAGTCAATCTTACCGCTATACCAGAGAAGCTGTTGTCTTTTCTTTGAACCTTTTGTGAAAATGTTTAATTGATTTTTGGACTTCATGCTTCATACATTATATAGTTTATGCCTACATTTTGTCATTTACTACTAAAATATGAAAACGTTTCTGTTTTAAAAATGTGTTTACACAGATTACTGTAGAAACGGAACACACATGAAATACGTGTGCTCCAAATAACGATCTATTATTTCCACTCTAAAACTCCACTTCACTCCCAGATAATCAATCAAGGCATGAGCTGGGAGAAGTTTGTGCACGTTCTAAGTTCGTGGGGGGATGGAATAGCCGGCTGCTTGCAGCTTGTCTTTATCAGCAGATTTAGAGGACAAAAGACGCTGGTGGAGAGATGTGAACGGATTTAAGGTGGGCCAGATCTTTTTTTGTAGACTCTGGTAATTCTAATGTTAAGCTAACAGGTCTAGGATAAATTTTTCTAGGTTGATTTAAGTGCAGTTTCATCCTTGAAAGGTAAAATTGATACAAATAAGTTCTGACTGGCTCTGAGTTATCATTTCACTTGTCAGCACTTCCCACAACACATATACAGGAGCCCAAAGGATTGTTCAGTATGGAACCAAAGTCCTAGATTCTAAGTTACCAGATACAGACACACTCAGAAGTGTATGGGAAACATCTGCCTTCTCTGCAAGCTCCAGTAATTAGGTGTACAGTTTATGACTTCTACTAAATAAAATGAACTAAGAATAAAAATTCTCAGCCTTTAATTTTAAAGAAAACATAGCAGTTCAAAATTCTTAAAATTATCAATAAAACTGACCAAATAGGACTCTTCAAAATAAATAGTGAAACTTATTCCAGCTATTATTTTAAAAAGAATTTATCAGTAAGAGCATAGGAAAATAGTCAGAAACTTGTTAAGGGCAAATTTTGCACAAACTGTAAAAATCTTTTCTATTCACAGTGAACTATAGACACATAAAATTAGCTACCAAGCAGTGTGGTAGACGTTTGAGTTTCAAAAGTTGTCTTGTTATTTTGGGAAAATTAGGTGACTAGAAGTGACAAGCACCTTTGGGCTGAACATCCTGTTTTCATCACAATTGTTTTAATGATGTAATGTTGTAATGTCCTCAAGCACAGCAGCAGATGTTGAAGGGGAAGTGTATTCAAAATAAGAATCAGGAACAATTTGTGCCCAGAAGTTAAGAAGTGGATTCGGCTTGATGAAACATCAACTGATTAGTTGCCTCACATGGGAGGATGAAATCCTTTATCTAGTATAAAAGTGGTAATTTCCTCAGAGTGCCTCTTAGCATCTTGGACTATGCTTTGAATGTTTTTGTTCCTACCTATAACCAGAAATTGGAATGGTCTAATCCCTCCAAAAATTCCTGCTGGCAGTGGATGCCTGATACTATTGAAATCTTTAGGGACTGCTTGACTGCATTGACTGAGAGGCTGCTGATACTGTAACATCCTACATCTTTCTGTGAATATATGTGCCTTCCACAAAATGAATATGAGGTATAATGATAATAAGCAGTGTTTCACTAAGGAGTTAAAGATGTTCCTACAGAGTGAGCAAAAATGAAGTACCACATTTCTCAAGGTCATTGAGGCCTCTCAGCATCAAGGTAGAGGCAGCCAAGTGAGTTGGAGTGGGGGTCCTTTGATAGGCGATCCCTTGTAGTTTTCAGTCAGCAACATGCCTTGGTCCAGTGCACACTGTGTTTTCACTATTGAAGAGTTCTTCAAAAATAACAAATCCATCATCACTACGCAACGCGCCTTCTGAATGTACTTCAGCATTCCTCCTAACGGTGATGTCCCAAATCAGAAAACAATTTTTCAGTGGGTGGCTAAATTTAGACAGAGAGGTGCAACATTGAACAGAAAATCTCCAGGCCATCCTTGGACTGCACGAGCACCTGAAAACATCCAAGCTGTAAGGGTATCAATTTTGCAGTCTCCTAGATGTTCAGTGCGCAAGCATGGTTCTGCCTTGGGCATTTTCCAAAACATCTTTGAGAAGGATTTTGCATGAGGACCTTAATTTCCATCCATACAAAATGATGGTAGTGCAGGAACTCGCTGATAGAGACTGGAAGAGTCGGGGAGAGTTATGTGCGAACATTATGCAAAACAGTTCATTGAAATGCCAACGTCATGTCCAGTGATGAGGCACATTTTATAATTCCATTTTAATGGATGCATAAATAATCAAAACCTTTGCTATTGGGATGAAACTAACCCTTGTGATGTTCATCAGAGACCCCTGCAGAGTGAGTGTGTTACAGTTTGGCAATGTAGTCCTTAGTTTTTTAAAGGGGCAACAGTCACCTTTTTTTGGCCCCAACTGGAAGAAATGGATGTGGTGGATGCCTGGTTTCAAAATGATGGAGCAATAGCGTGGAGATCAATGCAAGTTTTGCAGAGATGTATCCCTGTGCAGCAATGTTCGGTGGCCTTCACGTTTGCCTGATCTCGCTCTGTGCAATTTCTTCTTGTGGGGCTATCTCAAGTTGAAGGCATATACACACAGACCACAAAACCGTGAAGCTCTCAAGGATGCTATTCACCACGAAATCAGCGCTCTTCTTCTTCTCCCTCTTTCAGCTGCTCCCATTAGGGGTCGCCACAGCGGATCATCTTCTTCCATATCTTTCTGTCCTCTACATCTTATTCTGTTACATCCCTCACCTGCATGTCCTCTCTTACCACATCCATAAACCTTCGCTTAGGCCTTCCTCTTTTCCTCTTCCCTGGCAGCTCTATCCTTAGCATCCTTCTCCCTATATACCCAGCATCTCTCCTCTGCACATGTCCAAACCAATGCAATCTTGCCTCTCTGACTTTGTCTCCCAACCGGCAAACTTGAGCTGACCCTCTAATGTACTCATTTCTAATCCTGTTCATCCTCATCACGCCAAATGCAAATCTTAGCATCTTTAACTCTGCCACCTCCAGCTCTGTATCCTGCTTTCTGGTCAGTGCCACCATCTCCAACCCATATAACATAGCTGGTATCACTACTGTCCTGTAGACTTTCCATTTAACTCTTCCTGTATGTCACAAATTACTCCTGACACTCTTCTCCACCCATTCCACCCTGCCTGCACTCTCTTTATCACCTCTCTTCCACAATCCCCATTACTCTGTACTGTTGATCCCAAGTATTTAAACTCATCTGCCTTCACCAACTCTACTCCCTGCATCCTCACCATTCCACTGACCTCCCTCTCATTTAAACACATGTATTCTGTCTTGTTCCTACTGACCTTCATTCCTCTCCTCTCTAGAGCATATCTCCACCTCTCCAGGTTCACCTCAACCTGCTCCCTACTATTGCTACAGATCACAATGTCATCAGCAAACATCATAGTCCATGTGGACTCCTGTCTAATCTCGTCTGTCAACCTGTCCATCACCATTGCAAATAAGAAAAGGCTCAGAGCTGATCCCTGATGTAATCTCACCTCAAACATGAATGCATTTGTCACTCCTACTGCATACCTCACCACTGTCACACTTCCCTCGTACATATCCTGTAAAACTGTTATGTACTTCTCTGCTACTCCCGACTTCCTCATACAATACCCTAGCTCCTCTCGAAGAACCCTGTCATATGCTTTCTCCAGGTCCACAAAGACGCAATGCAACTCCTTCTGGCCTTCTCTAAACTTCTCAATCAACATTCTCAGAGCAAACATTGCATCTGTGGTGCTCTTTCTTGCCATGAAACCATACTGCTGCTCACTAATCATCACCTCATTTCTTAACCTAGCTTCTACTACTCTTTCCCATAACGTCATGCTGTGGCTAATCAATTTTATTCCCCTGTAGTTACTGCAGTCCTGCACATCCCCCTTATTCTGAAATATTGGCACCAGTACACTTCTTCTCCACTCCTCAGGCATCCTCTCACTTTCCAAGATTCCATTAAACAATCTGGTTGAAAACGCCACTGCCATCTCTCCTAAACACCTCAATGCTTCCATAGGTATGTCATCAGGACCAACGTCCTTTCAATTTTTCATCCTCTTCAAAGCTGTCCTTACTTCCTCCTTGCTAATCCATTGCACTTCCTGGTTCACTATCTCCACATCATCCAACCTCTTCTCTCTCTCGTTCTCTTCATTCATCAGCCTCTCAAAGTACTCTTTCCATCTGCTCAACACACTCTCCTCAATTGTGAGTATGTTTCCATCTTTATCCCTTATCACCCTAACCTACTGCACATCTTTCCCAGCTCGGTCCCTCTGTCTAGCCAATCGGTACAGGTCCTTTTCTCCCTCCTTAGTGTCCAACCTGTCATACAACTCATCATACGCCTTTTCTTTTGCCTTTGCACCTCTCTCTTCACCTTGCGCCTTATCTCCTTGTACTCTTGTCTACTTTCTGTATTTCTCTGACTATCCCACTTCTTCTTTACCAACCTCTTTCTCTGTATACTCTCCTGTCTTTCCTCATTCCACCACCAGGTTCCCTTTTCCTCCTTCCTCTTTCTAGATGTCACACCAAGCACCCTTGTTGCTGTCACCCTTACTACATTTGCTATAGTTTCCCAGCTGTCTGGTAACTCTTCACTGCCACCCAGTGCCTGTCTCACCTCCTCCCTAAACTCAACCTTGCAGTCTTCCACCATTCAATCCTTGGCTTTGGCCTCATTCTCTTCCTCTTCTTGATCTCCAACGTCATCCCACAGACCACCATCCTATTCTGCTTAACTGCACTTTCCCCTTCCACCACTTTGCAGTCTTCAATCTCCTTCAGATCAACTCTTCTGCATAGGATGTAATCTACCTATGTGCATCTTCCTCCACTCTTGTACGTAACCCTATGTTCCTCCCTCTTCTTAAAATATGTATTCACCACAGCCATGTCCATCCTTTTGGCAAAATCCACTATCCTCTGACCTTCTTCATTCCTCTCTTGACACCATACCTACTCATCACCTCCTCGTCTCCACTGTTCCCTTCGCCAACATTGCCCATTAAAATCTGCTCCAATCACCACTTTCTATCCCTTGGGTACACTGTTCATTACTTCATCCAACTCACTCCAAAAATCTTCTTTCTCACCCATTCCACACCCAACTTGCGGTGCATATGCACTAACAACATTCATCATCACACCTCCAATTTCCAGCTTCATAATAATTACTCTGTCTGACACTCTTTTCACCTCCAAAACACCATTGATATACTTTTCCTTCAGAATAAGCCCTACTCCATTTCTCCTCCCATCCACACCATGATAGAACAATTTGAATCCTCCTCCGATCCACCTGGCCTTACTCCCCTTCCATTTAGTCTCTTGCACGCACAATATATCAAACTTCCTTCTCTCCATCATATCTGCTAACTCTCTCCCCTTACCATTCACACTGCCAACATTCGTAGTTCCTACCCTCAGTTCCACTCTCTTTACTTTCCTCTGCTCCTCCTGCCTCCAGACACATCTCCACCCTCTTCTTCTCCTTCTTCTTCTTTGGCCAACAGTAGCCCAATTTCTGCCAGCACCCTGTTGGCTAACAGTACTGGTGGCGGTCGTTATTAACCCGGGGCTCAACCAATCCGGTATGGAAATTTGTATAGTTGTCCGCATATTGATTTGTCAAAATTTTACACTGGATGCCCTTCCTGATGTAACCCTCCCCATTTATTTGGGCTTGGGACCGGCACAAAGAAACACACTGGTTTGTGCATCGCCTGTGGCTGGGTTGAAATCAATGCTATTCCCCTTGAAATAGCCGAACAAGTCATGCAAGCTTTCATCTCGAAGAGTGTATCAATAATGATGGCCACCACCTTAAAGACATCATTTTTAAAGCACAATGAAAAACATCTATTTTTTATACCTTTTCTTGTGTTGTAATAAAATTTATTTTAGCCTGTAGAGTTTTTGTAGAATAAACAGTTGAAATATTATACTTCTTTTTGGCTCACCCAGTATCGCAGTAGGATTAAGCTAACTGGTCTGAGAACAAAAGGATTGTTGGACATTCCATTCCATAACCATGGCCAATAACATGAAGTCTCCCCTTCACAATCTCTTTGATGAAATAACAGCCTCCACTCTTCTGGAAAGGCTTTCCACAAGATTCTGGAGTGTTGTCTGTGGAAATATTTGCCCATTCAGCTAGAAAAGCAAGTACTGATGCTGGAAAAGAAGATCTGGCATCCAGTTGGTGTTTCAATGTGTCCCAAAGGTGTTTAGAAGGATAGAGGTCAGGGCTTAAGTTTCTTCGTGCCTTTATGAACCTGGCTTTGTGTGCAGGGGCACAGTCATGCTGGAAAAGAAAGGGGCCTTCCTAAAACCATTGCCACAAACTTGGAAGTGCCTAATTGTCTTAAATGTCTTTTTATGTTGTAACATTAGCCACCCCCTTCACTGGAACTAATTGGCTGAGCCTGAATCCTGAAAAACAGCTTCAGACCATAAATATACCCCCTCCACCAAACTTGCAGGCTCAATGAAGTCCAGAATGTAGAATTCTCCTGGGAGTCGCCAAACCCAGGTTCATCCATCAAGCTACCAGATCATCATTCAAGAGAACATGTTTCCAGTGCCCCAAAGTCCAATGGCAGCCTGCTTTACGCCACTCCAGCTGACATTTGGCATTGTGCATAGTGATCTTAGGCTTGTGTGCAGCTGCTCAGCCATGGAATCCCATTGAATGAAGCTCTTAATGCACAGTATGTGTGCTCATATAGCTTCCTCAGGCAGTCCAGAGCTCTTTTGTGAATGATGCAACAGAGGATAGGCAATTATTATGCACGTCGGCACTCGGTGGTTTTGCTTTGTGAATCTTTGTGGTCTACCACTTCATGGCTAACCTGTTGTTGCTACTGGATGCTTTCAATTTACAGTAATAGCACTTACATTTGACCGGGTCAGATCTAGCACAGCAGAAATTTCACATACTGAAATTTGTGGCAAATTTGGTATTCTATGACAATGCTACATTTAAAGAAACTGAGCTCTTCAGCATGAATCAATCCATTAACAGTGCTTGCAATGTGCCTGACTTTATGCACTTGTTTACAATTGGTGTGGCTGAAACACTTCAACTCGTTAATTTGGGGGAGTATCAACATACTTTTGATCATATAGCATATGCTGGGATTATTTTTCAGGATTACAGTTCCACCTTCAACACTAACGTTTTAGAATTGATTTACTGTGAGTGAATTAGGCTAACTGTACCCCCCAGTATTTGTCAGTGAATTAGTAGCTTTCTGACAGGACAGAAGCAGTATTTAAGTCTAGGCTTTTGTCTCTCTGATCCTATGTCTGTCAACACAGCTCTCCCCAGAACTGTGTTTGTTCTTCTCTTATTCTCTATTTACACTAATTACAGAATGTCCTTTGATGTATCTAGTCAAATTGTGGAATTTTCTGAATATATAACATTTTTGAGTTTCATTAATGATGATGAGATCTTCAATCAAAGAATGATGGACATCCTGGTTGAATGGTGTGCTTGTAATAATCTAGAAATTATCACTATCAAGACAGTGGAAATAGTGATTGACTTCCACAGACACACTCCTGCCTTGTTGCCCCCATGGTTGTGTCCATGGCTTTTGGTGGCCATTATTATTATCTCCTTTATTAGGACAGCACAAAAGTTATTCCTATTCTATTTTAGGAAGTTTAACATATCACAATTTATCCTAATTACATTTTTTCAGCTGTCATCAGAGTCATTTTGACTTTTTCAGTTATTATCTTGTTCCCTTCCATTTCCTCCTTTATCAAAACCAGGCTGCAGAAGGTGGATCAATCTGCCAAGAAGATAATGGGATTCGGCTTCCTTCAATAAATGACGTATGCTTTGTAAATATTAAGAATAGAGTGAGTAAGATTGCTTCAGGTTACGCTCACTTCAGCAACCATTTATTCACCAGATTACTATCCCAAAAGAAGTACTTGTCCATTGCCACATGGACTATGTGTCAGCTTTGGAGGTTTGTTCTTAGAGCCATTTAGCTCCTTAATAAACACACTCGGGTTTAACACCCCTTATTTCTTGTTAGTTTAAAATTATTGGACTTCTATATTTGGGCAGAATTACACTAAGTGTTTTTTTGGTGTTGTTTGCTGTTTATATTATTTAACATTTTATGTCATAGCACCAATGCCAAGAACAATTCCATGGTCGAGATACTGAATATGAATCTGAATTAAAAGAGTCTTTTCTCATTTTTACATTTTCAAATATTCATATCAAAAAAGAATATTGTTAAATCCTGTGTATAGCTCTATAAAACACATAACAATACTGTAGCCTCATGAGTGTAAGAATACGTTCTTTCAGCTCTGTTATTGCACCCCCTTAAGGTGAAACAGATTCTAGTACATTTATAGGCCTACATAGCACAGCTGAGGAAGGAGAAGCTTTAAACATAGGGCACCCGCAAAGGACTACAAATGTAGTATGAAACGTTTTTAGTCAACCTACACATACATCACAGATTGGCAGATCCTACTGATGACGCTATTTCCACTACTCTTTAACACTAGCTGCAGAATGACAGCTCCCAGACCTGATGATGTCCTCCAGAGAAATCTGCCCTCTTCACAGTCGCATTATTCCATTAAGTGATGATTCAGTGTGTGGCTCCATGTTTGCCAGTCCAAAGATGACATCATTTCCATTAAGAAAAAAATCCCTTTCCAAAATTAACACATTCACCTATTAAACCTTTGAAAATAACCTAAGTTTCAAAATAAATATTTCCAAAATGCAGTAAGGAAGAAACATGGAAAACTGCAATGTGCTTTTACTTAATTCTGGAAAGGTATTAAACGATGGTCTACTAATTCAGTCACTGCAAAGTGCTTTGATTTCAGACACAATGTGCTTGGCAGTGGCATGTGTCTTTCGTAATGCCTAATGCAACACATGTCACTCAGAGAAGTTGTTCCACAGAACTGAAGACTTACTTTGGCTTCTTTAAAAAGAGCAGTTGGGCTAAACATCAGTTCAAGTTGAACCATCTGTCATTGGGTTAAAAGAATGAAAATGTGAACTGGGAAATAAAGAAAAATCTGCTCTTTGTTTCTGTTTTATTCTACTACTGTTCTAGGTTGGTCAAGTTGCCCATAACTGGCATTGCTTCCTTGAAGCTGAGGCACTGATAGTCATGAAATTCAAGGATGGACTGGGTAATGCAGAAACAAACTTACACACAGCAAAGGATGGCGTAAATGTGTAATGTGCTTTTATTATTTATACAAAAAGTGTTCAAAACAAAATGCAGTACAGTTTCTTCAATTTAAAATAATGTTTTAGGGGGATAAAAATCCTGTAATAAATAATCCTATTAATAAGAGAAAGTCAGGAAGTTTTTATGCTCTCAGCCCCAGCTCACTTGAAAGGTTTGCTCAGCAGGGAGATGAGTTACTGGCATGCGTGATCAATGTTTAAACCGGCTCATATCCTCGCCACCATCCCTCGGAATCTGCAAGGACACATGGGCCCTCTTCCTTTCGACCACCATCATCCCTCGGTCTTCAGCAGGAGTCCACTTGGAGTGGTTGGTTACTGCAGCTCCTTGAGCTCTCGTATTTTTAAAATATGCCAGATACACTACATCAGAACAAATATTCAGAATCCCTGTGCACCAAAAACCCAGATGATTCCACCTATAGATTGACAGAAATGCAAGTAGAAAAGGAATAAATAATAATTTATAAAACACTGAGATCATAACACCCTATTGTCCAAATAAAACAAGCAGGAAGTCAGAGAGAGAAATGAATTGAAAATGAAAGACAAAGAACAGCTCTGATTTCAAAGACAACTAAATCTAAGTCACACGATCAGAGCTTCCTCTTTATCTTTTCCTGTTCTTCCTATCATGTAACAGCTGGATTATTAGTGTTGCCAGACAACAAAGCCAGATGGGTGTGGCAGGACACTTCAAAGTAGAGGCCAGAAAGCCTTTTAATATGGTAATCCCCCATCATTAATTTTTTTTCCACTGCCTAATTTATAAAATTAGAAGATCACAATAAAGTATACACCATATTTTTGTAAGGACATTTATGCTGTGAATATTTAAGATCAATTTTTATGAAATGCATCTTGAATTAGAAGAAAACAGGACATTGCTATGATGCATATTACAGTTCCAGGAATTTAGAGCTTCCACATTGGACCCCCAGGTTCTTAATGCTAGTAATCCCCCATGGGATCTTAGCCAAATGGCTCCTAAGTCTTTCTGCATGTCTTGGCTCCTCTGATAATGATATATGTGCGTTTGAAACTCTTGGTGTTGTTTTTGGGCTTGATGGAAAAAAAAAGAAAATTCTTGCATCAATTCAGAATCCAACGGACTGTCAAAGAAAAACTTGAGGTTCAATAGATTATTTTTCAGTAAGCTTGTCTTTTAAATCCTCGCAGCATTTACTGGTATGTTCTTTTATTTTCAGTGGCCAGGAGATCAGTCCAAAACCACAAAATATTACACAATTGCTGTATGAACAATCTGTAGTGAAAAATTAAAAATAAAAATTACAGTCATGAATTCCAGAAGCAGTTTCTGTTTGTTTCTTTGGTTGCCTTGACAGCTTAGCTTTCTGAACGCACCCAGCCAACCTCGCCTTAAATCGTCAAAATGGTACAGACAGGTGAAGAGGAGGCAGCCACAGTCTCAGTGAGAGGGAGGGAGAAGGATTTCTGTTTTCCTTTGGGTGATGTGAAGTGTTTCAAATTACAGAGCACCAAGTGATGATGTTTTAGAAGTGGGGAAGTGGCACGACACACTTCGAGAAGACTGATTGTGAAGGTTAGATGTTCTCCCTATGTAGGTTTGGGCTTTCCTCCCTTATCTCAAAGACAAGCAGGTTAGTTTTTTTTCACGCAACTCTAAATGGGTCTGAAAAGTATGGGCATAATCCAGCAGCAGTATACTAATACTCCCAAGGGTAGTCAGATATCGAGCCGCACTCCAGCCGCCAAGGAGGTGATCTCCGCCTGGCTTGGAGACGAAAGACAAGCTCAATCAGCGCGTCCGCCGGGTGAGGTTAGATAGATCCTTTGTTTTACCAAATAGTCGACGAGTCCTTTCTCTCCTTAACCTCGTAAGGCCCTTCACGGAACTCCCTGAACTCTAAATGGGTCTGAAAAGTATGATAGATAGATTCAAAAGGGGAGAAGCCGTAGATAGATAGATAGATAGATAGATAGATAGATAGATAGATGAAGGGCACCCTGGTCCGTGAGGACCTCCTTGGGTATGATAGATAGATAGATAGATAGATAGATAGATAGATAGATAGATAGATAGAAATTCACATAATCCAGCAGCAGTAAAAGCGGAGCTTAATCCTCTCCAGTATACTAAGGACAAAGAAGGGTTCCCGGTGTGGATCCGTCCGCTGTCGAGCTGTTAGGCAGAACAATCGCGTTCGGCAAAGCGCAGGGAGTCATCATTCCATATATATATATATATATATATATATATATATATGTACACAGGTATATATATATATATATATATTTTCTGATATACCAGGCCTTCACAGGCCACCCGCCGACACTTTCCGCCTGTCCGGGCTCTCTGGCCGTAAGCGCCCATCTTGCCCCAGAACTCAACGCCTTCAAAGACCCAGTTCCGCCAAAATGAGTAATAAAAGGTGCATGTAAAAATGGACGCCACAGACAATAACTTTGAATAATGTTAGCGCTTTACTGGGCGCTCAGGGTGAAATTGAAGAGGACCGAGAGAGACAGTAGCAAGGGTTGGGGTTTTCCGCCCCGTATATTGTATGGGGAGGAACGATCTCCTCAGTCTGTCATTGGAGCAGGACAGTGACAGCAGTCTGTCACTGAAGCTACTCCTCTGCCCGGAGATGACATTGTTCAGTGGATGCAGTGGATTTTCCATGATTGACAGGAGCCTACTTAGCGCCTGTCACTCTGCCACAGATGTTAAACTGTCCAGCTTCATTCCTACAATACAGCCTGCCTACCTAACAAGTTTGTCCAGGTATTAGGCATCCTTCATCTTTATGATGCCTCCCCAGCACACCACCGCATAGAAGAGGGCACTCGCCACAACCGTCTGGTAGAACATCTGCATCATCTTATTGCAGATGTTGAAGGATGCCAACCTTCTAAGGAAGTATAGTCATTAGATACGGGAGTCTTCTCAGACTGTCTTAAGACTGCTGTAGTTAAACCCCTACTTAAGAAAAATAATCTTGACCCCTCGGCTTTTGAAAATTTTAGACCCATCTCTAACATGCCTTTCTTAAGTAAAATTCTAGAGAAGGCAGTCATTATGCAGTTAAATGACCACCTCAATAAACATGCTATTCTTGATAAATTTCAGTCAGGTTTCAGAACAAACCACAGCACAGAAAATGCACTTGTTAAAGTAGTGAATGACTTGCAGGTAAATGCAGACAGAGGCCATTTATCTGTTCTCATCCTCTTAGATCTGAGTGCCGCATTTGACACCATTGATCATAATATTCTTAGAAATCGCCTTAGTCAATGGGTGGGCCTCTCTGGCAGTGTCTTAAATTGGTTTCAATCCTACTTTGCAGGTAAAAAATTCTTTGTTAGTTGTGGGAATTACAACTCAAAGATACATGATATCCGATATGGTGTTCCACAAGGCTCTATCCTGGGTCCGCTGCTCTTCTCAATCTACATGCTTCCGTTAGGTCAGATTATCTCAGGGCACAACGTGAGCTACCACAGCTATGCTGATGACACACAGCTGTACTTATCAGCACCTGATGACCCCGATTGTTTTAATTCACTAACACAATGTCTGACTTGTATCTCAGAATGGATGAATACTAACTTTCTCAAGTTAAATAAAGAGAAAACTGAAATCTTAGTGATTGGCAATAACTGATACAATGAGGCTATTAGAAATAAACTTGATGCATTAGGATTAAAAGTCAAGACGGAGGTAAAAAGCTTAGGGGTGATTGTTGACTGTAATCTGAATTTTAAATCACATATTAATCAGATCATTAGGACAGCATTTTTCACTTAAGAAACATAGCAAAAGTTAGACCTCTTATATCACTGAAAGATGCTGAGAAATTAGTTCACGCGTTTGTTTTCAGTCGACTAGATTACTGTAACACACTCCTCTCAGGACTACCCAAAAAAGACATTAATCGTTTTCCTAACCAGGAAAAGAAAATCAGAGCACATTTCTCCAGTTTTGATGTCACCACACTGGTTACCTGTGTCATTCAGGATTGACTTCTGCTTATGGTTTATAAAGCTTTAAATAATCTCGCCCCATCTTATATATCGGAATGTCTGACATCTTGTATTCCAAATCGTAACCTCAGATCCTCAAATGAGTGTCTCCTTAGAATTCCAAGAGTAAAACTTAAAAGAAGTGGTGAGGCGGCCTTCTGCTGTTATGCACCTAAAATCTGGAATAGCCTGCCAAAAGGAATTCGCCAGGCTAATACAGTGGAGCACTTTAAAAATCTGCTGAAAACACATTACTTTAACATGGCCTTCTCATAACTTCACTGTAATTTAATCCTGATACTCTGTATATCCAATTAATTATAATAACTATTCATGGTGGCGCTAAAATCTGTACTGACCCCTACTCTCTCTTTTGTTTCTTTTTCCGGTGTCCTTTTGGTGGTGGCTTGCGCCACTACCATCTACTCAAAGCACCGTGATGTTCCAACAGTGATGAATTAAAAGCCAGAAGTCTGCATGACCATCATCATCAAGTCCGTCCATGAGAACCCTAAATACAAAAAGGACTGTTTCATTTATGTTAGGTAGAATGCCCAGAGGGGACTGGGCGGTCTCGTGGCCTGGAACCTCTGCAGATTTTATTTTTTTCTCCAGCCGTTTCTTTTTGTTTTTTGTTTTTTATGTCCTCCCTGGCCATCGGACCTTACTCTTTTTCTATGTTAACTAATGTCTAATTTTAATTTCTTATTTTGTCTTTTATTTTTCTTTATTATGTAAAGCACTTTGAGCTACTTTTTTGTATGAAAATGTGCTATATAAATAAATGTTGTTGTTGTTGTTGTAGTCGGCTCTGACCTTTCTTACACAGAGCATCAGTATTGGCAGTCCAGTCCAATTTATCATCCAGCTGTACTCCCAATTATTTATAGGTTGGGACCCTCTGCACACAGTCTCCTCTGATGATCACAGGGTCCATGAGTGGCCTGGGCCTCCTAAAATCCAATACCAGTTCACAAAGTGCACAAATAATTATGCCTGACAATGGGCTGGCTCCATATCCATGATGGTCTCAAGCCACCACAATGGCCTCACATCACCCAAATATTTTATACCTAGATATAGAAAAATAATAGTAAATTTTGATATTTTTCCTAGTAATCGATTGTAGTAAAAATGAGAGCTCTGCAGAACTATCTAGTTTTAGTCATTGCAAAGGAATTGTCATCACTAAAGTTAATGTTCAGGCTCTGTCATCACAAAATGAAAAATGATTCTAAGCAAACCTTCAACATCTTTGAAAACACACAAATGTATACCAAAACAAAGAGTAATAATTTGAACAATGCTGACTTTATGAGAATGATGAACTGTCTCGAAAAGACAGAATGACAATTTAAAAACTCTGCTACTATAAATGATAGTTATGTCACTTCACTGACTTTCTGATCACGGTTCAAAATAAGTATATTCCTAAAACCAATAAAACAAAAAGACTAAAAATAAGCCAATATGTAAGGGAATTTTTAAAAACTTAAAACTGAACAGGTCAGTGTACAAAAAATTAAAAGAGAGCCTACTGCAAGAAATAAAAAAAACATTCAAAAGTCAAAAGAGAAACTGTGAAAAAAAATTGCTAGTGAAACAAAAACAAACAAGGCAAACACTACTCTAGTAAAAAGACAACAAAAGAAAATGTAAGAACCCTCAAGGACACCAAAGGAAAAAATCATTGAAAATGAGAATGAAACAGCAAACGAACTGAACAAATATCCATCCACCCATTATCCAGCCCGCTATATCCTAACTACAGGGTCACGGGGGTCTGCTGGAGCCTATCCCACCTAACACAGGGTGCAAGACAGGAAACAAACCCCGGGCAGACAACCAGCCCAGCACAGCAAATATTTCACCCAATTATGTATTAAGGAAGAAACAAATGGAATACCTCAGATATTAGTAAAAACAACCTCTTAGTTCATAATTTTTAAAAGAGAACCATCAGATCTGCTTCAAGCCCTCAATAACTTAAAAACCCCTAGACAAGATAGGATTTTATCAATTGAACTGAAAGAAATAAAAGACGTCATTTATAAACCCTTATGAGGCATATTTTAGCAGTCACTTCAGAATGAAGAAGTATCCAAGGACTAAAAAGTTACAAATGTGATATTAGTCTTCAAGAAGGAAGACTAAAAGGATTCTTTTAATTACAGACCAAAAACCCTTTCTTGTGAGCCATGCAAAATTATGGAAACAATAATGAGAAATAAATTAAATAGTACCTATATGAAAATAACATTTTAAAAAGCAGTCTCCATGGGTTTATGAGAGGAAGATCATGCCAAAATAATCTTTTAGATTTTTTTGAGCTGGTTATTCAAGGCCTGATTAAGACCCTAAAAGTCCACGGGCTGATTTTCTTTGTAGAGCTCCTAAACATAGAGCTGATCTCACTTTTAAGAATTCATTTCAGATTGCAGACACCAGTCATTTCAAGCACCGAGGTTGTTCCCATTCTTGATTTTCGCTTGTGGACACTCAATCATTTCAATAAGGTTGTCCCCCTCGGTGATTTCGGCATGCTGACACTCGAAAATTTCATTGAGCAGGTTGGTTCCCCCTTTGGTGATTGTTTCATCGACCCTGCAAAATAAAAAGCTCCTTTACCAGCAAGGACACCTGGACATGCACCTGAATGCCCAGATGGTACATCCACTCCTGAGGCTACTGCAGTAGCTGACAAAAGCAAAACATACAACATAATTTACTTAGACTTTCAAAAAGTCCCACACTGAATTATTAGAACATCAGAATAATCTAGACGAGAACAGGCCATTCAGCCCAACAAAGATCATCAGTCATATCCTCTTAATTCTTTCAAAATAACACCAAGTCTAGTTTGGAAAGTCCCAAAAGTCCTACTGTCTACCACACTACTTGGTAAAAAATTCCATATGTGAAAAAAAACTTCCTAATGTTTGTGCAAAATCTACAAGTTTCCAACTGTTTCCCCGTGTTCTTGCTGAACTTCTTTTAAAGTGACAGACTCAATCCACTGGACTAATTCTCGTCAATGTTCCCCATTACTCATTCTGATTTATATTAATGACATATACTGTATATCAATGATATCGATTCCAGCACAGTTAGTAAACTTGTCAAACTTATAGATGATACAAAATTGGAAGAATGGCAGACGCTGAGGAGGCAGAAAATCAATTCAAAAAGACTTGAACAAATTTCAAAACCTTGCAAACACTTGGAAAATGTGCAAAGTGCTACATGTGGGCAAAAGAAATATCAACTATAAATACAAGATGGGAGGCAGTCCCCTAAAGAAAGAAACCTCCACAATGGTTTTAGGGGATTATGATGATGCAACATCTTTATCATCTAAACAATTAAGATTAAAAGGCAACAAAATGCCAGGACACCAGTGAAAATTTAAAGGAACTGCATCTAACACTTCTTTACGCAAAGAGTTGTGGGAATCTGGAACAAACTACTGAGACATTTAGAGCCCTTGACAACCTTCAAATAGAATCTGGAGATACTGCGGTTGCTTAGGTATCAGCTAAATAACAAAGCTTGATCGACTGTCAAATTTCTTATGTAGTAATAAGCACAAACAGAACAACAGAGAAAGAGATAAAGCCATTTCTATCAATTTTTAGTTATTTTAAAGTGTTTTTTTGTGGCATCATGGCTCAGTGGTTAGTGTTGTTTCCTCACAGTCCTGGAGTTTGAATGCATATAGTTCCTTTGAATTTCTGTAACACCTGGAATGACATTGTTATGCCTAAATGCATTCAATAAACTTTGGTGAGTTCAAGTTACAAATATATATCAAAAATCCTCCTGCTGGATAAATAAATATTTATTAGCATACTAGCTGTGTAAGCCCGTGCTGTAAAAAGCCCAAGGTCCTAGAAACTATTGAAATTGTCAGAATTTTTTTTTTAATGTAGAGATGTCAGGTAACTTAAAGGAACTACTCTGGGAATCTCTCTTCTAGGAGGTTTCATTTTGCCAGTGTGTTCACATCGCTTGTGCATTAGCGGCTAAGCAAGTGTCTCTTTCTTCTGAGGTTTCATTTTGGCGACATGCTCGCTTCATTTGTGTATTAGCGGCGGCAGGAAAAGTAAAAGGGATACTGGTTTGGCGATGTGCTCACCTTGCTTGTGTATTAATGACTAAGCGAGTGACTCTTTCTTCGGAGGTTTCATTTTGCCGACGTGCTCGCCTTGCTTGTGTATTAGCAGCTAAGTGAGTTTCTGTTTCATCGGAGGTGCTGTTTGTGCTAAATGTAAGTTATGTTCACGGATTATGTTCTCCTCTGTCCGTCAATGACAAAGGTCTATAGTCACACATCCTGTAAGTAGGATGACTAAGCCTAATATTTGTAAGATAGACCTTTAAAGCAGAGTATGTTGTAAAGCATATTATACATATAAAATTTTCTGTTTTACATGTGTATTGGCAATTTCCATTAAATTGGTACAGGCAAATAGATGACCTCATTCTCTTGAAATATTTTAGTGCTGCCTGTTCAATATCTTTAGCTTTTCCAAAAGAATGTGTTAAATGACTGCATTCTCAAGTATCCATTGTGTCAATGACAGTATATTACAGCCTTGTAACAATATTAATTATGTATGCAATTCTAACAGCTATATTATTTCTTTTTATTTAACAATCAAACGTTGTTCTATAAAAATCATAAGCTTCAATTAAAAAAAAAAACTATATTGACTGTTGTTCACAATAAATTATATACATTTGTTAATTTGATTGAGAGTGTTACATAATGGGATATTTTTAGGTACAGAATTCTGTCAGGAGTGTGACAATAGCAGTATTTTTGCTGGTAATGGAAGTAGGGGCCTTACACCACACAAGTAACAATTGTATTCATTTTCCCCATAGCAATGATCTCGTCATCCCAGAAGATGATCCCAGTAACACAGCCTGGTCCTACCCACTAGCACATCAATACAGTATATTCTAGGAAAATGACACACTGAAGACCTGAGTGACAGCTGTAACAAGATAGCTCTGCAAGAAAATTAGATGTAGTAGACAGACAAACAGACAGAGAGAGAGAACCAGCAAAAGAAACAACAGAGCTTTCATTTATTCTGGGAGAAACACAATGTACACAATGAATGCCAGCAGTGCTGTATACTATTTTATTTTTCTCCAACCAATAATGTCACAACATAAGACACAAGTCCTTTGCTGGGAGCCTTGCAATATTCTCTCTCCAGCAGGATGTTTTAAAATACTTAATGATAATTTTATATAAGGGGTGTCAGGGTGATACCTTTGTTACTACAGCTGCAAGACACAGTACCTCTACTGTACCTCTACACATGATATCCAATATGGTGTTCCAATATGGTGTTCCACAAGGCTCTATCCTGGGTCCGCTATTATTCTCAATCTATATGCTTCCGTTAGGTCAGATTATCTCAGGGCACAACGTGAGCTACCACAGCTATGCTGATGACACACAGCTGTACTTATCAATAGCACCTGATGACCCCGATTCTATTGATTCACTAACACAATGTCTGACTTGTATCTCAGAATGGATGAATAGTAACTTTCTCAAGTTAAATAAAGAGAAAACTGAAATCTTAGTGATTAGCAATAATGGATACAATGAGGCTATTAGAAATAAACTGGATACATTAGGATTAAAAGTCAAGACAGAGGTAAAAAGCTTAGGGGTAATTGTTGACTGTAATCTGAATTTTTAATCGCATATTAATCAGATCACTAGGACAGCATTTTTTCACTTAAGAAACATAGCAAAAGTTAGACCTCTTATATCATTGAAAGATGCTGAGAAATTAGTTCACGCATTTGTTTTCAGTCGACTAGATTACTGTAACGCACTCCTCTCAGGACTACCCAAAAAAGACATAAATCGTTTGCAACTAGTGCAGAATGCAGCTGCTAGAATCCTAACTAGGAAAAGAAAATCCGAGCACATTTCTCCAGTTTTAATGTCACTACACTGGTTACTTGTGTCATTCAGGATTGACTTTAAAATTCTGCTTATGGTTTATAAAGCCTTAAATAATCTCGCCCCATCGTATATATCGTAATGTCTGACACCTTATATTCCAAATCGTAAGTTCAGATCCTCAAATGAGTGTCTCCTTAGAATTCCAAGAACAAAACTTAAAAGAAGTGGTGAGGCGGCCTTCTGCTGCTATGCACCTAAAATCTGGAATAGCCTGCCAATAGGAATTCGCCAGGCTGATACAGTAGAGCAATTTAAAGCACTGCTGAAAACATATTACTTTAACATGGCTTTTCTATAACTTCAATTTAACTTAATTTAACTTAATCCTGATACTCTGTATGTTCAATTCATCATAATAACTATTCATGGTGGCTCTAAAATCCGTACTGACCCCAACTCTCTTTTCTGTTTCTTTTTCCGGTTTCTTTGTGGTGGTGGCCTGCGCCACCTCCACCTACTCAAAGCTTCATGATGCTCCAATAATGATGGATGGATTAAAAGGCAGAACTCTATGTGACCATCTTCATCAAGCCCTTCCGTGAGAACCCTAAATCCAAAGAGGACTGTTTCATTTATGTTAGGTAGAATGCCCAGAGGGGACTGGGTGGTCTCATGGTCTAGAATCCCTACAGATTTTATTTTTTCTCCAGCCGTCTGGAGTTTTTTTTGTTTTTTCTGTCGCCCCTGGCCATTGAACCTTACTCTTATTTGATGTTAATTAATGTTGAATTATTTTGTTTTCTTATTGTGTCTTTTATTTTTCTATTCTTTATTATGTAAAGCACTTTGAGCTACTGTTTGTATGAAAATGTATATAAATAAATGTCGTTGTTGTTGTTGTTGTACCTCTAGGACGAGGTTTTGATTCAATTCAATTTTTTTTTTGTATAGCGCTCTTCACTGAGTGCAGGCACAGAGTGCTGTGACGAGTTCACATGTAAATACAAATACAAAATTTACAAATTAATAGTTACATAATAAATATGCTGGTGTCCTGTTCAGGTGTTGTTCCTACCTTGCGCCAGAAGCTCCAGTTGCTATGTGACTAGGTAAAAGGTATGGAAAATCGGTACTTCTAAAGACTTTAGAGATTTGTTTCAATGGACAGGTGAACAAATTATTTTGAAACTAATCAACTTAAATGGAAGAAAAACAATATCTGTCCATTATATAATTGTTGAACTATAACCAGATGACCTCAGAGGAGAGGAAAACAAAAATTCTGCATAGTAGCATCCCTGGAAAAAATAAATGTGTGTTGGTCCCATAACAGACAAAGTCAAAATAGAGATTTAGACACAGTCACAGTCCTAGAGACCCCAGCCAACTGGCTGCCCACCCCCTCCAGAGCATTCTATGGTAGGGTCTGTGCTAGGTTGTACAATCTGATGACAGTTTTTCCGCCCATTGATTCCAAGGCTTCCAGTATCTCAGATGTCTTTTATTGGGCAGAAAACCAGCCTGGCAGTAAATCAGTGGCACCTCAGCAGGATACTGAGAAGAGAAACAAAGTAGAGGAGGATTAGGAATGGTTCATAATTATTGTAATGCTTTATTTTTGTAAAAATGAACAAAGAGAGAGATGCAATATATACAGCTAACTGGCAGCTCTAATCAGGATATGCCGGGCTAAAGTCATGAGTCCAACCTTCATTTGAAAACTCAGACTAAAGGAGAATCTCTCATATTAGCAGGCAGATGTGGAGTTATTTATAACTGTGCTACTCCTGACCAGAAAGGACCTCCAGGCTCTTTATGCCCTTAAGAAAATTTTGGTATTCACTTCTGATAACTTAAAAAATGAAACCACTATCCAAGAAGTTTCAAGATTGGTCCTCAGCTTTGAGGTCCTATAACTAAAAGCTCAAATTCCCACTGTAATTTTATTAATCCTTAGAATCTTAAGATGGCCACCATCTTGAGATAGTCATGTGCAGTTTGCTTTGAATGTAATGATAAGTTCACATATATAGCTATATAGCTTAGCTGTTTAACGCTTTGTGTAATGAGGATTTTGAAATTAATGGTAAGCTTAATTAGAAGCTAGTAGAAAGACTTAAGAAAAGGAGTTATGTGGTCAGACTTTCTAGTTCTTATAATGGCAGCAGTTTGTTGAATTAACTTAAAGCTCCATGCAAAACAATTTGAATAGCCAGTCCATCATGCATTGCAGTAGTCAAATACAACTAAAATAAAAGCATGAATCAATTTCTAAGTTTTAATCAGTCCCTGTTCTTCAATCAATCAATCAATTGATTGATTGATTGAGTCCCTGTTCTTAATACATATTCACTTTCTCCTAGTGCCCATGTGTTTGTTAGCAACTCTAAGTTAACCTGACAAGAATGTGTTTTGGATCTCATAGAAAAAGGCTGGCATCATCTGCAGCCTTACTCATTACTGAATGATCTCAGTATCTGGGGTAGCAATCATTTGTAGAAATTATTCTTGGGCAAGATAATGTCGGCAACTGTGTATTGCATTAAGACTGGTGTTTGATTCATTATTAATATGAATGGCATTCATATTAATTCATCTATCTACCCGCTTTCCAAGCCAACATTAACCAGATTTTGAGAATTTAGAGCCTGTTTCAGAAACATCTGTTGCATATTTAGAATAGACTTTATTCATGTTTTCTTTATGATAATCAAATTGAAAATGCTATGTTTTACCATGTGTTTAACATATCTTATGTGCTGTGACGGACAGCCGGGTCCCATGCCCGGCAGGGACGCCCCTGCTGCTTCTGTTCCGGGGGAGTCGCCATGGGCAGTCCAATACCTCCCCCGGGACGCTTGGTGGCAGCCTCCCTGGCCGACGATGATTCCCCAACCGCCCGCAGGGCTCCATGGGAGATGGAGTCCTCCACAGCTTGGTTGGGGCCCAGCATGGCCGCTAGGGGGAGCTGCCTGCTTCCCACAGCCTGGCTGGACGAGTTTTCAGCCCCACCCGGAAGTTCAATTAGGACCAGGTGGTTAATCACCTGGAATGCTTCCGGGTGGGCTATAAAAGGCCCCAGCCACCACCACTCAGAGAGCCAGAGTTGGGAGGAAGAAGGAGACGAAGCTTGCCTGGGAGGAGTGGTGGAGAATTGTGAGTTTGTGCTTTGGGACTGTGTTGGGCCTGTGGGACACGGGGAAGGCGTGTGCCCACGGCTGAAGAAAATAAAACCTGTGTGTTTTTGTACACGTTGCCTCTGCGTGGTCTGTGCCGGGTCGGGCGCTATATAGCGCCTTTCACAGTGCTCATGTATGAAAATGTAGAGTTACATTTTGCTGAGTCTTTATTCAATGAAATGCAATATACAAAAAGCAACCCTGAGTTTACCGCATGGTCCACTCATATACACTCAATCATGAAAGAGAAAATGTAGAGTCACCTTCTAACAATGACATGCACAATTTTGGGAAATGAAGTAGAAACTAGAAAGCCCACTTGTACATGTACAAACTATTCACTATCAAAATTAAACTCAGTCCATCAGCGCTGGGAGGGTGAAGTGCTACTTCAACCTATCAACCAATATCACCTCTGTATGATATCATTTGAATAAGCCTACCAGAGCTAAGCCTAAGTGATTACAGAAGAGGCTACAGAAGTCAGGTGTCTCTCTTCTCCCTGTACAGTTCTGAAGTTAAAGAAATGATCCTCAACTGATTCCACCTGCCTCTCCATCCGCTGCAACTCCCATTAATACACCTTTTGAAAATGATTTTGGAATGGACAACTGCAGTTTGTTTTCAACAACAAAATAAATATGTTTCACTTGCTGATGTGTACTCGTACACCTTATTGTCTACCTCTTAATCATAAACAGAGTATTATCTACAGTACTTTGGACACTGATCTGTTCTCAGTTCTCTTCTGTTTTTTTACAGTGGCATAGTCCACAGAGTTCTGGCAAAATATCTAACTGCAGAAGTTCTGTATAATTTGTTGAGCAAGTCTACTAAGTGCAGAACAACTCTAAAAGCAACAGCCAATATAGGCCACGAGAAGATCAGCAGAGGCAGCTTTATCCTCTGGCAGGATAGACTGAGAAGGGGTAAGACAAATGAAAGGTCCTATAGAGTCTCTTACTTGGGGGTGATGTGGAGGATTATAATCTGCTATTTGAAAAAATGGTGAGCTGTTATAAGTGGCTGAATTGCCATTTTTATAATTACGCTGTTCCTGACCAGCAAGGCCCTACAAGCTCTTTATGACCTACAGGAAACTTTGAAATTCACTTATGATATTTTAAAAAATTAAACCACCAGTTTAAGCCAGTGCTGATCCAGTTGGCCATGAAATGAGTACATCCCGGGGGCCATCATTAATGAGCTTATCATTGAGTTGGGGGTTGGTGGTCATAGAACGATTTAGTTCAGTCTTTGCCAGGGTCTCCACCAACATGTCATAATTTGTTTAATAGTGATGAGTGAAACAGGGAGTTTCATTTTACATACAAATTTGCAAAATTGCCCTAAAAATTTGCTTTGTGTGTGATTTCAAAACGGTAAAACATGAAACTTGCTAAAATAATTTTTTTTTTTATTTATAAAGTTCTGTGGGATGAAATGAAAATAATTTTACTTTGTAAGGGTTATTTACGTGGCCAAAATTATTTTTTTTCTTTCTCTATTGCCCTTGAATGTTTCTGCAGCAGCAATGATCATCATGTGTTTTACATGTCCGACACACTCTCATGTTTATTCTCGGCCTTCCACTTTGTGCTACTCATTTTAGGTAAAAGGCACCATGATCTCAACTCTTTTTCTCTAACCTTGTAAAATGACCCGTGCAGGATCATTACAGAGACTTGCCGGTAGCTGCTTACCCAAGGTTAATGGATTGTAATAGAGGAGAAACATTTGCATGTACGTGCTCTCTAGCCACCCCACCCTTTCCATGTTCTGCACCAGAATACATTTTTCCATGTTGTTTGACATGTAGAAAAAAGCTGATGAGATAAAAATATACAATGCCATCAGAAAGTAGGCATAGTGGTTTCAAATCCCGCTACTGACATTATGTGACCAAGAGCAAGTCACTTGACCTGCTTATGATCCAATTGGAAAACCAAAAGAAATGCTTTAAGTTGCTTTGGATAAAGGTGTCAGCCAAATAAGTAAATGTAAGTATTGAGACTCCTTCACTCTTTTCATATTTTATGTTGCAGCTGAATGTTAAATTCATTTAAATTAATTTTTCCCTGCCTCAAGAAACACTCAATTCTTCCTCTTCATCTGTTCCATCTTCTATGTGGGGTCAATGTGCTTGACCAATCTTCTCCAAACAGCTCAGTCCTGCACTTCCTCGCCAGTCAAGCCCTTTTCCTTCAGATCTTCTTTTACTTTATCCATCCGCTTCTGCTTTGGCCTCCCTCACTTTCTCTTCCCTTGTACTTCAATTCCCATCTCTTTTTTGCCCAAATATTCATTTTGTCTCCTCATCACATGTCCATACTACTTCAACCTACTTTCCTATACTTTCCTAGACGTCTCCCCCACTTTTGTGGCACCTATGATTGTCTCATTTCTTATTCTGACCTTTTTTGTAACTCCACTCATCCATCTCAGTATTTTCATTTTTGCCACATCTAACTTTTTCTCCTGTGCTCCCTTTACTGTCCATGTCTCATCTTGGTACATCATTGCTGGTGTTAACCACTGTCTTAAAAAACTTATTTTTAACCTTTACCTTAATTCTTCAATCACACAATACTCCTGATACCTTCTTCTAATTATTCTATCCAAAACACACTCAATCTCTGCATTTTGCTTTCCATCTCAGTCTACCACTGATGCTAGATATTTACATGTATGTACTCCTTTCCTTACAATAGCTCTCACTGAAGTCTAAATTTTGAATCCTGATCATCATTAAACCTCATATATTATGTCTTCTCCATATTTATCTCCAACCTTCTAACTTTCAAAGCTCTTCTCCATTTTTCCAATTTCCTCTCCACCTCATTTCTGGTGGTACACACAACACAATGTCATCAGCAAAAAGCATGCACAGGTAAGAGCTTAAAGAAGATTAATTTAAGATTCAAGAAGTTTATTGTCATATGCACAGTAAAAACACAGTGGTTCAAACCATGCAATGAAATTCTTACTTTGCCAGTCTCCCCTTACATCAAACAATAAATTACATAGAAGTTAACTTGAAAGGTAATAATTACACAGAAAGAAAATACAAGAAATAATGTACTCTGTGCCTTGTGCTACAGACAGGGTAACAATCAATGGAACTGAGGGAAATTGGAGGAAGCAATGATGCCAGTATTGTTCATGAGTCTGATGGCCTGTTGGTAGAAGCGATTTGTGAGTCTTGCTGTCCTTGATGTCACACTCCTGTAGCATCTCCCTGATGGCCAAAGTGTGAAGATACTATGATGTGGGTTTGTAAGGTCCTTAATAATATTGTGGGCCCTCCTGATAACCCTGGTAGTATAAATTTCCTGGAGTGATAAACTCTGATGCAGACCTCAAGATATCAAGAAACACTAAGCACCCTAGAATTTCAAATTGAAAACAGGATCTTACAAATTCTTGCAAATCATTAAGCTCCACTTACCTTTTGTACTGATTTGACAAATGTAAACTCTACATCCATAGTGGTTGTACTTCTGTTTTACATATCACATTAAAAATGAAATTGCGCCTTATACTGACTGAAAGACAGTTCAGACATGTCCACTTACACATAGGACAATTTTACTTACTGCCTAGGTCTGAATACGGTTCCATTCAAAACCCGACAGTGATTTAAAATACATTTAACATTAGGTCCAATATGAAAATGAGTACCACTTCAAAAATATTTAATTAAAATAAAAGAACGCTCTTTCATTCTGTCTTTAGCTGCGGTAGATTAAGTTGTCTAGTAAGTTCCTGAATTGAAGATTTTACTTTACAGTCGTGGATTTATTGCAGCTGAGTTGGAAAGCAGAGTTGAGATGTATAAATATTTTTTATAAAATACTTGACAAAAATCCATAAATTTCTTGTAGTCATCATAAAAACCTGCCATAAAAAATCTTTGAAAAAAATGTTGCGGCATTGGTGCAATCCAGCAAAATATCAATAAAGCCTATTAGAAATATTCTACTGGGACAACTTTAATAGGCTGACACTTACAGGAAATAAAGTCTCTGACTCCAGACTGTGCTAAAATGAATTTATACATTTTAGAGGGTCATTACTGTCATGTCTATAGAGCACAATGACATTCTTATTTGCATGTGCTAATCAGCATGCAACAGGTCGCCACACTCCAACACCATGATTTATAAGGATAACTGCCTTACCTCAAGACTTCTGTCTTTCAAAAATTAAACAGTTGTGGAGGTCCAGAACTTCTAAACAAGTCATTAAACAGAAGACAGATAAGCACTCCCTGAGCAAATTTTTCGGAACACTATACTAAAATTGGGCAGGGTCCTTCTTTTGTTCTCAAAACAGCCTCAATTCCACATGGTATGGATTCAACATTTCTTTGAGATTCTGGTCCATGTTGACATGATTGTATCAAGTAGTTTGTGCAGATTTGTCAGCTGCACATTCATGCTATGAGTGTCCCGTTCTTCTGCATCCCAAAGATGTTCTATTGGATTCAGATCCAGTGACTGGGAAAGCCACTGAAGAGCACTGAACTCATGATCATGTTCATGAAACCAGTTTCAGATGCATTTTGTGACTTTGTGACATGATGGTACATTATCATGCTGGAAATAGACTTTAGAGGATGGGTAAATTGTGACCATAAAGGGATGTACATGGTCAGCGACAATGCTCAGATTTGACGTGGCATTCAAGCAATGATTTATTGGTATTAACAGGCCCAACGTGTGCCATGAAAACATTTCCAACACCATTACACTACTACTGCCACCTCTAGCCTGGACTGTTGACACAATGCAGGTTAGGTGCATGGATTCATGCTGTTGGTGCCAAAATTTTAGCTTACCTGCTTACCTCAACAGAAATCGAGATTCATCAGACCAGCCTATTTTTTTTCAGTCTTCAACTGTCCACCTTTGGTGAATCTGTGCCAACTGCAGTTTTAGCTTTCTGTTTTTTGTAGATAGAAGTGGAACTTCACATGCTTTTCTGCTGTTTTAGGCTATTCATCTCAAGGTATGATGTATTGTTCATTCTGAGATGCTTTCCTGCTCACCACAACTGTACAGAGTGGTTATCTAAGTTACTATAGCCTTTCTGTCAACTCAAAATTTTATGGCCATTCTCCTCTGACCTCTCTCATCAACAAGGCATTTCCAGCCTCAGAACTGCTGCTCATTGGATGTTTTTTTATTATTTATTTTTGCATCATTATGAGTAAACTGTAGACACGTTTGTGTGTGAAAATTCCAAGAGATCAGTAGTTAAAAAAATACTCAAACTAGCCCATTTTGCACCACTAATCATGCTATGGTCAGAATCACTGAAATCACATTTTTTGACACATTACTGGTGTTTATTGAGAACATTAATGGAATCTAACAACTTGTAGCTGCATGATGTTATGCACTCTGCTGCTGCCACATGATTGGTTGATAAGATAATTGTATCAATAAGTTGGTGTGCAGGTGTTCCTATTAATTTATTTAGTGAGTATATCTATATTTGCATCCCAAAAATTACTCAGTATATTGCATGCTATGCAGCAAAAACAAAAAAAGTGATACTACAAAACATATTATGACTTACTTACCAAATGGTATTAATTGTATTAGTCACAGATGATATTCTGAATGCCACTTAGAAGAACAGTGAAGGTGATTTTAATGGTTGTAAGGGGTAAAGGGGGTATAAAGTGGAAAAGGCAATGTGTTGCATACACCAGTTAAGATGTGAAATAACAGACTACCTGACAGGGATTAATGGAAGGATGGCTGAGGACTTATGGGAAAGTTGTTTTAGTCCCTCAGTCTACTAGTTAGGAGCAGTGGTACAACATAGCAGTAGTACAGGCTCCTGGTAAGGAATCTAAAAAATGTATTTTGAGTGTATTACCAGCTGGAGAGGTATGACTAATAAATGCCTCTGAGAAAACTAAGGATGGTACCAGAAGCAGGTACTGAACTATAAAGGGCCTACCTCCTCTCAGACCTAGAAGTCAAGACTAGAGTAGACACACTGGTTGACACTTGGAAAAGGAAGTAGAGAAAGCTAAAATTCAACAGATTGAGGGTAGAAAGTAGTCCTTGTTAACATTCTTGTTTAGGAGCAGAGACCCAATTGACTTTGGAAGGCCAATTAGACCATTACCGTGGTATAGTGAGGCCAAGAGGAGCACTGCCTTTATTAATTTGTGTGAAAGATTCAATCTTTCAGTTCAGCCCTCCTGGAGATGCTGAGTTCTCCCTTTCTGTACTTCATTTGGACTGTTGCGGTGTTTTTGTAAAGTACAGGCTAACTCAAAAGCTCACCCAGGGGTCACATTTTCATTTTGAGTAAAACAGTAAACAGCTGCTTTACCCATGTGCCCATTTATTTTCAAACATGATTCCCAGCCTAGGACTGGTTCCTGCTTAATGTCCTTGCTCCAATAACAAGCTTCAGGGACCCCAATGTTGGATATTCTGTCTTAATTAATTTTTTCCATCTTTTTCTGGATGTTTTGGTACACTCAATCTGGGAGTTTTCTACCTCAAGGATTTTGGTGATGATATTGGTTTTTCACTTTAGGGTTTAGTTTTGTTGTTGTGAAATATTTAGGAACGTTTCTGACAGAAATTGCTGAGCTCCTGTTGGGAGCATATCCACTGATACTGTGAACTATCAATTACAACACAATGGAATAAAAGTTCACCACAAGGTCATATCCGAATCTAATTTTTGTCATGTTTTGTTGTTGGTTGCTGTATTCTTCATCTCCTGGTATTCTCACCACTTTTTTTTTATTTGGCCCCATCTTTTCTTCTGGTTACATTCCTATTTTCCTGCAAAACACAACTCCCACAAGTATCATAAAAAGGTAAAGGAGTATGAAAAAAAACTATATAAAGCAATATTTCAAATGACAGGACATTTTTTTAGAATTTTAAGAAGCATTTGATAATATTCCGCAGTAAAGAATCTTCTAAAGGTTGCATCTTATAAAACTGGATTGTGGGCTGGTCAAAGGAGCAAAAGTCAAAGAGTGGACTGAAGTGGAGAATGTTGAAAATGGAGTATGGCAATCAGTGATTTTAAGAAGAGTCTTGTTCATTTTTGTAATACTCCTGTTGAGGACACTGAACAAGCACTGTGGAGAAATTTACCCAATATCTTCTCTGCCTTTGACATATCTTTATGATTACAATTGCAATAATTTCTACAATACTTGGAAAAGTGGGCATTATACTACCAGAACAACCATAGCAAAAATCATGCACTTCAACATAGAATCTGCATGTAACAATCAAGTGATTTTTGTTTTCCTCCAGTGATTTTTTCCACTTCTGGGATTTTTTTATGCACAAAATAACCTGAAGACACCCACAAATTATATCATGAAAATTCATAATCCTGTGCGTATTAATGCATATTAAAAATAAGTGTTAACAAAAAATATAATAACACACTGCATTATCATGCATCAAAGCATACACATAGATGTGAATCAGGCCTTAAACCCCTATCTTCACCTCTTTATCAAACAGATTATAATCACTAACCCTTTAAGGTTTTCATTTACATGGCACTTTACTGCACATTGAGTGATCCATTCAGATAATTTAAAGTGCACCATCCTGACTTGTCTATCTTAGCATAATGAGAAATCATGAGATAAAAATGTTATGAGATGCTGCTAATATGTATTTATTGTTATGATTATGACCGCCACCATTTTATACACTTTAAGGACCAACATTCTCTGGGGATAAAATCACAAGCCACATATACGTCACATTGCTAGGTATCACGACTTACACAGTTGCAATGCTTAAAGTCATCATTGCTGCACTATAAATGACGATGGCATATCAAAGTGTCTAAAATTCAACCAAAGGGAAAACCACGCTTAGAGACCAACCTAAAGAAAAGAACATCGTCTCAGTTTCATTTACTTTAGTTTGTTCAGTTTATTATTTTTTGTTAATTATTTTCTATTATTTATTCTTTTGAATGTTTTAGTTAAATTGTTTCATTTGATAGTTTGTTCTGCCTTTATTGTCTGTTTTGTAATTGTCAGTTACAGTATGTTAAGGCTGTTTAAATCTGTTTTAGTTTGTATATTAAGTTTAAGGAGGTAAGACCTCATGAAACAGTTTTGCCAGAGGTCTATTTAAGAATGCAATCCTGCAAATAAGAATCCTATGTGTGTTGTTTGGGTCGCTTGGCGCTTTTTGCTCGTCATATTTGTGTGCTTTAATCTATGAGTTTGACTTTTTGGCTTTCTTATCCTTTTCTTTGTCTGACAGAATAGTATTTGAGTTTTAGACTTAGCTCTTTTGTTTATGAAGGACCTTTGTAATAGATTTGATAGCTTACTATTGTCCTACGTTTGTGTTCCATGTTTTTCTTACATCTTTTTGAAGTTTGTTCATTTTTTAGCCAAAACATCCAGCATAGAATTAGGTTCATTGTCCAAGATTGCTAGATGTTTCTTGAGCGCCTGCTGTTCTAGCTTAGCTTCCAGTGAGTCCAAGGACTGAGTGGGTCTCCTCAATCAAATTACTTAGCCTTTTCACATCAGTTATATTAGTGAGTGAGTCTATTTTTGGTAAAAAGGCAAAATGTGTGTGAAGCCTCCAAACATAAGCTAAGAAGCAGGCCGGGACCTTAAATAACTTGACTAGAAGAGGCTCACCTAAGCTCAGCCAGATCCCAAATACTATCGGCAGGCTTCAGCCTGAGATGACCCCAAAAATGGGCTTTGGTATAAATCAGGGTCTTTTCCTGACTGTCAAAATGCTAAAATAGGCATATACGTAAAATTTAGTCTCACAAATATCTTAAGCATTCTTGACATTTCTCAACCCTTAAACAGTTGCTGATATTTTATAGACCAATTACAGAGATTCTTGGGCTTTATTACCTAATGCTTGGATTTAGTTTATAGTTTTTGTCAGATCTAAGGTCACAACATGAAACAATCAAAGGACACAACATGAAACAATCACTACGCTAAAACACTACAACAATTAAAGTTCACTTTATCTGCCATATATTTGTGTGTATGATAATTGCATTAAGGAACTTAAGTCTCCTTTATCCAGTACACTATTTCTATCAAAATGTTACATTTTAGGGTATTCTGTATATTGATCTTAATAACTAAACTTGCATCCACCTATCACTTTTCTGAACTCACCTATTCCATTGCAGGATCACGGGATATCCCAGAAGCTTCATATGCAATTTAGGAACCAACACTGGAGCAAGTGTCAATTCATGACAAGGTGCAGTTGCATGCACATCCATACCAAATCAATCTGGAGATGCAAAGACACTCAGCACGTGTATTTTAAGGATGTGTGAAGCAACCAGAGAAGCTAAAGGCAATCTGACATTGACATGAGGAGAAAATTCAAAGTCCAAACCAAAAGTGATCTGGCCAAGATTTAAATCTCAATTTTTCCCATGAAGCAGCAGTTCCTTGGGTACCGAAACCCATACAAGAATCCATCTATCCGTCCAGTTCTAAACCCGGTATAGCCTGAATTTGGAATGTGACAATAACGGTTATACATCTCAGAAGAGCTGCAACTCCCTCCCAGGGTAGAAATTCTGAAACATTAACATTCACTCACCAAAGATCAAGCTATGTTGGTGGAAGTCCAAAGTACATTTAGAGAAAACCCATAGACATGGAAAATTGTCTGCATGCAGTGATCAGTTAAAATCTCTTGGTCACCATGTGGCACCAATAACATTATAGTGTATGAATTTGTATTAAATGGGATGTTAAAATATGGTAAGTTAATACGCTGGAAGGACATCACGTTTTGAACAAAAATAGAAGCCTTGGCAAATAATCCATGCCATGTGTGCATAAAGAAACAAATTCAAAAGCAAAGTCAGGTGATTATGAAATAAAATTCTGCTGTAAAGCATATTAATTTAAAACCTAAGGAACCTAAAATTAAGAGAAACGTCAAATTTTGTGCAAAGGTCCAGGGACTATAACTCACAAAGATGGCCTAAAAAGTCAGTCAGGAGTGTGTGCCAAGTGTCAGACCACTGCTGGAGCAGTGACCTTCTCTCCTGCCAGAAATACCACCGACTTACGCGTTTTATAAGTTTCTCTAATAAGGCGTCTCATGTTATGGAAAATTTCAAGTTTATTATGTGCTTAAAGAGCTACTTGTTGGAGACCATCCAAATGGCAAATGCAGGGCTTTGCAAATTGGTCTCAGTTCCTGGCAATGCCTGCTGAGCTGACGGCACCTCATAATTAAAAATAATTACCCAGAGAGAGGGGAGGGGCAGCATTCCTCCGCCTTAGAGTATGGTGCTGTCACTTCCTCCTAAAAACAGTTGAGTGGCTTTGCTTCCCTCATAGACTCAGGTATGCAAAGTATGAGAAGCCGTGCCCAGCATTGTGTTCTGGGCAGGGTGACATGAGCCCTGGCCACAAGAGAGACAATCTGATGAACAGGAGCACTTGGTCTGACCTTTTGGGACCATGCTGTTGTTTGAATGGACCCAAGCACTTTGCTCATGTGCACTCAACCTTCTGATGTTTCCATTCTTCTCATTTTTACTCTAAATGGTTAGTTTTTCCAAAACTACATTTATTTGTCTAAATAATCACTGATTTTCTGATATAACAAGAAAATATTATAAATTATAATGTTTAATATAAATTACATTTTTACTTATATAGTGTGTAATATAGATCATACAAATGAAATACACAAAAGAAGAAGCAGCAGTTGGGACACCATGGGCCCTGTTTAATTAAGGAGTTTTTTGCTTGTTGTGAAAATATCCTGGATCATGGACTACCTGACCAACAGACAGCAGCTTGTGAGCCTGAGGGACTATGTGCCAGAAATGGCAGTGTGTAATACTGGAGCTCCTCAGGGAGCCATTCTGTCTCCCTCTCTACATAACACACTTCCAGTACAATATCTGCACTAGGCATCTACAGAAATTCTTAGATGACTCGTCCACAACAGGCTATATTAATAATGGAGAAGAGCAACATCAGCAAGACAGAAAAACTGGTGGTGGACCTCTGACATGCCTAGAAACCTCTTAGACCTGTCACTATTCAGGAGGAGGATGTGGTAGTGGTGCAGAGCTACAAGTACCTGGGTCTTCACATGAACAACAAATTGGACTGGTCTGACAATACAGTGGAGCATTACAAGAAGGGTGAGAGCACACTGTTCTTGCTTAGGAAACTCAGATCTTTTGATATGTGCAGCAACCTGCTGAAAATGTTCTAAAAGTCCATAGTAGCCAGTGTGGTATTCTATGCTGCAGTCTTCTGGGGAAGCAACCTGAGCTCAAAAGAAGCACAATGCCTGAAGAAACTGATCAGGAAAGCCTGTTCCATCATAGGGCGAATCCTAGAAATACTGGAAGCTATTGTAGAAAAGAGTTTGATTGTAAAATTGGATGGCAAAAACCTCCTTCAATCCCTACAGAAGTTACTCTCTTTTTTTCTGCTTACTGCTATCAGGTAAAACAGTGCTTTCACCCAATGCACTCGTTAAGTTTATTTTATTTATTGACTTATTTATATACTTATCGATTGACTGATTGATTGGCTGTGTTATCTGTCCTGTTAGTCTGTGTCCTTGTTTTTTATGTTTCTGTTACTGTATACATCTGAATTTTGTTATGGGATTATTATTAAAGTTTATATAATTTAAAGGAACTGAAGGAACTATGGACATCATTGTGTCTTTTTCTGTTCTGGCCCCAACACATTTCCTTTTCACGGCTGTTCTCATTTAAGGTAGGAGGACCAGAAGGGGAAACCATGGAAGTGGGGCTTTGATGACATTATGCATCCTTCATTCATTCAAGGTCTTCCTGGCTGGGGTCAGAAGCAAAGGAAAAGTGAGCCTCTTTGCAGCCTATATTTCCTTGCCTTGTGACCGTTTAAGATCAACGAGATGGACTTTTTTTTGTGTACACGTGAGAAGTACTATTCTTATTAGACAGGTTATAATTGTTGTACTTCATTATTAATATGACGCAGTTCAATAAAACACAAAATGTCATACATTTTCAAATATATGTACATATGGTTACTGTAGCGCATAGCACCAGAGTCACAACATCAGAGTCTTGGTTTCAAACCTTGGGTATGAGTTTTTACATTTAACCTGTGCCTGCTTGGCTTTTAAAACTACATGTCAAAGACACATGTGTAATGTTGATTGGCAACCAAAAGCTGGCCCAATATGAATTGCTGCCCAACAGAAGTCCTTCATCACTATTTTAAGTTCACTGGAAATAAGTAAACTTGGGAATAACGGGTACCGTGAGACTAACAGTGGATAAGTTACCTCAGTGATAATGGTAAAGGAGTTAAAGAGGACTGGATCTGCCAGTCCAGCAGCAGGAATATTTCTTTAAAAACAAAGAATAAACAATTTTCATAAATCATGATTAATTTAACCATACAGTCTGGTCTTGGTTGCAGGGTAGTTATCTATATTCAGTTTTAATGACAACGGAAAACTGGCTGCTGCCTCATTGTGTGTTCACCATTACAGCATAAGTCTCTAACGGAGGTACAAAATAACTTTTGTATTATGTATATTATGCTTCTCGTAACATTATTTTAAAGTGGTTTGATAAATCTCAATCTACTGGTAGTGCTAAGTGAATATATTTTTGGAGTATGGATAATTGGTCCCTGACCATTCAGCACGATGTAGTCGGTAGGATTAAACATTTCAAATTAGACAGTCAACCAAATTGCTTAACAAGATTTATCATGTCACCTGTGTAAGATACAAATAAAGAACACAAATTTGTTAGTAAAAGTCTTTCTGTGTGATTCTTTTTATGAAATTTATTGAATTGTTAAATTAAGAACGGGATTTTTAACTATTTGCAAACTTATTTAGAACAATGAATTGTTAGCAGTGGATCTCTTGAGATTATTTTTTTTAGTTAAAGGTCAAGTAAATAAACAGAGTCGATTAATTAACGTTTGCAATTTTTATACCTTATCTAGCACATTAAATCAAGTGTCTGAATTAAGTTATCATTCATTCTGTCCTTTCAAAAATCAACATATCCTCAAGCCACACCCATTATGAATAATTGATTTTTCTCAGCTGTACTAAAGCTAAACACTAAGCATTTACACTGGCAAAAATCTCAATCTGTTTTGAATGATACTTACTGTTTTTATTAACAATATGTTTACCTTCCACTTCCTGTTTTATGAATATTCATGTGAGAAATATGTTTGAATGGAAGAAAAGAAAATTGCACAACATGGTCGGTTTACTGATGATTTTTAACTGTTTTTTACTTTCTCGTATATGAAGTATAGAGAAAGTATTGTAATCATCCAAAGATTCGATGTCGAGATTTTGATGAATCTCAACGTTTTAGACCTCCCCGAGTCTGAAAATACTATTTTTTGAATTATGTCTGTGTGTCTGTCTGTTTGTGTGTGTGTGTGTGTGTGTATGTAAACACGATAACTTGACTATGCTTTCACTTAGGTCAACCAAATTTTGCATGCAAGTATTAGGTACAAAACGTAGATTTGCATAATCTTTTGGGTTATTTCCATTAACCGGAAGTGGTACTTTACCTTTTATTTATGCAGCTGCAGAGTCTGATTTATTCAACTTTACTTTAATAATAATCACTCAATATATTATTAATTTGATTTGATTTGGTGTTGATGGTCCTTTAATGTACATAATATAAAAATATAACCATTGTCTTGTAGTTTACTCCTCAAATATCGTTCCCTATATCTGAGTATATGAGAAAGTCTAGGGGAGACCACTCCCGATTTTTATTATACTGTATGCTAATTGTTATTTGCTTGCTTATGTATTGCTCCTACACCCTATCACTTTTAGAGCAAAAATGACGTGAAATGTCTTCTGACCTTCATGTTAAGGGAATGAAAAGTATTGTGACATCTATCTGGATTCAGATTAATGAAGAATATCTAGCAATAAGCTGAACAGTACTTCTACCTTTTCACTGAACCTTTCTGCTTTTACTGCTTTAAAAACTAAACACAGAAACAATTTGCAGGTAGAACCAGCTTTGAGACTCTTTTACTTCTGCAACAACTCATATTGAAAAATTAGTGAGTGAAATGCAAGCACAAGGCTACCATTGAATATTGTGTGATTCTAGCCACTTAATTGTATGAATATATTATTTAACCAATATTCATGTACCGGTAATCAGTTGTGAGGGACCAACTGTTGTTACTGCCAGGATGTATCCTGCTCCTTTGTCTGGCCATAAAGCTATGGAAAAGGAAGGTCAGCTAGGTACACTGGAGATGGCATCCCAGCAACCATTGAGGGACATTGTCATTGGGCTTGGGTATGTGGAACGTCAGGGCAGTGAGTGACTGCCTACTATGGGCAGACTGGCCTCCTGTATATTGGGAGGCATCATCCCACCTGGCCAGCCCCAGTATGGATGTCCACATGGCAGCATGGGAGTTGTGTTCCCAGAGGCCTGCCCTGCCGGGTTCTATGGGGGCTGCCAATGGGAGCTGTTGGATACTGATGGCACAAGGATTGCTGGGGTCCTGCCTGGCCCAGAAGGGCTTTCTAGAGGCAACATATTAAGTTCTGGAGGTAAAAGAGAGCCCTCCACTTGGCTCAGGGAGTTGGATTTCAGAGGAGGTGGACAAGAATTGTAGAGGAGAGTGAAAGGAGGAGGGAAATATGCAGGGATGAGAAACTGTGGACTGTTCTGCTGTATATTGTGAAGAGAAGCCTGTTGAGAGGTATTTTGTTATTAATAAACCATCCATGTTGTGCAATTGTGAGTGGGGTTTGAGGTAGTGCTATGTCCCCTACTGACCACACAGTTTGCATATAACTAATAAACTGTGTGTATAATTTATTTTTTATTACTATTACCTTGCAATTTTCTTATTCTCTAACAAATAATCACTTGCGTTATTCAATATAGGCCTATTCATCTTTTGAATAAAAACAATTAAGGGTTTATGGTACTGCAATAATACACATAAGCTGCTGGTACATAACTTATATGTAGCTGAAAAAGTGGTCCTTGGATATAAAAATCTTGGGAACCACTGTTTTATAGTTACGTTTTGGTCTGATTTTAAAACTAATTTTAAAAACATTAAAATGGCTTTGGCCTTTTTTACTGAACAAAAAAAATGTATTTGTATTCCGTAAATTACTCTTTGCGTTATAAAATGTAAGTCTTCTAAAACTTGAGTAGATACATAAAGCTGTTGTCTGAAGTAGTTCCTTAGCTACAAGGAATCTAAAGCATGAAATGATCTGACTTTTAAGCGAATGTCACACTACAGCAGATGACTGTACTTGGAGGGCTCATCAGAACTAGTTGTTGAATCTCACTGACTTTGGGAATATAAAACTGTAAAACTAGGAGTCGTAGGGCTGATTAAACAGTTCCATCACAATGTTTAATCACAGTTTCACGTCACTAATTACACTGCAAAAAGTATCAAAATATCACCTCATTATAGCAGCCATTTAACACTAGAATTACCAGAGCCTACGAAAAAACTTGAAAATCCGGCCCACCTTAAATCCCTTTGCACCTCTCCGTTAGTGTCTTTTGTCTTCTAAATGTGTCGATAAGCCCAAGCAGCAAGCAGCCTGCTATACCATCCACCACTGCCTCAGAATGGGCAAGAAGTTCTCCCAGGTCCTGCCTTGATTGATTATCTGGGAGTGAGCTACCCAGAATTTTAAGGGGGAATAATTTGATGTATGTTTTGTGTCTACAACAATCTATGTAAACACATATATAGATGGTATACATAGATGCTTGCTGCTTGGGCTTATCCACACATTTAGAAGACAAAAGACTCCAACGGAGAGATGTGAAGGGATTTAAGTTGGGCCGGATTTACAAGTTTTTTCATTGGCTCTGTAATTCTAGTGTTAATGTAAATGAACATGTTTAGCCTAGTGACAGAACAATTGTTTCTGGTTATGCTGAGTTCAGTTGCAACCTCAGTCCATCTTTTCTATTTTTCAAACAAAAAGACGTGTTGGGTCCAAAGTTTGATGACCTTCTCTTTTCATTGTGTAGTCCAAAACTCCTGCTTTCCTTCTTTTGCTGCAGCACATCTTACTGTTTGTGGGCATCATACGCATTGTCCGTCTGCTTAAATGTCCACTGTCCACTCACAACAAAAAAAAACTCAGACTTTTGTTTTGGTTAAAGAAAGTTGCAGAGCTCTATGGCTGAGTCTCTAGGATGTCATTCTAGCATGCCACGACCATTCACAACTTACTCTGGTCTTCTTAAGATTGGGTAAATGAAGGCTATGATGAAAAATAATGAAATAATCATGTAGCATGTCACCAGCCTTAGTTCATATCAATTTATTTCAATTTGCTTTTGTATAGCATTTTCCAATGAGTGCAGGCTCAGCATACACACATTTACAACCATAACAGGGTGACCGAAAATTTGGCAACATTAGATTAGATTAGATAAACATTATACATCTTAAGGGGAAATGTAGATACATACAGCAGGAACACAAAAACAAGGATACAGATTCACAGGACAAATAATACAACTGATAGATAGATAGATAGATAGATAGATAGATAGATAGATAGATAGATAGATAGATAGATAGATAGATAGATAGATAGATAGATAGATAGATAGATAGATAGATAGATAGAAATTGCAATCAGAAATTTTTAATGTATTATTTACTACTACTATTTACTTTAGTTTATGCTTATACGTAGTGATGAACAAAGCAACCGAGTTTACTTTTGTGTAAAGTTTTGCAATTGTGGAATGCAAAATTCAAAAAAATTAGATTAGGAGTTTTTTTGCAGTGAAAAGCAAGAAATATTGTTCTCTATGTGTTATTCTGCAGCCGAAACTGCCATCTCCTTCCTCTCTCTGACATTACATTGTCTTTCAAGAATCATTACTTGCGAATTCACACACTCGTCTGCTTTGTGTCCTGCCTGTCCGTATACAGTGGAACCTCGGTTCACGAACGTCCCAGTTCACGTACAACTCGGTTCAAGACCAAAAAGTTCGCCAAACTTTTGCCTCGGTTCACAACCACACACTCAGTATACGAACAAACCAGTTTCCCTTGCCTGCCTGAGCTGAGCTGACAGAGAGAGAGAGAGAGAGCAAGAGCGAGCGAGCACGTGCCTGCTGGGGAGGGGGAGGAGGAGATTGCTGCACGTGTTTGCCTGCCTATCTGCAGGCTGTAAGTGCTAGCGCACCATCCCCCTACCACAGGCAGCCTGAGAGAGAAAGAAAGAGAGAGAAAAGCGAGCGAGCTGCTGCAAGAGCTCTGTTCATTGTTCTCCTTCCATTGGCTTCTAAGCAAGTGAAGAGTGGTGAGAAGAAAATTTTGAAGAAAATTGAAATCGAAGTAAAGAAAGAAATTACAAGAGGTGGAAAAACTGTTTACCAGTTTACTCATTTACCAATCTGAGAATCCTCGTGCTTTCAAGCAGCATAATGTAAACAAAGCCAGACTGCCAGCAAACATGAAGGGTTGGGTCACAAGAACTTTGTTTTTGGAATGGCTGCATGAGGCTTTCACTCCCACCAGCTAAACAGCTAAAAGCACCAGAAACTCAAGAAATCACAAGAGAGAAAACACCTGAAGGAAAACACTTCATGCCAGAACTCGACTCATGCAAGGTTAGTTTTCTTGGTGGTTTTTGTATTATGGATTTTTCAAAAGTTAATTTTTCAGTTCATAACGCGATTTGTTGCAAATGTTCGCTTTTTTCCTTGTGCTTAAAACTCATGAAAGTGTTTGCAGATGGAGTTTTTCATAGCGCGATTAGGTGCAATGTTACCTTTCTCTTTTTTCAAATGTTCCTTTTTTTCCGCTGTGCTTAAAACTCATTTTATAAAAAGTGTTTACAGCGATCAGGCTTTAAGTTTAATAGCGTGATCTCCTGCAATCTTACTTTTTTGGTTGCTTGTGAGTTGGTTTTTAAATGCACTTCGGATTTGGTCGATGTTCCTTTTTTTTCTGCTGTGCTTAAAACTCATTTAAAAAAAAAAGATTAGAGAGCACGAGCAAGCAAGCACAGAGAGAGAGAGAGAGAGAGAGAGAGCACGCAGCTGATGTGGGGGGATAGGGATGGGTGGTGTGTGTGTGTGTGTGCGCGCTCGTGCTACAGAGAGAGAGAGAGAGAGCGGGTGAGCCAGGCTGCTCCTGTAGCTGAGGGAGGGAGGGAGGGGCTTTGTTGGTGTGTGTGCTTCAGAGAGAGAGAGAGAGCGCGAGTGAGTCAGCTCGTGTAGCTGAGCAGGGAGCCTGGGTGTTTTGTGTCAGTGTTATTCAATGTTTTTACATTAGTTTACTATTACACTGTAGATTCTATGGTGTAATTAACTATATTTGTGCTTAATCTTTACATATTTTTACATATTTACATACAGTTTGTACGGTCTGGAATGGATTAATTGTATTTGCATACAATCCAATGGGGGAAACTGCTTCGGTTCACGACCAACTCGGTTTACGACCAAAGTTCTGGAACATATTATGGTCGTGAATCGAGGTTCCACTGTATTCATATTGCCAGTTTTGCCTTGCGCTGCTCATTTGGGGTCAGAGATAGCATTATCTTGCTCAAGTTCCTCACATCCATAAATTGATTCAAGACAAGCTAGTTGGTGGACACATACCCAGGCCAATGGATTTTAGCAGCTAAGAAGCACCTCTGATATGCTTGCAAGCATATGCAAGTACATGTTCCACATTTGCATGCTGTGCACCAGAATAAAGTTTTTTTTTACTGGGTTTTGTGGTTTTTCATACAGCCATTACTTGGTAATGCTCTAATTTATTCGGGGATGGATTCTCTACGTATAAATTTGGTTCATTGTGTTTTGAAAAAAGTCCTAATATGTAAAACATGAAATCATTAGTTGCAAGAACCTAACAGATTAAGAAAGCCTTGTGTAACTGTATACAGTGGTGTGAAAAACTATTTGCCCCCTTCCTGATTTCTTATTCTTTTGCATGTTTGTCACAAAATGTTTCTGATCATCAAACACATTTAACCATTAGTCAAATATAACACCAGTAGACACAAAATGCAGTTTTTAAATGATGGTTTTTATTATTTAGGGAGAAAAAAAATCCAAACCTACATGGCCCTGTGTGAAAAAGTATTTGCCCCCTTGTTAAAAAATTACTTAACTGTGGTGTATCACACCTGAGTTCAATTTCCGTAGCCAACCCCAGGCCTGATTACTGCCACACCTGTTTCAATCAAGAAATCACTTAAATAGGAGCTGCCTGACACAGAGAAGTAGACCAAAAGCACCTCAAAAGCTAGACATCATGCCAAGATCCAAAGAAATTCAGGAACAAATGAGAACAGAAGTAATTGAGATCTATCAGTTTGGTAAAGGTTATAAAGCCATTTCTAAAGCTTTGGGACTCCAGCAAACCACAGTGAGAGCCATTATCCACAAATTGCAAAAACATGGAACAGTGGTGAACCTTCCCAGGAGTGGCCGGCCGATCAAAATTACCCCAAGAGCGCAGAGACGACTCATCCGAGAGGTCACAAAAGACCCCAGGACAACGTCTAAAGAACTGCAGGCCTCACTTGCCTCAATTAAGGTCAGTGTTCATGACTCCACCATAAGAAAGAGACTGGGCAAAAACGGCCTGCATGGCAAATTTCCAAGACGCAAACCACTGTTAAGCAAAAAGAACATTAGGGCTCATCTCAATTTTGCTAAGAAACATCTCAATGATTGCCAAGACTTTTGAGAAAATACCTTGTGGACTGATGAGACAAAAGTTGAACTTTTTGGAAGGCAAATGTCCTGTTACATCTGGCATAAAAGGAACACAGCATTTCAGAAAAGAACATCATACCAACAGTAAAATATGGTGGTGGTAGTGTGATGGTCTGGGGTTGTTTTGCTGCTTCAGGACCTGGAAGGCTTGCTGTGATAGATGGAACCATGAATTCTACTGTCTACCAAAAAATCCTGAAGGAGAATGTCCGGCCATCTGTTCGTCAACTCAAGCTGAAGCGATCTTGGGTGCTGCAACAGGACAATGACCCAAAACACACCAGCAAATCCACCTCTGAATGGCTGAAAAAAAAACAAAATGAAGACTTTGGAGTGGCCTAGTCAAAGTCCTTACCTGAATCCAATTGAGATGCTATGGCATGACCTTAAAAAGGCGGTTCATGCTAGAAAACCCTCAAATAAAGCTGAATTACAACAATTCTGCAAAGATGAGTGGGCCAAAATTCATCCAGAGTGCTGTAAAAGACTCATTGCAAGTTATCGCAAACGCTTGATTGCAGTTATTGCTGCTAAGGGTGGCCCAACCAGTTATTAGGTTCAGGGGGCAATTACTTTTTCACACAGGGCCATGTAGGTTTGGATTTTTTTTTCTCCCTAAATAATTAAAACCATCATTTAAAAACTGCATTTTGTGTTTACTTGTGTTATATTTGACTAATGGTTAAATGTGTTTGATGATCAGAAACATTTTGTGTGACAAACATGCAAAAGAATAAGAAATCAGGAAGGGGGCAAATAGTTTTTCACACCACTGTACATTCTGCAAGAGTCTTTGGAAATCACGACCCATTGGTATTTTACAAATTTGCTACCATTTGCACATTGTTATTTACTGTAAGGAACCTGTTAGGGATCAAAATAAATAAAGGATCTTTATGGAACCTTCATGTGGATGGGTTTTTTTGGAACTAAAAATGTTTCCCATATGGCATCACTCTGATGAACTACACTGGTGCCTTTATTTTTAAGAGTGCGCATGCAGGAAAAGGTTGTGGATGAGAAAAACTACATGCTAATACATGCTAATAGTGCAAAAATCCTTGTAGCAAAACATCACTTTTTTTTTTTTTTTAAATGTGAATTAAATTCATTATTTGTTCTAATGTTGCTGCTCATCACTACTTATGTGATGTGGCAGATGACTAGGGATCCTGCTCCACCAGGACGCCTGGAAGAAGGACAAACCAGGAGAGGAGCACTATCTTTCCCTGGGCGACATAGGGCAGCCACCCTGGATTCCACCAGGGCCATGGAAATGGAGCTGAGAAGCTCAACCCTGTGGGGACACGTGGCCACCACCAGGGGACGCCTGGACGGTCCTAGAGCCCTGGAGGGCAGCACTTCCGGAACACTAGGAAGTGCTGCCGGAAGACCATCACCGAGCACCTGGAACAAATCCGGGGCATGATAAAATGCTCTCTTAACACTGATGAATTTATGCTAAGTGATCTGGCCAAGGAGCTGGGGGTGAAAAGGGAGAGGATGTCCATCTTGGCAAGAATGAATACAAGCTCAGGGCAGGCCAGACTCCGTTACAGGAAACTCTCTTTCACACATGTCAATGTCAATTAATGAAAACTAGAGTATTCCTGAAGACAGCATGCAGAATCCATCCATTATCCAACCAGCTATATTCCAACTACAGGGTCATGGGGGTCTGCTGGAGCCAATTCCAGCCAACACAGGGAGCAAGGCAGAAAACAAACCCTGGGCAGGGTGCCAGCCCACTGCAGGGCACACACACACTAGGGGCAATTTAGAATCATCAATGCACCTAACCTGCATGTCTTTGGACTCTGGGAGGAAACCCATACAGCCACAGGGAGAACATGCAAACTCCACGCAGGGAGGACCCAGGAAGCGAACCCAGGTCTCCTAACTGCGAGGCAGCAGCGCTACCCACTGCACGACCGTGCAGCCCCAGCATGCAGTATCCTCAAACCTAAAGCTAGACTTCAAACAAAACACTCATGAACTGTGAAGGAGCAATGCAGCAAACAGATCAAAGTATTTAAAATAGCTGTGTAAGCCCGTACCATAAAAAGCACATGGTCCTAGAAACTATTGGAATCATCAGAAAAAAGATTGAAATGTAGAGATGTCAGGTACAGTAATTGAAAGGAACTACTCTGGGCATCCCTCTCCTAGGAGGTTTCGTTTTGACAATGTGCTTGCATCACTTGTGCATTAGTGGCCGGAGGAGAATTAAAAGGGATACCGTTTTGCCAATGTGCTCACCTTGGTTCTATATTAGCAGCTAAGTGAGTGACTCTTTCTTCAGAGGTTTCATTTTACCAACATGCTGGCCTCACTTGTGTATCCTCGGAGATGGAGCCCCTATACCCTGACTCCACCTCTCACTTCCGGGCTGGACAGACAGACACTTCCACGCGTAGACATTTATATATACAATTATGAAAGGAACAGTGGATCTCTGCTGTTACTTTAAAATTAATTTTCACCAAGAACGTGGAACTACATTTGGAAACATAAAGTCAGATTTCACACAAAATCAAAGGAGGTTTTCCTTCATGCAAAGAACCACAGACACAAGGAGAAAATGACCAGGTAGTGTGGTGAAGAGTAGAACTTTCAGATCTTGACTTGATGTTACTCTGGGCAATCTGCTGTAGGTGAACTGGATGGACGAGCTTGTTGCTTGTCACTGAATAAATAGCCTGTTGTTGTCGCAATTGTTTTAATGTTCTATGCACTGCAACCTTTTATATGATACATCTGAGGAAATTTGTCTGCTCTAACATTCTGCACCTTTTTTGCATTAGTGATTTATAAATACAAATAGACATACATGCCACCTCAGTGTATTTACACCTGAAACTCTAGTAGTGCATTTGTAATAGGAAAGTCAAATTATCAGGTTATATAGGTTGAAATATGAAGAAAATCTAGTCAATGAAAAACATTGCATTTTACATGTTCATCTGCTTTAGTTAGCCTTTGTGGTTCAGCCTTATTAGAAAACTCATCCTTAAATGTCTTTCTGCTACATCTTTTGGCTTTAAGGTAAACTATTTGGATAAATGAGGTGAACTATACCTCCAAGTTGCTTGACGATTAGATTAAATGAGTCAGGCCAATTGAAAAGCCAGAAAGAATTAAGCAGACCTCAGCAGTTTCTGCTACATGGGAAGACTAGGAAGAAAATGCCTCCCATATGCGAAGTGACCATCTGTCCCGCAGTACACAGTTAAACAGCAGGATTTGTCTTGCAGTTGTTTTTCAATTAAATTAAGAGTATCATTTACAGTATATGGGACAACTACACCAACAATTTCTGCCAGGAGCTTCACAGTAAAACAGGCTTTATGGTGGGAACCAGAGGTGATGTGAATTAACATTGTACACTGAAGTATCTTTTGTGAACCTCTGCAACTTTCTGTATTTACATGTATAACCTTCTTAGCTTCCACTCCAAGCTTAGTTCTTGCCTTGAGTTCCATACAACAGGTATAGTACTTGGATGGATGCATGAGTAGATAGATAGAAAGCTGGATGGACAAATAAACCTCTTTAGATCTGTGACTCAATTTTAACGGAGAAGACCCAGTGTCTCTAAGCCGCCCCCCTATAATCTGTGCTCAACCCAATAAATCTTTCCCCCAGGATGAATACTTCAGCCATCATTCCTGTGGGCCTCACAAAAAAGGTCTTAATTGAAGATGTGTGTGAATTTAACAGGGCAAGAGAAGTCATAAAAGTGGCACTGGCATTGAGGAGACTTTGCCTTTCAAAATAAACTACTGGAAATAACTGTATTTGTTGTGTAGTGTTTTAACACCTGGCAACAATGTGTGAAATAATGAGAAAGTCTACACTTTCATTTGTCTGCAATTAATCTCTTTAAGCCACCCCCCAGCACAGCTCATTAAAACTACAGAGCCTCACATGTGTTTGATTGTTTTCCTATGTTCTCCTTCAGGTATTAAAAGTCACTTTAATGATGGTAATGGGGAATGTTGTGCAGACGTAGGAGTGTTCCCATCCAGGTCAGTACCATAATATGGGCAGCAATACTGAACCAATTTCCAAATCTAGTGCCACCCACCACCTTGTTTCCCTGTCCATACTCCAAACCCCAGCTCTAGTTAGTCCAGTCAGCGATGTTATTAACATCAGTTCACTTGCTACTTCACTTATAAGGTGTGTTCCTCTAAAAGCTAAAAATGTTGCTGTTGCGGATCATTGTGGCGCTTGGCTGATAAATTACAGCGTCAGAGAAATATCCAATCATTCTGATCTTTAGATAATATAGTCATGATGCTGTTTTTAGTGTAATGGAAATATTGCGTACATGTTTAGTCACTGCAACAAAAAGTGTCACCAAGCCATCTTCCATACATTTCTACATAAATTAAGTTGCCTGGATTTTTCACTTTTACAGACTTGAACACCATGTCACTTCAATTTTAAGTTTGAGGAGAAGGGAGCTGCTGTGACAGTTTCATGTAAGATGCCACCTAGCTGTAGTGTACAAAAGATCTGCAAATCAGATGAAGTAATTTCCTGATTTTAACCCTGAGTGTCCTCTACAAGTTGCTATTCAGTGCACACCCAATATTCTTCTAATATAACCTGTCAATGTTGTATAATCCTGAAGAGATCAGCCCAAGCACCTTTTCCCTCCCCGATGTGACAGCTGTCCCAGAGTTGTTGCATCAGCCAGCTCCGAAAGGATGGCCAACTCGTGGCATCAACTGTTAAGTTGTCTACAGTTAATCGTTCTGATAAATTACTTAAACAACTTCTAATCTACAGCAGGATTCACATGCAAGAACGTCTCCAAAATTTAATCATTGTGCGTTCTTACGAAGTGGGAATTACAGTAATCCCTCCTCGATCGCGGGGGTTGCGTTCCAGAACCCCCCGCGATAGACGAAAATCCGCGAAGTAGAAACCATATGTTTGTGTAGTTATTTTTATATATTTTAAGCCCTTAGAAACTCTCCCACACTGTTAACATTATTAGAGCCCTCTAGACATGAAATAACACCCTTTAGTCAAAAGTTTAAACTGTCCTCTATGACAAGACAGACATGACAGTTCTTTCTCACAATTAAAAGAATGCAAATAGATCTTCTTCTCTTCAGGAGCAGAGCATTTCAGAGGGAGAGAGAGAGAGAGCTCGCAAAGAAAATCAAATAATTAAAAAATCAATACTTGTGCTTTTAAGTTTGCCGCAGAATTTTTAGAGGAGCGTTAGTATCTTCTAAGCAAACAGCCTCTGTGCAAACAGCCCCTCTGCTCACATCTCCTCCGTAAGGCGCAGAGAACGTCAGAGAGAGAGAGCGAGATTAAAGCAACAATCAAAAAATCAATACATGTGCCTTTGTGCTTTTAAATATGCCGAGCACCGCAATAAAGCAGCATTTTTTTAGAGGAGCATCAGTATGTTTTAAGCAAACAGCACCTCTGCTCACACCCCCTCCGTCAGGCGCAGAGAATGTCAGAGAGGGTGAGAGAGAGGCAGAGACAAGCAAACAATCAAGCTCCGCGCGGGATGCATATCTTATAGCATTGAGGAGTTTTAGTTAATATGTAATACATGCTCTGATTGGGTAGCTTCTAAGCCATCCGCCAATAGCGTCCCTTGTATGAAATCAACAGGGTAAACAAACTGAGGAAGCGTGTAGCATAAATTAAAAGACCCACTGTCTGCAGAAATCCGCGAACCAGCGAAAAATCTGTGATATATATTTAGATGTGCTTACATTTAAAATCCGCAATAGAGTGAAACCGCGAAAGTCAAAGCGCGATATAGCGAGGGATTACTGTATGTCTGTTTAATATGGATTCATTACTGTGTAAATGTAATGTCTGTATATACTGCACAGTATATCGCAAATATGTAAATAATTATTAAGAAAGTTTACTGTACGTTATTTTAAATTTATTTATTATTCATTTTTCAGAAAGTTGTTGTTTAAAAACTTATTATTATTTGCAACCAGCAGTACCTATTGTAATGGCCAGCAGGATAACAGTAACGGCACATAAACACCAACTTAATGAAACCCGAATTAGGCGTTTTATTTCGAATCAACAAAATAACAACTCTGCATATGAGCTAAACCTTCCTGTTGTTTTGGCCACAGAAAATGCCTGATAAACTCCTTAACATTTAGCCAATATGTCTCACCTTCACACCTCGCTCCTTCAGAAGAACTTCTTTCCCTATGCCGGCTCCTATTCAAATCCCACTGCACTCAGACTTCCCTAAGATTCTCCGAAGAGTGCTCCCCTAGCTTGCACGTCTCACTGCTCTTAATCTTATCCTTGGATTAGCCTACCCACATCAGCAGTTAACCGGCCACTGCAGCGTTGTTAACTATTACAGTTCATGAATTGTGCCTCTCAAAACATTGTTTAAACGGCGTCAATACTTTCAAGCTTGTTTAAAGATAGGGCCAAGTGTATAAGAACAAAAGAGTATTTTATGCATTGTTATCAGTTACAGTATAATAGCGTTCATGGCAGGAAGTTGTCCTAAGAAAGAAAGAGAGAAAGCACCATTAGAGGCGGCAGGGGTTTCTCTCCCAGCAAGAGAAGGGGCGGACCTAACATTTCCTAATTGTTTTTAGTCCCGCAGGGGGAGAATACCAGGAGGACAGAGGCAGTGTTACGGATGCCGAAGGTTGGGCCACATTTGGAGAAACTGTCCCTGGAGAGAGGGGGACAAGCTGTCAATATGGACTAATATTCCCCCTAGGTTCTCCAGGGACCAAGCTGTTCGAATTAATCAAGGCTTAACCAGAACGTCCTCTTGGAGGAAGACTTCCCTCTCGGGGCAGGCTGCTCCGAATGATATTTCGGCGCTGGGAGAGGAATACTGTGGAGGATGGCCGGCCGTTTATCCCCGCCAATACCCCCAAGCCGCCAAGTGGAGCCCTCCTTGCAGCATGGAGGTCCCCAGAAGACCAGCAGGGCATCATGGACAATGGAGTTTTTATGCACAGCCCTGCTGGATGCCATGGGGGCCACAAGAGGGAGCTGCAGGGAGGACCGGAGATTTCTTCATGCCCTATGACCCGGAAGTTCGTCATATGAAGAGCGACGGGCTTCCGGGTTGAAGAAAAGAAATTTTACCTGACCCGGAAGTGAGTAAGAATCACATGGACTGGGGATTAGGAACACTTCCGGGTCAGGAGATATAAAAGCACAGTGGGAGGGAGCTGAGCTGGGTGGAACGGTGGCAACATGTCTGGGAGTGGAGGATTGTTTATTGTAGTATTGTGATTGATTTGTATTAGTATAGTGGAGGAGAGGGTGCTTTGTGCACTGTGGCATTTGAATAAAGTGAACATATATGAGCGGCATGTCCAAGCATTTCTCGGTTTAGACGGGTACTACCGCCGGTTTGTATCACGGTTTTCGGAGACAGCTGCACCCCTGAATGATTTAACAAAGAAGAGGGCTCCCAACATTGTGGTATTGACCGATAAAACAGAAGCTGCATTCAGTGACTTAAAAAGGGCCCTGACGTCGGCACCTGTTTTGGAAGCACCTGAATTTTTGCCTCCTTTTATCCTCCAGATGGACGCTTTGGACACAGGCCTAGGAGCAGTGCTGAGCCAAAGCGTCGATGGTGTTGAACACCCCATCATGTTCCTGAGCCGGAAACTGCAGGAACAGGAGACCAGGTATGTGGCGGTGGAAAGAGAGGCTCTTGTGATCAAGTGGCTGATTACACAGTTGAGGTACTACCTCCTGGGTCGGGAGTTTACACTTGTCACGGACCATGCACCTTTAGAGTGGATAGACCTACACAAGGAGTCCAACCCTTGAGTCACTAGGTCAGGGGTACTCAAAGTTTTTGAATGCCGGTCCACATTCAGTTCGCCACCGACCATCGGGGTCCGCTATAGCCAGGTTCACCGTGTAGGTCTGTAGGAGGCTAGTAATAGATTATCAGCAAATGATAAAATTTTTACAGAAGACCAAGACATGCACAAAATATGGAAAACAATTCAAAAAAGTCACATGACTACTTGCAATTAACACACCAATTACAACAGTTGGTACGTAAATGATTGTCACTCAGTGTGAAGTGTGAAACTGTTGTTTCGATTTCATAATGGCAGCATAGTTCGGTGAGTAATCATTCAGTGCAATTCTCATTGCATTCCTGAGGTTCTAGTCGGTAATTACACTTCGATGTTTCGTCTTGATAGTGTTCATAGTGGAGAACGCACACTCACAAGAACATGTTGAACCAAACATAGTGAGCACGGAAATCGCCAGTTTCTTTGCAGCAGGATACTGAGAATCTGGAACAAACTTTGACCAAAAAATTGTTATGCCGACTTAGTTCAATTTTGCTTTCAAAACGTGAGAAGCTTGCAAATCAGCTGCTTCCATTTGCAAAAGTGACGGGTTTGAGTTCGGAAAAATTGAGGCAGCCACAGATGTCCATTCACCGTCAGGTTGGACAATGAAAGGATCAGCAACAAACAAAAACACAGGCTTCACTTTTCTGAAATCCTTAAAACGTTCATCAAACTCGACCTTCAAATGATGTAGAAATGTGGAAATCAACTGAAAACATGCCTGTTGATCTGTCATGCAGGTCTTCAGGTTTGGAAAATGCAGCATCTTGCCACCTTCCAAGTCACTGATGAAAATGCTCAGCTTTGTTTCAAAAGGCACAACATTTTTCTTGCAATTCGACAACGGTTTTGTCTGCACCCTGAAGTGACAAGGTCGCAAGAAATGCCAGCAGTGCGACCTTGCCACTGTCTTGAATAAATGTTAAAAATTCTACAGCTTTCTTTGTATTCAAGGACTGCAGGAAGTCAGCTACATCTTCACGGAGATTCCAGAACCTTTCCAACACACGGCCCTTGCTTAACCATCTGACGTCATTGTGAAGAGGCAAATCTCCAAATTCTGCAGAAATCTCGTCAAGAAAAGAACGAAACAGACGATGCTGCAGAGACGAATTACATCGTAAAATATTCACTAATTTCACAAGGGTAAACATCACTTCCGCCAGTTCGTCACAAATTTTTGAACAGAGGGCCGACTGATGAATGATGCAGTGATAAGCAACAAGGTTGGGCTGGAGTGCCTTCATTCGAGTGACAAGTCCTCTATCTTTACATACCCCCCGTGTGTATATATACACATATATATATATATACATATACATATATATGTATACACATATATATACACACACACACACATATATATACATATATACATATACATATCTACATATACTGTGGTGGATTGGCACCCTGCCCAGGATTGGTTCCTGCCTTGTGCCCTGTGTTGGCTGGGATTGGCTCCAGCAGACCCCCGTGACCCTGTGTTCGGAGCTGGTTGGAAAATGGATGGATGGATGGATGGATGGATGGATCTACATATATATTGTATATACACATATATATTTACACAAATCTACATATATATATATATCTACATATATATATTAGGGTGGGACTCGATTAAAAAAATTAATCTAATTAATTAGAGGCTGTGTAATAATTAATCTTGATTAATCGTATTTAATCACACATGAAAATCGCAGCGGAGAAGTAGTGTGTTAAAGAAGTTATGAAAAAATAACGTAACATGATTGTCAATCTACAGTAATTGTTTTGTGAGTGTTATGAGTGTTGCTGTCATCAAGGATTTGACTATCATTATTTCTTTCAATCAGGTTCGTATTTGTAGGATGTGTTGTGTTCAAGTTACATTCCGTGTTTGTCAATCGTTGTAAAGATAAGAGGTTTCATTCATCGATTCGTTTCTTACTGCATCAATAAACAGCTCGTCTTCCTCTTTATCTGAGACGTGACACACTGCATGCACTGGTTTTTTTTTACACTGTCTTCCTTTAGTGGGACATTGACTTTTTCCACCGTGTGCTTTGTTTCCGCAGTAGCTGCACTTATGAATATGCTTGTATGTATCACACGCTTCATATTTTTTTGCTGCCTTCTCAATTGTGTAATTCGGTTTTTGTTCAGCACTCTTTGGAACTGTTGCTTTTTGTCTGTTCACATGAGCCGCTCGGTGTACATGCATCAAAGGTTCCCAGCTGTGCTGGTGCCATCTCGTGCAAATGTCCACGGCTGTATTTAATGTTAGCTAAGACCCGCCACTTAAAAGTTTCTCTCGCAGTTTCGCTGAGTTTGTGCCAAACACCACCCTGACCATCTCATCTTCGTCTGCATAAGCACAGTCTTTCACCCGTGAATATTTAGCGGCAGTGTTTCTATTGGATTGCCGCTGACGGACGGCCCTATATGGGCAGGCACTAAATTACGTGGGAGGCGTAACTCCGCCTCCCACGGGCATCGAGCAGAAGTCTATTATAGTATATGGACGAAAAGATAGGTTCCAGTTATGACTATTACGCGTAGAATTTCGAAATGAAACCTGCCCAACTTTTGTAAGTAAGCTGTAAGGAATGAACCTGCCAAATTTCAGCCTTCTACCTACACAGGAAGTTGGAGAATTAGTGATGAGTCAGTGAGTCAGTCAGTGTTATATATGATGAGTCAGTTTATATATATATATACACACGCATATGCACTTCATAATAGTTAATTTACCATAGTTCATAATAATAATCATTTGTATTTTAATCAATAATTGTTTTGGATATCATCTCTTTCTAACTATCCTCATTGGATTACCTGTGGCGATTGCACATTCTACAAAGAACTATAAGTAAAGTATCAGTGAGGTCACAAATTGGTTTCACCAACAAAAGTGCGATAGACATATGCGCCCCAACAAAACCGTGACCGACAAATGAGCACCGACAAAGCCGCTAACTGGTTTTCGACAAATGCGCACTGACAAAATCGCCACGACATAATTGCGAAAGAGGCCAAAAGATGCAGGACGTGATCTTAATGACTATCTGCGTGCCGTGCTGATGGCATGCCACGTCTCATAATATTGACTTCTAAAATAAACATTATTACATATGCTTTAAACTAGTAATTCATATTTAAGGAAACTTTCGTGATTTGTTGGGGCGATTTTGTCGGCGCTTTTTAATTGGTGCTATTTTGTCGGCGCGCATATGTCTATCGTGCAAATGACAGGTCACAACAAATTGAGTCTAATTATTCAACTACTCCGTAACATGCAGAGACAAGTGTTGGATGGGATGGAGGCAAAAGCCAAACTGTTAGTAAATAACAAGACCTGCCCCTGCATTCTGGTACAATAGGAGACGATGAATAAATGAAAAATATCATTGCTATCATATTGCATTGAGTCTAATGTGATATGTTTTTTTATATGGTAATACTCTGGACGCAACTTTTGTACGTGCTGCTTTAACCTGTTTCATGCACTTTGTGCTAAATGATGTCTTTTTTCCAGCTTTTCAACTCCTCATTATTTTCCTGGTTCCATGATGATATTACCACTTTATTTTAATTTCAGTTATTTTATGTTTTCGTCTTAACTTGTTTGAAGCTGGTGGCATCCTGGGTGTTCCCTTGTGGATTTTGTATGTCCTATCCATGCCCACTTGGGTCTGCTCTGGTTTTTTTCCAAAAACATGTGGGTTAGGAGAAATGGCATTTCTAAATTGACCGTAGAGTGTGTGTGTGTGTATGTGTGTGTATGTTCACCATGAGCTGGACTAGCACCCTGTCCAGATGTTGTTCCTTCCTTTGGCCCTACAGTTTAATTTCAAGAAGAGGCTCCAGCTGAATAAGCAGGTTAGGAATTTGGATGGATAGATGATTTAAGCATAGCTTTGCCTGACTTTAAAAGTCTTGGTTTGATAGATGTTTTGGTTTTAACCTCATCTAGTTTGACTTGTCACTGAGTGCAGGCTTAGAGCAGTGTGCTGAAAAAGATTTTGTTTGGAGCTGTGATTGCCTAACCTCTAATTCTCTCAATCATTAATTGATCTAGTGATTGAAACTGAAAATAGGCATGAAAGAGAATTAAACCAAACACGAACACATAAGCAAGTTGATATATAGTCCTATCAATATACTCATTTTTTTGCATATTTAATTGCACTGCTCACAATACTGCAATATTGTCCAATTCCTCCATATTTTTACTAGATGATACTGGTATTTTTTCCATACAGTGTGCACTGTTACTTTATTTATTTTTGTTAAAGGCATATTTTTCCTATCTTCTCTTAGAGACATTCTTCTGAAGTCTACAGCTTCTAGAACACCTTTGACCCAAGGCTAAAACTTGTAAGTTCTGCCATAAATGTATTAGTACCTCTGAGAAGAATCAATTGTAGCACTGCACACAAGCTTCATTTACTACATTAATGGACCATTGCTAGACATTACTATGAACCCAAATTATAATAGACAATTTGATGTTGGTTACACTTGATAAAAATTAATGAACTGCCCTTCCTATATCATACTTTTTAAAAAATCTATGTAATTAAGCAAAATTCATAAGCAATAGAAGGCAGATCTTACAAAATATGAAAACATGAAATGTGTCAAAATTGAATGTAATGTCTGTGCCGATTTAGTCATCTAAAGTGAAGCCTTCTAGGTAAAAACTGTCAAAATCACCTTTCTGCTTGATGAATTTCTATTCATTCAATTAAGATCAGCATACAACTGAAAATAAGCATTAAGTTTCCAAATGATATCCTTTAATGGAAACAGATAGAAAGAATGAGAACGGAAAAATCAAAATCCAAACCAAAAACAGTATCTTAAACTGTGGAATTCAAATGTAGATGCAAAATTAAATATCCAAAAAACAGCAGATCACTATGATGTTGAAGCTACCATTTTAAAGGCATGTTCTTAAGTACTTTAGGGCAACTCCCTATCCTGCATCATCAGGTGGCCCACCCCCCTTGGCTCCACATACAGAATACAATGGAAATGCAAGCTATATAAATAAAATCACAGATAAATACACAATAATTATAAAATATTAAATAATTATGCAATATAATGTTAAGAAATACATATACCATGAAAAGGAAAACAAAATCAAGAGTATTTACAAAATAATCCTTAAAAATACTGTATAACAAAAATGTCAGATGAAAACAAAAATTACCAGTAACTATTACAAAAAGTTAGTTCCTACCTGTTTCCTGTTTAGTGATGAGTGATTATAACTGGGCACAATTCCCATTGTTGCCCAACAGTCTATACTTAATAATTCATAATGACAAAGTGAAAACAACTATCATTCATATAAGTATTGGCACTTCATTTCAGTACTTTGTAGAAGCCCCTTTGGCCACAAGTACTACTTCTTGGGTAAGTCTATATAAACTTTGCCTAAATGGATTTGGACAATTTATCAAATTCTTCCAGGCAGATCCTCTTAAGTGTCATTGCAATGGATAGGAAATGTTTGTAAAGTGCAATATTCAGGTCTCTCCACAGATGTTACATGGTCTCATCAGACCAGAGAATCTTTTTCCTTATGCTCTCAGACAAGTAGCCTGTTATAGAACATTGACAAAATGCTGAGAAATTAATTTACACATTGACTAGATTACTATAATGCACTCCTAACTAGACAACCTAACACATACAGTATGTCAATTGGTTGCAAATTAGTGAAGAAGACAGCAGCAGGAATCTTCAAAAAAAGAAATTTTCTCACCAGTTTTAGCATGATTACATTATTTGAGTCCTTTATAACTGATAGACATACATACGTATAAAAATTCTGGAATAACAATTACAATTGTGTAGTTACTAATAGTGTTACACTGTATTTACACAGTAAGTACAAGGTAATAACACCTAGATACTCTGTAATTATACAGGTCATTACATGGTAAGTACTGTGAAATTGGGACTCCAAAATCTAAAGTGATACCAACACCTGATTCATGGAGTGCTACTAATATGGTTGTTTTTCCTACAGGTTCTCCTATCTCAGCAGAAGACTTCTGAAGCTCTGTTAGAGTAGCCATTGGGCTCTTACTCACATTCTTGACTAATGACTTTGGTTACTAACTTTGGCTGGGTGCCTAACTCAAGGAAGAGTCTCACTGGTTCCAAGATTCTTCTACTTCATAATTGTTTTGGCCACTGTTCTCATGAGAACACTCAAATCTTTAGAAATGTTTTTGTACCCTTGTCCTGATCAATGCCTCACCACAATTTGATCACAGTTGAAACCTCAGTATATTGTACTTAATGGTTTGTGATTTGTCCTGACATGCACCATGAATTGTGGGACCTTATATGCACAGGCATTTGCCTTTCTAAATGATGTCCAATCAATTCAGTTTGCCATAGATCCAGTCACAGTCAAGAAACATCTCAAGAAGAATTAAAGCACACAGGATGCATGTGACCACAACATTGAGTGCCACAGCTAAGGGTCCGAATATTTAAATAAGAGATATTAGTTTTTGATTTTTAATAAAGATTAAAATTTTTCTGAAAACATGTTTTCAAATTGGTATTATGGGTGTAGATTGATAGACAAAAATAGCTAATTTATCAATTTAAAATTAAATCTACAATACAGTAAGGTGTGCAGAAAGTGAAAGGGTTCGAATGCTTTCTGAAGCCATTGCATATAAATTATAAACACACAAATATATATATATAAGTTTAAACATATATATAAATAATAAAATTGAGTCTGTGCATATCCACTTTATGTTAAACAAGTTACATGATAAAAGGACAACATCTCCCTTCCATAAAGAGCACAATGCTGCTGAGCCTCATTATTTCCAGTGACATGATTCCAAAATCTTTCTGCGTTCTTACTCTCTCCACGACTGATGAGCGCCCCTTAACTATGCTGCCTCCCCTGACGCTGTACATTTTGGAAACCTCTCTACCAAAGCCAGCTTAATCTGCTTTCCAGAAGTCAGTTGAAAAGTTCACAATAATTTTTTTTTTTTCCAAATCTACCTTTATCATTAAAACCATTTCTCTTCTGCTGTTTGGAAACCCCAATTTGACTAGAGTTTATTTATTTACCAAAATGAAAGAACATCTAACCTAAATGCTTTTTGCCGAGTCCTGTTGCACAGTGTTGTACTTTAAACAAGGTGGCCTGCTTTATATTTATTAAAAATGAAAAAATGAGGCTCATGACCTTTATGTGTTTTCCAGCATTTATATTGCACCGGGAGTCTAAAGCTTCTGGAGGATAAGCTTAAGAGCCACATCAATATTTCATGTGTGTATGTGTGTGTGTGTGTTTGTCTTCCACTGACCAAGGAAGCAGTTGTAGGAAAAAAGTAGAATGAATTATTATGTAGTGAAATAAATGTGAACATCCTGAGCTGCAATTCAATGCATGTAGATAGATTAATAGATGCAGAGTTTAGAATGGAATACAAAAAAGTAGCTCCCCATCAAATATATTGGCCAGATTATAGCTGACATGACAGAAATGAAAACTGTTCAGGTTCACACAGATGTTTCAAAGTTTTCTAAAAGGTCTCCAAGGATCTCAACTTATTCTCAACCTGTCTGGCTTTTGGAAAAGTGATATCAGTGAAAATATGTGCACACATGTCTGAAAAGCTAGTAAAAATGCCTCAACAGCTGTTTTTGTGCATCCCTGCTTGATCTGAGCATGCCATTAACTCCACACCATTTACTTGGTTGCTTTTCTAGTTGAATCTTACTGATGGTATGTAAATGTAGGAATCAATATGATTTTATATCTTTTAAAATTTCTTATTTGAAATTTAATGTTTGCAGATGGTGGAAATTTTTTTTTTCACAGAATATAAATTGGAGTCTGCTTGTGAATGACTTTCAAAAGATGCCATGAATTTTTGCAAACGTTACTGTAATGGTAAAGAGTCTTGTAAGCAGTAAGAAGAAATGACAGCGCCAACTGAAATATTTCCAAACTGCAAGCTGTGGTGGCATAGCATCTCCATGTTGTAGTTTCTGTCTTCAGCACAGTGCTGTCTCAGGTTTATACATAAAATAATGGTTCCATTATAATCTTCTCGTCTGAGGGTAAGTTCTGTGATATGTTCAGAGTAGTATCAGGAACTTGGCAATTTTTGTAATTTTACAATGTTTTCTTGGCTGTTTTCTCCTTTTTCACTTTCTTTTTTTGTGAGTTTGTTATCATGCATCATGAACCATTATTAGGTCACCCAGAATGACCTAAAAAGACTGCAGACCAGTACTAAAGTCTGATATTTTACAACCATTTAGAAATTTCCACATGTTAAATCTTCAAGTTACGATCCAGAATGACCTAAAAAGTTGCAGAACCTTTTATTCAAATTCAGTTTGAATTAAAAGTGTGCTTTTTCCAGTGAACAATCTAGCACACAATATTAGACTTGACACCTTCACATTTATCATAGCAGATCATTTTTAAATATAGACGTAAATATCACAAGTAAATATAAAGTTCTTTTTCAACAAAATTTTGCTGTCTGCATGTCAGTCAGTCATTTTTCAACCCGTTATATCCTAACACAGGGTCACGTGCCAGCCCACGGCAGGGCATACACACACACACACGCATGCACACACCAAGCACACACTAGGGACAATTTAGGATCGCTAATGCACCTGCATGTCTTTGGACTGTGGGAGGAAACTGGAGCACCCGGAGGAAATCCACGCAGACATGGGGAGAACATGCAAACCTGTCTGCATTTAAAACATTTTAAAATATGTTAATAGACATTAACAGGGAGATTTAACACTGTTAAGATGAACATCCTTCCTAAACTTCTTTTTCTATTTCAACCCATCCCCATCCCCACAAATCTTTTTTTAAGAATTTAGATTCAATCATAACCTGATTTATTTGGAATATGAATCATCCACTCATCTAAAGGGCAACTCTACAACGACTTAAAGCAGAAGGAGGCATGGCGCTATCTAACTTTCAATTTTATTATAAATATACAGGCCATAGACCTGGATATCGACACAAATTGATAAACATACACAAGCCTGGTCTACAAAACAATTAAAATCTTGTAGTACTGGATTTGGTCTCGTCCGTTACAGGAGATGGATGTCTGAAGCGGAGCTCCATTGCAGCGGCTTTATTTTTTCCCTTATTTCTTATTATCCCGAGATATCCTGAATTTACCTAACCTAGGCAGTTTCTACCTCAGTATATAAATGTGTAACAAGAAAGGGGGCAAGAAACAATCAGAAAAGAAACCTAAAACTACACCCAAGTCTAGACAGACATCAGTCCCAAGTGCAAGTGCAAGGTACAGCCTTTCAGAGACTGACCTGGAACTAGCAGGCGAAAGCACAGACTTCCCAGGACCATGCTCCACTGCAACATTTACAGTAGAGAGTGAAACTGGGAGCGAATGTGCAAGTGATGTAGGTCACGATAGTTCACCGATTCCAGAAGATCACTTGAAACTAGAAATGGTCTTGCAGTCCTTGCTTTCATCTACTCCTCGTGAGCCGGAAGCATCACCTGTAACTAGAGTTGCCACTTCACCCGCAGAGCAAGAAAGACTAAATGATTTCTCCGAACTGAAGGAAATGATCGCAACATTGGCCACGGCCATAAGTGAGCTCAAGAAAGACATTCATAAAAATATGAAGAAAGAAATAAATGGCTTTCTCAAGACAATCGAGAAGACAAACGAGAAGCTAAGGCTGGAACTGCAAGAGATGGGGCAGGAATATAAAGACTTGGAAAAACGTATATATAATCATTTTCATGCAGTTTTTAACAATATGTTGAGAAAAACTGCGGCACACATTCAGGAAAATGCGTCTAAACTGAGATAACCTGCTGATGAGCTGGAAGACGTTAAGCAGACATTCATGGCTCGAATTGAAAAAGCGGAACAATTGGCATCTAACGCCGATTGAAAAGCTACAGCTGCGAATTCCAAATGCAAATAAAACTCGGAGACAGGTCGAAGGTCTACCTGAGAACTGTGAAAGTCCAAACCCAGTGTAATTCACAGTTGAACTCTTCTAAAAATAGTTGGAGAGGACATTAAATCAGATACCGAGATAGCAGCAGCTTATTGCATACGTGGATGAAATACCTCTAAACCTAGGTCTCTAATTGTCCGTTTCGACAGATTACAATTTAAGCTTAATGTAATGGCACTTCTCAGACCCAAACAAGAGATTATATTTGAAAATAACCACATTCATATTTTCCCTGATTTCTCACCCTCAACAGCTACTAAATGTGTAGCTTTTTACAACATTAAACAGCAGTTACAGAAAGCCGATATCAGATATGGCCTCTTGTATCCTGCCAAACTGAAAGTGGATATTCAAAACAAATATCACATCTTCTCCTCCAAGAAGGAAGTATAAAATGAGTTAAGAAGGCTGATCCCGATGCTTTTTTGAAATACAAAAGTGAGTCGCATTCTGTCATGGTATGGCAAGAAGATATTACCTGCTGTCTGATCTGCTTGCAATGATACGGGTACCATAATTATACATCCTTTTTTCTTCTTGGCCACTTTTTGTTTATGTTTTAGTTATAATTACATGTGTATGTGTGGAAGAAATTAAAGTAGTTCTTTCTTTTTTTATTTTGGTTTTTAACTATTCTAAAGGAGACTGTTTAACATCATACCCTTGGTTTATTGTTATTGTTATTATTGCATGTAAATGTTCCATTCCAGCTTTATAAATAAAACTAGAGGTGTGGGAATTTTTATACATAGAACAGTCTCATTTGTAGCATCAGATGTAGTATCTGATCCTGAAGGGCGATATGTGATTGTCACGGGCAACTTATTTAACTGTAAAGTGATTTTGATAAATGTTTATGCACCCAATGTCGATGATAGGGAATTCATCCATCCATTATCGAACTCGCTATATCCTAACTATAGGGTCACGGGGGTCTGCTGGAGCCAATCCCAGGCAACACAGGGTGCAAGACAGGAAACAAACCCCAGGCAGGGCGCCTGCCCACCGCAGGATAGGGAATTCATGCAAAATCTATCTATTCCCAATGTGAACACTCATAAAAATATAATGTCTGGGGACTTTAATTGTTTTTTAAATCCACTCTTAGATAGGTCTCCTGTCACAGGTGGGATGACATCTAACATTGCAAAGACAATTACACAGTTTTTAACTGATTACACTTATAAGACCCCTGGAGATTTCTAAACCCAAACTCAAGAACATATTCTTTCTACTCACCAGTACATCATTGCTACTCAAGAATTGATTATTTCTTTATAGATAATAATTTCTTGCCTGCAATTAAATCTTGCAAGTACAACGCTATTGTTATTTCTGACCATGCCCATCTGATCTTGGAGCTGAAATCATTATGCCCCACATACTCATCTCGCAGATGGTGTCTTAACCCACTTCTATTAGCAGATGAGAACTGTACAAAATTTATATCAAAACAAATCAGTTTCTTCCTAGAGACAAATACATCCTCAGAGTTCCCTGCAGGAATACTCTAGGAAACTCTAAAAGCCTTCTTAAGAGGACAGATTATTCCATATCTTTTCCACATAAATAAATTAGAAACCAAGAAGGTATCAGAGCTAACCAGCGAAATTAATCGAATAGATCAAGAACATGCCAGGTGTCCAAGTAAAGCTCTTCATAGGAAAAGACAGGCTCTGCACTCCGAGCTCAACCTCTTAACAACCAAAGAAACTGAACAACTCATTTTTAAATCAAAACATCATTACTATGAACACGGAGAGAAAGCTAATGAGCTCTTAGCTCAACAAATCCACAAGCAAGAAGTTTACAATACAATCCCAGCAATCACCAACATGAACAGAGATAAAATCATTGACCATAAAAATTTAATGCACACATTTAGAGACTATAAATCCTTATATTCTACTGAGTTCAAAGAAGACATTTTATAAGAAATTCTCCACTCAGTTAGCTCCCCTCTTATTAGCAACATTTACAGAAGCTAGAGACAATCAAATTCTACCTCAAACTGTTCACCAAGCATTAATCACTGTCTTTCCTAAACAAAACAAGGATTTATTACAATGTGCATCATACCGACCAATTTCACTTCTGAATAATGATGTTAAGATATTCTCCAAAGTCCTAGCTAGAAGGATGCAGAAAGTGCTGCCTTCGGTAATATTACAAGATCAAACTGTTTTTATTAAAGGCTGACACTTAGCTTCCAATCTCCGACACCTGTTTAATGTAATATATTCACCTGCAAAGTCAAACACCCGGAGTCATTATTATCATTTGATGCAGAAAAACCATTTGATATGACTAAATGGAACTAGCGTTTCACTACATTAGAGTAATTTGGGTTTGGCCCGAACATTTGTGCTTGGATCAAACTACTGTATACCAATCCAGAAGCTTTAGTTTGTATTGTCAATATTTGCTCAGACTTCTTTAAACTAGAACGTGGTACCAGACAAGGATGCCCCTAGTCACCACTGCTATTTGCAATCACCATTGAACCACTGGCAGTCCACTGTCGAAATGCTTCACAGATGAAGGGGATTATCAGAGAAGTACTGGACCCAAAAGTTTCTCTATATACAGATGACATGGTACTGTATATATCAGACCCACAAAATACTGTGCCTGCAATCTTAACAGCACTTACAGAATTTCGAAAGATCTCTGGCCACAGAATTAATTTCAATAAAAGTGTGCTCTTTCCAGTGAATTATCAAGCATACAATATTAGATTAGTCACCTTCCCTTTCATTATTGCAGATCAGTTTAAATACCTAGGGGTAAATATCATAAGTAAACATAAAGCTCTTTATCAACAAAATTTTGCTGTCTGTATGGAAAAAATTAAGCAAGACTTGCATAGATGGTCAACCCTTCATCTCACTCTAGCTGGAAGACTTAACATTGTTAAGATGAATATCCTTCCTAAGCTTCTATTTTTATTTCAAAACATTGCAATATACATCTATAAATTATTCTTTAAGCAATTAGATTCAACCATAAACTCATTTATTTGGAACCTAAAACATTCACATATCCAAAGAGCGACTCTGCAAAGACCTAAGACAGAAGGTTGCATGGCTCTACCTAACTGTAAGTTTTATTACTAGGCAGCAAACGTACAAGCTATAAAAACCTGGACACAAATAGATGAACATACACTGGCTTGGTCCGCAATAGAAATAAAATCCTGCAGTACTTCTCTATATTCCCTGCTTTGTGCCCCAATAAATGCAAGTTATCGCCAATATACTAATAACTCAGTTGTGCTTCACTCACTCAGAATATGGAACCAAGGTAGAAAGCATTTTAAGATGGAGAATCTTTTATCTGTAGCACCTTTGCATGAGAACAATCTTTTTCAACCCCTGCAAACATATGCAGCTTTTAATATCTGGAAAACATTCAGGATTAAATTGCTTAGAGATCTTTATATAGACAACATCTTTGCATCGTATGAACAATTACATTCCAAATTAAATTTTCCAGCAACACATTTCTTTCACTATCTTCAAATCAGAAACTTCGTCAAACTGCCCGATTTTCTCAGACAGCATTTCTGCAATATATAAAAATATTTTACAGTCCCTCCCTTTCAAAGATCCAAGAGGACAATGGGAAAAAGATCTATCACTCAACATATCAGAAAAAGAGTGGAAGATAGCAATGCACAGAAATTACTCAAGCTCCATATGCAAAAGGATACAATTATTCAACTTAACATTATATATCAAGCACATTTTTCTTGCTTAAAATTATCCAAAATGTTTCCAGGGCAAGATCCTACCTGTGAACGCTGCAATCAAGCTCCAGCCTCACTGGGTCACTCCTAAACCATTAACAGCTGTGTATGGTGGACTCCCAGATGGGCTTAAAGTGGAGCAGGTAAATACATTGTAATTGCCTTTAATTCACAACCCACCACCTTTAAGTCAGTGGGTACATGATATTATATACTATTTGAAATTGGAAATAACTAAAATTCTCTCTTAGAGGATCTGTTCAGAACTTTTTTAAAACCTGGCAAGATCTAATCAATAACATTTTAAAATAAGCTTCTTTATCGGGGAAAAGGATACCCCTCCTCCCTTGTTGTTTTAAAGATTTGCATGTTTACATTTACATTTCCAAAGCATTTGACAAAAGAAGTCAATGTAATTGAGTTAATATCAATCTCAGAGACATTGTGAGAGCAAGTGTTACAGGACAAGGTTACAAAATTACATGTGAAGAGCTCAAAACAAAATATAATGAGTTATGCTTCCCAAGTTACAAGACCTAACAGCAAATATGAGTTGATGTCCAATCACAAGCACCATTCTTACCATAACACAGTTTTCCTGATGATCCATATTTTTGGTTTTAACCCTTTGCTTTCTATTTTATTTTTATTATCATCTCCTTATTCCATCTCAGCCTAAAAGCTGTTGCCACTTTGGAGATTCAGCAGAGCAAGAGGAAGTCCCCACATGATATATATATGGCTATCTTTTACCTATTATAGTTGGCATCAGATTTGGAACTGCCAACCCCTTAAAGGGAATACTGGATTCAGAATCACATGTGTAACACATAGAGTGGTGTACATAAAGTTACTTGAATTTCTAGTTAGACAGGATTATGATGGAAAAGACTTTTGGGCAGCTTACCCAGTATGCATCATTTATGTCAAATGTCTTCACTAGATTATTGCTGTTAGTGAATCTTGGACTGAAAGGGAAGAACTTGTGAAAAGAATGGGGATGTGAGTGAAAGTCATGTTTATTCAAGATAGTCATCAGAGGCAAAAGAAATTAGGAAAAAGGAACCATAAGATTGTCATTAGAGAGCCACAAGTGAGTTACCACAGAGAGTTGTGAAGTGGTGCAAAGTGCTCAGCAGCTGACAAGACTCGGCTTAGATGTTACAGGTGATGTGCATTGGTTACTGACAGTATTACTTTTTGATTTGTAAAACAGGTACAGCCATCATCAAGATATTTTTGAACAGAACAGGCTGCTTTCAGTGTACTTTCATACACATAACCTCAAGTTTGGGGTCACCAAGATATCTGATGTGATGGAGAAAGACTCAGTTTAGACTCTGTGAACAACAATACTCATATAGCATTCTGGAAGGCATGAAAATTTTGCCAGCGTTTAAGAAGAAAGAAAATGTCAAGGAGGTGTGTGGACAGAAAAGCACTGGCTGAAGTGGTAAGCATAGCCACAAGTATCCACTATAAATACATCAAGTCACCACTGGAGTGGTGAGCATTTGCAGATTTCAACATAGTTGAACATAGTTAGTGGTTTGGAATGGACGCTACTGACTATTATCAAGTTTGCAGGAACTAAATGCTATTATGAGAGGCGATAGCCAACATCATCTGGAGAGAGAAATTTTGCTGAGGATTACTGAAAAGAGAGAGTGAGATTGAGAACACACATATAACAGGAAAACTAAGAGTACTTACATCTGTCTGGGCATTAGCTGTTGTTTTGTATTTTGTTTCTTTTTGTTAATATTAATTAAACAAGTGTATCATGCACTGAGAGGAAAATTCAGAATAGCCTAGCCAAAATACAGGCATGGGTTTGTTACCAAAAAGTTTAAGTATCAAGATATACAAAGCCAGACGTTGAGACAAAAGTCAAAAATGCCAAAACTGTCACCATTCAAAAGAAACATGAAGCATCATTTGTTTTTAGTCTCAAGAGAATCCAAACACTTGGATGCTGAAGTTCACAAACCACTGTTATATAGTGATCGCATTGTGATGTAAGAGGTTTCAAGATGTGTGTCACGTAATTATAAACCGTTCATGGCAATGATAAACATCATGGTAGCATCCATGACAAGAACTTGACAAAAACCTGGGCTTAGCATTTCAGCTTTGCTTATTTGTATCCATATCTATGGACTGAATTTTATATTCTACATCATTGCCCGCCACCACTGGTAGTTAGAAGGATGTTTCCTTGACAAAACACAACACTGAGCAGATGTTTAATATGAAAGATAAGAAGGTGAATAGATCCAGAATGGCCTCTCTAATATTAGTTTATAATACACAGATCCAGTTTTTTTGAAGATCATATAAGCACCTGTACCTGTAAATGATGGCCCTAGGAGTCCTTGGGTGGATGTTTCTAGTAATGAGAAATCCTTCTGCTCATCTTTGAAGTTATTATAATGTTTTTTATTTGAGATCTATAAATATTTTGGCAGAGTCTGCCACAGTCATAAGGTCCTCCAGGACAAGAGTCCACTTATCCCTGAGGTTCTTTAAATATTGTGAAAGGCTCAATAATGATCATCTTAAATTGTTAAAGTGTTATGATTTAGGTTTATTTAAAATTTTCATCTCATTACTATGAACTGTTTTTTCAAGTCTTTTATTTTCCATTGGACATTTTTGGGGCGTTGATCCTCTTTTTTTTCAAAGTTGTTTTAATTTAGTTGCAAAATATTTATACCGTTTTGTTTTTTCATGGACACCATCATTTTATATTTTCATTATACACTGGCAATGCCTCCTGCCTCCAACTCACTAAGATTATGTAAATTAAGGCAACGACTGAAATTCGCTGGAGAAATGGTGTAATGCGATATAGGCTTTAATTGCAAAGTATTCACAGTTTTTTCAATGCCATTTAGTTTTTTCATCAGCATCACCATTTTGTAGACTCTTTCAAAATGGTGACTTGGGTGTTGGCCACTGAGGGATGACTAGAGGCTGTGACCTTTGATGTAATCAGGTCAACAGTATAAAGGTCATTACCATGCAGTTTCTGGCCATCTGAGATTTCACTAAAGAATTTCTCAGATGTGTTTCTTTGCTTAAGAGGTCCCGGTTTAGATCATTTTGCTTTGTTTTCTCTATGTTTTGCATACTTTTCAAGTTCGTTTAAACAATTTGTTTCTCTATCGCTCTCAGAGTGATATCTGGAGGTCAGATTTATGTGGACACATCTAGGCATAAAAATGCTTACAAACACAGGATACAAATTCCCCAAGTGTAGACAGTGGTTTCTGGACATGTGCTGGCAAACATGTACTTTAACTCTTTCAGGGCTGATGTTGACTTTTGTCAAAATTCGGGGTAGAGGACAGTAATCAGCTGTAATATGTGACAAAACTCGCCCTTACATTTTAGTTTGACTCTCTTTGCTAGAAGGAAAGTTACATAGCTTTGTTGATTTAACCTTCGGTTCCCTACACATGCATGAGTAGCAAAGAGCAAACAACCTCTAAAATGGCATTGACATCTAGCAAGAGACCAAAGCGAATATACGAAGCAAAATACTCCATGAACGTTTTACGTAATTTCATTGAATAGGACTCTTACTTGTTGGATTCCGAGTTTGATGCAAGTGATCTGGAGATGGATATTGAAAACAAAAATGAGATACCAGCATCATCTGAGCCGTCCTCAGTTGATCGTGGTGCTGAACACTTTTGTGTAGCTGATGTGCCTACAGCAGCGTTCGCCTGGGAGGACCACCACTTACGATGACAAGAGGTACAAATATATTGCGTCAAACTGTGACCGCCATTGCCGCCAACCTGCTGTGTGATATTCAGCCCTCAAAGAGTTAAAAATTGGCAGTAAGCATTTTCTTAAGTGGTATAAAGTGAGCACTTTTTGACAATTGATCTACAATTGCTAAACTAGTTGTCAAACCCCTTGTTGGAGGAAGATCACTGATAGAGAAGTATCATCTCAAGGCTTGCAATGTCAAGGAAAGTGTGGCAATAAATGACTGTACACCAAACTACAGTAGAGATTAACTCCTACAATAGACTGTTCAAACTGCTGTATAGTCTTTTAAATCGTTGGTCAATACTTCAGAAATAATTCTTTATAAGGTTGCTGTTTCTCATAACCCCAGCATGATCAAAAAACATTGTATCACTCAACAAAGCACCTGAAATTCGTAGAAGAAGAGGATCAGTATTAATCGATTAATTCTACTGGTTTAGTCAAACTGGTAAAAGATACAGATCTTTTGGGTAATATTATTGTCTCTGTTTATATACTATTTGGAAATTGGAAAAAATCAAATTTGCACTTAGATGAAGTGTACAAAACTTTTTCAAAACCTGGCAGGATCTAATCAATAACATTTTAGAATAAGCATTTAAATTGAGGAAGCAGGTTCTCTCCCCTCTTTTTTTACTCCATTTGTCTTTATTCATTTATTAATTTATCTCTTTACTTATTTTTACTAGCATAAGGTTTTACTCTGCTGGCCTAGCTCTCTTTCTCAGGGGTGGGGGTTGATTTGTTTCAAAGCTATTTTTGTAAAACTTGATTTATTTGTATGTAATGTTATTTGATTTTAATAAAATCAATAAAATAATAAAAAAAACATTTTGTTGTCCCTGGTTCAGCAGGGGATCAGGTTCATAGCTGATTCTAAATATCTGGATCCACACTAGTGTATGTGTGTGGTTCTGAGAGTGGTTTTCAATTCAGAGTTGGTTCCTGCTGTTACAAAAGTCAATGACAAAGATAACACGATGGGGCACAACGGTGTGAGCCCAATTTAATGGTATAGTGATTTTACCAAGAAAATAAATCAAAAAAAGCAATCTGGCCAGAACACCGGTCACCAGGAAATGTCTTATCCAGAAGTGAATCTTAAAGTGACTGCCAACCTTAGATGCGGTCAGGTTTTAAATATCTCTGGACCAGAAAGAGGTGATAGAGGTGACATCAGTGTTCTTCGAGCCTTCTGTCTTCATATCTGAGGGCGAAAGAAGGAAAGATATAAACAACAGGAGTTACAATAGTTATAGAAACCTTGAAGATGCCCTTTTGCATGTGTGTGTGAGACACCGACAAAGAGCATAATGCTCCCCACATCTTTGAATTGGATTAAATTGGTGTGAGAAATCTTACATTGTGTTAGTATGTTTCTGTGCATGCAGCTCTGAACTGAATTAAGTGGGTTTAAATTACAGTATGTTATGTTATATTACATTACGTCATGTGTGAAATAATAGCCTTGAAACACGATAAAGGTTTGGGGCAGCAACATGTATACTTGAATCCAGGCTTCAAAAAAGGGAACATTTTAGTACAGATGTGTACAAAGTTGAGTCCAGAACAGAACTAAGTAAAAGCAGGATGTGGTCTGGCTTTTATGGCTGGTTGGCAGAAGTGACGTCATTGGGGCCAGAACCAGGCAGAATTTCCAGTGTTTGGTCTGTAAGGATATCAGAGAAAGGTGTAGCGCACCCTGCCACCCCTTGGCCTGGTGTGGAATTACCTTCTATAGGTCCTTTTAGCTGCCTCCCATGCGCATGTGTGTGATATATGTTATGTGATAAATTGTTTTCAGTGTGTGTCCAGGAATGATTCCTGCTTTGAACCCGATACTTCAGGGATGGATCCTGGGCTATGGAGACTCTAAAGCACTATGAAGTTCATATTTGGTATTAATTTTTTTAAGATTGTCAACAAAAGTAAAGATTTTGTTTCTTGCGACCAACATCACGCATTTCATTCATTGATAGTTTTATTGTACAGCAGTGGGAAGAAAGAACAGAGAAAATAATGGGAAAGGGTGGGCACCAAAACAAAGGAATGGATTTCACAATGGTGCTTTTGGGTGACGGCAGAATCATCCTAGTTTAACAGTAACTAGATATCAGAGGGACGGAGCAGACATGGTTAGTATAGCAGAGTAGTTAGCAGATAACAACTGGCTCTTTGCTGTAAAAAGATCTCTCCTTTCCCGCTGCTTCAATTACTCTAAAGGTCTGTTCTGTTCTCAGGGCTTCGAGTTTTCATTTACAGAGGCTCTTGGCAGGGTCTTGATTGCTTTTTGCATTGTGCACAGGATGCTGCTTGTAAGTTTGTCTCTAAATGATCAAATAAAAAGCAGCCACTTAACCCTCACTAGCAGCAACTTACCATGGGAAAACGGCAGTGTCTCAATGCAGAGTTCACAGGCTGGTTGGAAGTGCTGAGTGAAGTCTCACATCGAGGTCCATTAGGGAAACATGTTCCTTATCTTTTTCCTTTTGTCTCTTTCTTTCTGCCTCTCATTCTCCTGTAGCTTTTAATAGTGGTGACAGCTTAACATGCCATAGGACTATTGTCTTCTTAGAGGAAGCGATGCAAACCACACAAGCAGTGAAAGAGTGGCATCCTCCAAGCCTACACGTGTCTTCTAGACTCACTTTTATATGTAAAGAAAAAGTATCAGCCATACTGCATGTGCACTGTTGATAACATGGCTACTTATTAGTACAGCCACCAGCAGGGCCCATTAATATATTTTTAAAAATCAATCATTTTAAACTTGACCTGCCTTGCCAAGTGTAAGGCATGGAGGACACATGGTTTTCAACCGTGCCTTACGTTCCCAGTAGCATGAAAGACAACGTGTTCTATTGAACGTGCAGTGCCGCATGTTTACAGCATACTGAAGATAAAGTAAAGCATCTTTAAGTATAGAATCAACTAAAGTTTGACAAAAAAGCGACAGTAAGTTTAGAGAAGATACATTTTTTTCCATTTTTTTTTTTTTTTTGCCTTTTAATCTACGTGTGTAACTATCTTTTTTGTTTGTTCTTGTGTGGACTATTTCCTTTGAATTTTCACTAAATTTCTCTATTATAAAAAATCCTAGGAGGGAGACTAGGGAGACGAGACATGATCTTCTCGAAAGACAATTTGACATCCTCGCAAGAGACACTTTAACATCATGCAAAGACAATTTGACGTCCTGCGAGAGACAAGGCAGTGAGACAACATTTAAAACAAGTTTAAGGACATCTAACCAAGCAGTTGTTGGAATGCCTTTGACAGACAAACATCATGTGCCCCCAGCTCTTAAAACAATGACAAGTAGTACACGCAGCTCTCCAGCAGCAGCAGCAGAAAGACAGCAGATGATCCGACGGCATCTCCTTAGTGTGCGTTCAGCTGTTTAACAACATGAGCAGCATTATACGTCCTGCGAGAAAGTTCTAACCACCCCTGGGGCCGGAATTAAAGGGCAAGTATTGTTTTTACAAAAGTTTTAAAGTAAAAGAGAAAATAATGCATATGTAACAATTCCCATGAAACTAACAATCTCTTTAAATTGTATATTCGGTAAACCAAACCTGGGGGTGGGCGAGCGAAGCGAACAGGGGGCAGAGCCCCCTAGTCTTTTAAAACAAACTTTTGGATTGAGAGATTTCTTTTGGCACACGTATGACCTGTGCTTGATCCTGCCTTACGCACCAGCAGCTATACTTAGAATGTCTTTTTTCAAACATTATAGGAGGGTTAAATAACCCATCATGGATAATGATGGTAGCACCTGAGAGGTATAATTTAATGAGAGTCCCTGCTCCAGAAAACAAAGAATACAATAAAGTGGAAGGATAAGACAGGAAATAAATAGTAACACACAAGGAAAACATAAGGAGAAACAGAAAGAAAATGCAAATGGGTGCAAGGCACAGAAAAAGTGGTTATGGCAGGGCACTACAGTACGAGTTTCAAGAGATCTGTCCATACCAGACCAAGTCAGGATTCATCTTCAAGGACGAGTAAATGTTGAAGTCTTTATAGGTTTAGCCTATGCTGTCATAACTCGGCTCAAGGCAGAAACCTCCAATGGATGAAGTACCAGTTACTATTCTAAAAATGGAAACTCCATTGCATACTATATAGATGCAAAGGTATTTAATAATTATACACCAATTTAAAGCATATGGTTTCTTTCTAAAGTCTCACTTTAAACACCACAGCTTATGTAAAAATATCAGTCTGGCTTTCATAATATTACCAGCATGTTAACATCACATAAACATTGTTAATTCTAAAATCCTGTCACAGAAGAAATGCTCCGATCATTATGTTGTTAGATTTAAGTGCAGTTTTTGACCACACCATTCTTTTACATGTGCTTGACAATTTTGTTGGGTTGTCAGGCACTGTTCTCATGTGGCTTAATTCACACTTACCATATCATTTTCAGTACATACCAAAATATGCAATTTGTGTTACATAGATTTAGTTGATTGATATCTCACAGTATATATGTGATTCATTTAGGAATCTTTGAAGCTGTACTCAACTTACAATATTTTTGTTTAGCTGCACAGCCCTGTTTTAAATTACATGTAGTTTTTCATTTCCTTGGTTTATGGCAACCTACCTTTTTCAGATTTTAATTTATTCCTTTTTTTTTTAATTATTAAAATAAAAAATGGAATCTATTAGAAGCAGCATAAGCTTGGAAAAGAGAAGCGTTTCCATTTTGGGAGTTGTAGGAGTTCTGTTCCAAAGACGTTTAAAAAATGCATACGCAGATTATTTTATAAAAAAGTCTATTTTACTTAAAATGTCTGGGTATTGGAAAATATATAATTCACAGTAATTAACCTACCATAGGTATATTTTACTGCTCAAATGGTGATCTTTAATGGCTCTTGAGACTTTAAAGGGATTATCATTTCTGTTTCATTTCAGAATCAACTTTTCACAGATTTTTCTCCTAAAATTCCTTAGGAAAAATAGCTTTAGACAAAAAGGACAGATTAGATACAACTAAGGTGAAAGGAGTCAAAATTGAGAACTTGGTTTGAAAAGCATGTTAGGTTTTGTAAGGTCTCTCCATATTTCTTGCTAATTATTGGATTGATGCCTTTATCCAATGTGACTTACAACATTTGAGATGTGATCAGTTACATTTGTTTTGTTTTACCAAATGGAGCGCAGGCAGCTGAAGTGACTTGCTTGTGGTCACACAATGGTGTCAGTAGTGGGATTTGAAGCCCAGGGTTTGAAGCCCAAAGCCTTAACCACTATGTAGCACTGCCTGTTTTTTCATCCAGACAGAGTAGACCAATGTTTTTTGAGTAAACATGTAACTCTAAGGAGGCTTCGCCAGAAGTAATACATTCCACAACAGATTTTTGGTACTAATTTCTTGAGGTAAACATATGTTTCTTGCTTGCTTATCTGCTCACAGCATGTGTCATAGGTGGAGTTTTGACATCCAGTTTACCAAATTTCCAAAGTTTTGTCTTTTCACTTCTGTTTTTTCAGTGGTTATCATTTTGATGTTGAATGTAATGCTCAAATCATGTAATTTTTTTTTTCTAAATGCTTCGCCTATTACTGTATTTTCTTTTTGCATTGCCTGTGGAGAGAGATCACACTGAGTGACAACGCCACACATAAGAGTTTCAATTTACTTTGAACATATAATCAATCCAAAATGAACTGATTATATTGCATTGCGTTTTTTAAAAGCCTTAGGTTTTTGAAAGTGCTATGCAACCTGAACATCGATAGTAAGTTCACAGGACCAATCAACACTCACCATTATGCACTTTCCACAGTGTGTTGTATGCACGCATGATTAAAAAAAAAATACAGAGAAAGTGAAAAGACAGTGCAATAGAGTCAAATCACGATGAAACAGATGGAAGCTTTACAAAACATTTATCAAATTTTATAGGTCATGCTCAGTCTCTTTTGCTGAGAATACGGCGATAACAGAGGGCAATGTTTTTGAGTGAGTAAACTCTCTGACACTCACTGATACCAATCAGCCCATAAACACATGGGAGAATATGCAAACTTCATACAGATTCTAGTGTTTTGGGGCAGGAATGACATATTGTTCTGAATGGTTAACTTGAGTGTGACATCATTTCCAGCTCCAACATTCAACTTCTAAGGTAAATGTAACAGAAATTAAATTGTAGTGTAATGCATTTGAATACAGGAATTAAAATGATGGTAAGATCGATCATTTTTTTAATATAGCATCACACAAAATGAACAGATACAACCATTAATGCACTAATTGTGACAAACATAACTAAAGTTGCTTTAAATTAACTACATGTAACTAACTGGCTTATCCAGATCGGGGACGCTGCTAGTGGTTATGCACCCCAGCTGCCCTAAGCACGAGGTAGGGGCAGACTTTGGATGAGGTGTCATGCTCGTATACATCCTTACTTTTTCATACAAGGCTAATTTAGAGTCAAAAGACAATCTAAATTTATTGTCTTTGGGATGTGGCAGGAAAAATTGAAGTATTAGGTAGTACCAACAACAGTCTCAGCAAGTAATAATCAAGCCATTTCAAACAAAGTGGCTGTCTCTCTACCTGAAGCAATGTATAAGTGGTGACTGGTCATACATTCATTTGAAAATAAAATGTATTTTGGTAGTTTTTCAAAATGTCATCACTACTGAGACACACACATTAAGTAAGCAGAACTGCTGAAAAGGCAAACTTCATTGCTGAATCAGCAAACATTAAATTTGTGTCATTCATTGAGTTTCAAAACCAAAGTAATATTCATTAGTAGAACAACTTAAATGTGTTGAATAAGTACATACCACACATATTTGAATGAATCAGAAGAGAATGGGATGAAATCTCCAGTTACAATTAATGTAGTTCAACGCTGGATTAGTACACAGACGTAAGCGATAAAAAAGTCTGATCATTTATGAGAGTTTCCTTCAGAACAACAGAACAAAGGGTGTTTAGAGAAGTTCTGAAATACTGGATTAATCACAAATTGTCAAGTTTGATTTCACACTAGTAGCCTTCATGTTAGGCCAAATGTATTGTACCAAGGAAGACAGAAATGTGAAAAATTGCAGCATCAGCTGTTCGTCACATGTGAAGTTTGAATTTAATTGGTCCATTAAATATTATTCTTTAATAAATGTAATAAACTGGCTAATGTCTCTTCTATATACTAATACAAACATAAATCCTACAACAGTTAATGTTATAAAGCTAAGTGATTTTCTGAAAAATCCTCGTTTGAAAATTGTTTGGTTACAAAAGCAACTTTAAGGAGTGTATGTAAACGAAAATATTTGAAATTGTCTTGATTTTCATTAATTAATAGCAGTCTTCATGTAATGCCCCTCAGTAAGTGTTATATATAGTCATTCCATTTGTGTATTATATACTGTAGTGCCTTTCCTGTCTGTCTGTCTTTTATATAAGGCCTTTCAGTGCCTATTGTGTACTGACTTTCATATAACTGCATAGCTTAAAATGTCTCCCGGGAGTAGGTTGCATTGTAAACTGGGATTTTTCAGTAACAAAGACAGGTTTCGTAAGATAAGGTAGTTACACTTGTTGCAACTCTGTAAGCCTGCATTTACTGAAGAGCACTTTACAAATATAAATTAAATTCTTATTCTTCGCACAATGCTATCAGCATTCTTTCCCCTTTTTCTGTACCACGTTTTCATTTATGCTTCTGGTTCCTGAAAACCCTGAGAAATACTCCTGTATAGTAGCATATACATGCATAATATATATATATATATATATATATATATAAATATATATATATATATATATATATATATATATGGCGCATACACTTTTAATCAAATGTTCAGGTAGCATTTAGTTAAACATGTTGGATATCAAAATAGCTTGCTTGAAAGACCAACATTTAATCTGATACCTTTGTTAAAATTAGCAACTGGCATTTTGCTTATAGGATTAAAACAATCTGTTAGCAAAACCAAATAAAAATAATGATTGAGTGCAAAATGCCTTTGTAGTTCTTTATTGTTTTCATCTCCATCCAAGCTATAAATTACAAAAATATTTTCAGTGGAATTTACAGAGAAAACAGAAAATTTTCTTAAAATAACATCACAGCTAGAAATGTCTATTAGAAAAATATGCAAATATAAAATGAAGTGAAAGAATGAGAAATGGAAAGAAATCAACAGTAAATACCTAAAAAGTGCAGACAAATCAGCCATTAGCCATTCTCTGAAGCCATGGGCAACAGTAGCCCATGCAGGCAGCTTCAGGGACAAGGAATGAACCAAACCTGGGTGGAACTCCAGACCATAATAGACCACAGCAGAAGACACCTATTCACACCATACAAGCTTGGAGTCAACAGTTACAAAGCATCATTATCATTTTCGATGTTGTTCAAGTTCTGTTGGAAAATTCAGACAGGCACAGTGTGAGGGTACAAACTCCATACCGTCAGTGACCTTTGCTTCCATGGAGGTAGACAATAGTAGTTACATATGAGCAATTTTGACAAAAAAATAGGCCATTCTCATGAAGATGAGTTTTGACAGTTCCGAAAATACTAGTCTACTTACTGCACTACTTGGTAACATATACCTTGTATCCATGATTCTTTGTGTGAAATTTACCACTAAACAGCATACTTTTTTACAATTGTTGACAATAAATTGCACCTGAGGCCAGAAAAGACAATTGAGGATGGAAGAACTGCATTACTAACTTTGACTTCTGGGATAGATCCTATCAAATCCATTTAAATGAAGAAAGTTTAAAGCTGAGAAAAATCACTGCTACCAGCTCTTCTCTCATTCCTGTCTACAGCTGGTCTACCTTTCATAGCGTGTCTTCTTTCCTTGGCCATGGGTTTGAGATTCTAGACTTCCTATCATTTATAGCTTGTTGGTGATTCCGCCTTTCCAGTCAAGCAGGTCCTCTACACCATAAATTATTATGATTAGTATATTTTTAGAGTATAGATGCATGAGCCTTCATCCTTCTAGCCTGAACATGTCTGTTTCTTGGTGTGCTTCACTTTGCAGGGTCATCTCCATATCATTTACTTAATTCTAGTATTGGAGCAAATGGTAATAATATGTTCCTTCCAGAGGTGAATGCTTTAAGACTACAAGGGAAGCTCCGCCTCCTCTAAAATGTTACAAAAAAAAAATTGTCAAATATGTACTGTTGTATTTACATTGCTATTACAAAGAGCATGCTAGAAAGTGTTCATGGCTAGTTCACTCTCAGTTTCTATGCACGTTGTCTAACATGATTTTTTTTCTCCTACATTCCCGTGGCAGCGTGATCCATTAAAACCATTGAATTGCAGGTTCACTGAACTTCAATGGCATTTCAGAATATGCTTTGCTTTCACTGCAGCAAAGCCAGATGTTTATTGGACAAATTCTTCAAAACATCATTTCGAGGGAAGCTTTGTGTCTCTGGGAGTAAATGGGGCAGTAGGCTGGCAGGACACTGGGCTGCTGTAATGATGATTGGAGAAACTGTCAAAGTGGCAGAACCTCCTTTTGATTGACAGTGTTTTGGCATAGGAGCATTTCAAGTTCAGTCCCATGCAGATTTTTGGCAAGAGAAGCTGCTGCTCATAGTAAGTAGAAAAGAAAATCTGAACACATTTCGCCAGTTTTAGAGTCATTACATTGAATACCCATGTCATTTAGAACTGATTTTAAAATACCACTAATGGTTTATAAAGCCTTAAATAATCTCGCTCCATCCTATATTTTGGAATGTCTATCCCCCTATCCTCCAAGTCATAACCTTAGATCTTCTAATGGTGATCTGCTTATAATTCCAAGAGCCAAACTTAAAAGAAGTGGGGGGTATTTTTCGCACATCGGTTAAATCATCCGAGATCAGATGCCTCATCTTGGATGAGTTAATGCCAGTGAAGCTCATTCGGGATGAGTCGGTTTTTCAAGCTCAGCGGTGTAGTAGATTAGTTTAGCTGGATCTAATCATCCGAGATGATTGCTCGCGCCCACGCTGAGTGAAAAGCCCATTTATATTCAGTCTAGAAAACATGATCAACAAAACGACAAAAGAACGGGCGCATTTTTTCCACACAAGCTGTGTGTGTGTGTGTTACTCGGAGGATATCAAGATTTAATATGCACAAGGGGTAACACTGCAAAAGCAGCCCAAACCATTAAAGACGGCTGGCAAAAAGTGACTGGTAAATTTGTAACAATTTGTCTTGAGCACTCGCCCGAGAGTAATGCTACCACTATATCTGTCCTAGCTAAAGGCAGATGATAAAAGGTTAGGCCAATATCACACCTTAATACTTTTCCCGTATCACCTTTATTCATATAAAACAACCCCCCAAATATCAATACATTTATAGGTCACTGCCACCAATAAACCATATTTATACTTGCAGTCCATCAAAATAAACAACAAAATAGAAAAACAATCCCCTACACATAGATCACCCCACTCGAATATAAGTAACCCTTGATTTGCAGCGCCACACACATATACATGTATCTACCCATAAACCGTTTTCACCCCTTCAATTCCTGTTCCAAAGGTAATAAATAGATCCGCAGGTAGTCCCCTGTCATACTCCCTTCGGCGGCGAGCTGATGAGGAGTCCTGAAAATAGCGGACTACACAACCTATCTCCTCTTCGTCATAAAAGACATACAGTCATACTTGCGCCATGATTAATGTAATAGTAAGTCCGTTTTGTAGCTCACCCGAGTCCGTCGGTAATAGCGGAACGATCGTTTTCAGGTATTAAACAGAAGACCATCCACCTTCAGACAGGACTGAATAGGAGCTCCTAGGCTTTTCCCATGGCCAGAGCAAAAGCTGATCTGCCTTTTCTTTATCCAATGTTCTTCCTTCTTTCTCTTTCTCCTTCTCCTTCTTCCCCCCCTTTCTCAAAGACGGCGCTTTATGCTAATGAATCCCCGAACCAACCGGAAGTTCCACCTCTGGGGTACCGCTGTCAATCTCTGTCAGAAGCAATTCCCCCCCAACAACCGATCGACAGCAGAACACATTATCTTTATGTGGCAGCGCTACATAGATCCCCACCCCAGTCGGCGGCGGCGGGTCCAAAGTAGGGCTTGATATTGGCCACATGTATTGTTTCCACTATGGCATCTACACCACTACCCCTTTGTATGCGGAAATTAACCGGTCCTAATCGTTTTATTATTCTTACTGGACCCCCACTTGGCTAGTTTAGCAGCAAATCTGTTGACAGCACTGGAGAGTGGGTGTGTCCTAACCCAAACCAAGTCCCCGACAGCAAAGGGTACCGCTCGCCGTCGTGCATTATAATACTTAGCCTGTCTGGATGTAGCACTCACTAACCTCCGTTGTACTTGCTGCTTTAATTTTTCGAGGATCTGAATTGTATTGTATGTCTTTGAATCTGGGAGAGGTGCTGGGGTGATAAGACGATCCAGGGGACTTTTGAGTTGTCGTCCGATAGCCACCCGAGCAGGGGTTTCACCAGTGGCCTCATGCACCGCTGTGTTGATAGCAAATCTGAGCTCCGGCAGCCACTTATCCCAATCTTGGTGTCGTTCACCCACATAGGAGGCTACCATAGTCTTCAAAGTCCTATTCACTCTTTCCGTTAAATTCGTCTGCGGGTGGTAAGCCGTGGTAAGTTTCTGTTTGATACCCCACGCTGTATATAGTTCCTGAAGCATAGAGCTAGTAAATTGTGGGCCCCTGTCAGACACAATATACTTTGGGACCCCCAGCGGTGAAAATCTCATCTTTGAGCGTAGAACAGATCTTTGGAACCTTGGCGTCCCGGAGAGCAAAGAGTTCTACCCATTTTGAAAAATAGTCCACTACCACCATTAGCACTGTCTTTTGGGCTTTGGATGAAGGTAAAGGCCCCATTAAATCAACTCCCAGCATTTCACCGGGTTCAGATGTAATCGTGGATTGGAGAAATCCTACTGGCTTACCAGGGGGGTTCTTCAATTGTTGACAGATTTTACATGATTTCACATGGCTCCAAACGTCCCTTGAATGGTGGGCCACCATGCTACTTCCAGAATCTTCATCAAAGTCTTCATTCGCCCAAGATGCCCACCAAAAGGACTGTCGTGGTAATAATTAAGGAAGTTGGGTACATATTCTTCCGGGACCACTAACTGGCATTTGGATCCTCCGAGACTGGTCGGCACCACCGGAAAAGGACACCCTGGATGTCCTTGAAATGTATGCGATCCCGTCCCATCTCATTAGAATCTTTGCCAACCTTCTGGCACCTAGGACAGTTGGTTTGTGCTCGAGCTAGGTCCTGCATACTTAAAGGTAGATCTGTCCATTGAGTATGAGTAGTTACCATACATATATCCCCGACATCCAATAACTCCGGGACAGCGCATCCGGGACAATGTTATTGCAGCCCTTCTGATAAAATACCTTGAAACTGAAAGCTTGGAGCGCAAAACCCATCTGGTCAGTCGAGATGACGTCTTGGTTGATTAAAAGCCCAAGTCAGTGCATTATGATCTGTGAAGACCTCGAATTCCACCCCTTCTAGGAAGTGGCGCCATTTTTCCACGGCCCAGACTACCGCCAAACATTCTTTTTCCGAGGTGGAGTAATTTAGCTCAGCCCCATGCAGAGCCCTTGATGCATAAGCAATTACTCTCTGATCCTCTTCGCTTGTTTGGGTCAGAACCGCTCCAAGCCCGATGTTGCTGGCATCTGTATGAACTTGAAATGTGAGTTGAACATCTGGTTGGGCCAGGATGGGTGGAGATTGGAGGGCCCCCTTTAATTGTTCCACTGCATCCTGACATTGCTCTGTCCATTCCCATGGAACACCCTTCTTCTGCAAGTGATGCAAAGGTGCAGCTATGTCGCCAATCGAGGGATAAATTTGTGGTACCACCCAACAAGACCAAGAAACCTCTGTAGACTTTTAATATCGGTGGGGTAGGATAGTTCTGAATTGCTACCACCTTTTCAGGGTCTACTTCAACCCCTTTTCCCGATACCACATGGCCCAAGAATTTAATCTGGTGTTGAAGGAAACAGCACTTCTCCACATTTAGTGTCAGATGTGCCTGCTGCAGCCTCTGGAAGACTACTTCTAGATGTTGCAGATGGGTTGCAGTGCTGGGGAGAACACCACTATATCATCAATATATACATAGCAGATTTTCCCAATTAACCCCTTGAGAACTTGCTCCATCAGACGCTGGAAACTAGCCCCAGCATTCTTTAGCCCGAATGGCATGGCTCTGAATTGGAATAATCCCTCGGGGGTAATTACGGCTGTCTTTGGTTTGCTATATTCCTCCATCTGCACCTGCCAATACCCACAGCGGAGGTCCAGGGTGCTAAAGATGTTTGCCCCATGCAGACTTTCCAAGATTTCTTGAACTAGGGGCATCGGATAAGCATCATGATGGGTTTTTGCATTTAATCCCCTGTAGTCTACACAGAACGATATGTCCCATCCCGTTTTTGACAAGGACTACGGAGAGGCCCATGGTGAAGTAGACGGTTCTAGGACACCATCCTGCAACATCTTGTCCAAATGTGCTCTTATAATCTCCCTCTTCTGGGGATACTCTGTATGCCGATGACGAACTGGGATCTCATCTTTAGTCCTTATAACATGAGTTATTATACGTGTCAAACCCAGTTTTTTTGTCCACACCTCTGACCATCGACATAACAGAGGCTGCACCTCCATGGGTTGTTCCAGAACGCTTGCCAGTGAGTTGGTTTTGGAGGTCATTACCTCAGCAGCATAAAAATTGAGACTAAACCATCCCAAATCTTGCCTTGGATAAGAAAGGCCTCATTTCACCCCCATCTATAGAGTAGCTTCTCAAATGCAGATGGATAGACATCCGGATGGAGGTAGTAAAATCCAAACCAAGGAGCAATGGAATGGTCAAGTGCTTGTCCTCCAGAACATAGACTTCAGCCTGCCATTGGGTCAAATCCATGTGGAGCGTAACGAAACCCTACCCACGGCCACATGCTTGGTGCCATCAGCCAAAATAAATTTGACGGAGGTTGCTGTTTGAGGTTTTCCCTGGTAGTGCCATTCTTTTCCACAAGCTTTTCTTCATTAAAGTGAAGTGGCTCCCAGTATCCACGACTGCATCTATGTGTAATCCCTCACCTGAGTCGAGACCACCAGAAGAGAAGTCTGAACCTGGACCACCGAGACCCCCACTTCAGTTAGGCTGCTTCGTTTTTTAGGTGCTTTGGCGGACTGAACTTCCTTTTTTGTAGTCTGCACTTTATTCCAGTATTCTTTGGAAGCAGCCCAGTCTCGTTCCACAAGAGAACCCACCTTCACCAGCTGTTCCACCGAGGTCACTACTCCCCTCAATCCTCCAGCCAAGCGTGGATTGCATGCGTTTAATATACGGCATACCAGCTCTTCCTCTGCCATGTCAGGTTGCCACTTCAAACACAGAGCCCGATAATCGTAAGCAAAATCTCTTATGGACTGTGTAGGGGCTTGCACCATAGACCGGAGACGCTCTTCAAGTTCCATCTTATATCCGGAAGGCAGGAAAGCATTAAGGAATTCCTGTTTAAAGAAATCCAGTCAGTAATTTTGTGTCGGGCAGCTTGCCACCAGCTTCTACCTGGACCTTGTAAAGAGGTATTTATCACCCCCATAAGCTCTTCATTGCCCAGCGGTGTAGCAGCCACAAAAGCTTCCCCACGCTCCAAAAAGTCAATTACATCCTCTGAAGTATAGTCCGTTTTAAACTTGGGAAATTCCAAGCGGCGCGCACATGAGGAAGCGTATGAGATTGATAAACGCGCGATGCTCCTCCGGCGTTGACTGTGCAGCCGGCATTTTAATCGCGAAATACTTTTCCGTATCTCTTCGCAGTTCCTCCTTCCACTGGCGATCTCGCCGCTGTAAACACTGCACAATCTCTCTCTCCATAGCCGCTAGCTGGGCAGTGAAGTTGTCTTTAAGCTCTGCGATCGCTGTATCCACATAGGCGGAGCCCTCTTCCCGAGATATTGTACTTTCCGCCACAGAGGTTATTCTTTCGTCCAGCGCATCAAGGCGTTCGGAAACCGCCGCGGTAACAGCGGGTTGCCATCGACGTCTTCCTCGTCGTGCGGTGGATCTTCCAGATACATGGACTGTAACAGACTAGATAGATCATGGGTTCCTGCAGGAGTCCTGGCGGTGGCGTGGCGGCTTCGGCTACGGATCCCCCAGCGATACATTGGACTGGCATCCTCCAACTCTAGCGGCATCGAAGACACACTCATAGTGACTCAGAGTAAATTTAGACAAAATACGGGGAATATAAAGACGTATATGTTCCTAATCCTCAGAGAGGGCACCAACTGTAACAATTTGTCTTGAGCACTCGCCCGAGAGTAATGCTACCACTATATCTGTCCTAGCTAAAGGCAGATGATAAAAGGTTAGGCCAATATCACACCTTAATACTTTTCCCGTATCACCTTTATTCATATAAAACAACCCCCCAAATATCAATACATTTATAGGTCACTGCCACCAATAAACCATATTTATACTTGCAGTCCATCAAAATAAACAACAAAATAGAAAAACAATCCCCTACACATAGATCACCCCACTCGAATATAAGTAACCCTTGATTTGCAGCGCCACACACATATACATGTATCTACCCATAAACCGTTTTCACCCCTTCAATTCCTGTTCCAAAGGTAATAAATAGATCCGAGGTAGTCCCTTGTCATACTCCCTCGGCGAGCTGATGAGGAGTCCTGAAAATAGCGGACTACACAACCTATCTCCTCTTCGTCATAAAAGACATACAGTCATACTTGCGCCATGATTAATGTAATAGTAAGTCCGTTTTGTAGCTCACCCGAGTCCGTCGGTAATAGCGGAACGATCGTTTTCAGGTATTAAACAGAAGACCATCCACCTTCAGACAGGACTGAATAGGAGCTCCTAGGCTTTTCCCATGGCCAGAGCAAAAGCTGATCTGCCTTTTCTTTTATCCAATGTTCTTCCTTCTTTCTCTTTCTCCTTCTCCTTCTTCCCCCCCTTTCTCAAAGACGGCGCGCTTTATGCTAATGAATCCCCGAACCAACCGGAAGTTCCACCTCTGGGGTACCGCTGTCAATCTCTGTCAGAAGCAATTCCCCCCCAACAACCGATCGACAGCAGAACACATTATCTTTATGTGGCAGCGCTACAAATTAAACGCATGTGCATTGTACTTACTGAAAGCAGTGTTTCATTTCCTATGTGTCAAATTAATTATTATTATTTAATATGTCATAATTCCAGATCAAACGTGAGCACAACGAGAACATGGGAACAGGTTAAAGTCAAGTACAAGAATATACTTCAAACTGGTAAATTTTAGTATATAACTATTTAAAGAATTGTTGACATAAAGAATCATATATAATATAAAAAACATTCATTTTAAAGCTAATAAGAAGGCAGAAAAGCAAAAAACAGGTGGAAGTCCACTCGGTCCAGACCTAACCCCTGCAGAAGAGTTGGCTCTCCAGCAAAATGCCCATCGCCCTGTTTCTGAAGGCATTGCAAAGGGGAAGCTCCAGCTCAGAACCAGTGGCAGGATGGTTACTTCATTTCAGGTAAAGGATGGTCATTGCATATATTTGTCCTCAATGTGTGCCATAGGTATATTCCATATAGCCCTCTTTTTTGTTGGATCAGTTGCAGGGAATGTTATATCCCTAGAACTTGTGTCTGACCAATGAGATATTGACAAAGGTCAAATATTTGATGAAGGCACTGTGTCTGATTACTCATCAGGAGGAGAGGTACATTTTCCAAATAATGTTTGATCAAACTCCACTCTGATCAGTCCCATGTGCCCCAATCACATTTGGAAATCCAGGGTAATGAGAATGTTAGGCTGATTGTGAGATTCTTTATGGAGTTGTGGGTATTTTTGCCTGTGTATTACCTACCTGCAATAGCATGAAACACCTCTTCTATTGTCTGCACACGCAGGTGTCCAGGAAACACTATGAAAAACCGAAGGAAATATTTTAGAGCCAAACAGACTTTATGAATAGCCTGGCAAACTGCACTTTTAGATAGATTTTCCGCATCGCCTACAGTATATATAAACTAAGTACTGCTTGCAAAAAACCTCAAAGCAATGCATACTGTCTGTGTGATTGTGAGAGCCCGACTTCGCCTAGTTTGACTTCGAATATAAGGTGCTAATAAATCTTTGAGGTACAATTTTCCCCCCTCCCCTCCGGCTAAAGCAGTATCTTTTGAAAAGAATTTCCTCCTGGAGCAATAAAGGATCTTGCCAATCGAGCAAAACCCTCTCTATATGAAATTATCTTCTTATAATTTGTGCACTGATAGCAATTGGTCGCTCATTCATGAACAGCGAAGCTATGACTAAATGAATTCCACGCACGGACACTGATTAAGTGTGTGAGCTAATCCTTGTTTACATAGGATTTGGATGTGCTGCCATGACAACACATCCAGCAAGAGTTTCGAAAAACCGACAGATCCAGGATCAGGCCAAATCGTCAACAATTACATCCGGCTAAACAACATACGAAAAAATACCCCCCTGGTGAGATGGCCTTTTGCTGTTATGCACCTAAAATTTGGAATACTTTAACTGTAAAAATCCACCAGGCTAATACTGTGGAGCATTTTAAAAAAACTACTAAAAAAAACATTATTTTAATATGGCGTTTTCGTAGCTACATTTTAGTTGTATTCCTAATAGACTGGATAGGCATTGAATTATCATATTGTTTGGGGAGTCACAATTTGTACTAATCCCCAGTATTCTCTGCTGTTTTATCTGGTTCTTCTGTGCCACCACCACCTGATCAAGGTACCATGCAGCCTCCTGAGATGATGGAATGAAGGTGCGTGTCTCAGCTGTCCATGAGATCACCTTCATCAAATTCCTATCATGTGAAACATGAAAACTAAGAGGTCTGAATTAGGAATATTTATGTTCGGTAGAATGCCTGAGTGGCCTTTTGGCCTTGGCACCCCTGCAGATTTTGTTAATTGGAGATTTTTTTTTGTTTTTTTCTGTCCATTTGATCTTATCTTTTTTGTTTTTACTTAATTGTTTAATATTAGCCCCTAATCTTAATTAATTTTCTTTTCTTGTAACTTTCTCTCTCATCTTGTAAACCACTTTAAGCTACATTGTTGTATGAAAATGTGCTATGTAAATAAAGTTGTTGTTGTTGCTAGTGATAGAGCCCACTATTTTCATTTGTGCATGTCCTACTGTAAATAAAAACATGAACATAGTGTTCTTGAGTTAGCTCCTTGTTTCTGTTTAGGAAAGTTTGTTCATTTATTTCAAACTAGGTCCCGGGTGATGGGGACTAGCCAACCCAGGGGTAAGCTGTGTGTTTTTTAAAGACATGGAGGTGGATAGTGCAATGCCTGTTATACAAGCTATTGTCATTAAGAACAACATTTGGAGCTACACCAGTAGGTGTAGAGAGGAGCGTCTCCTGCTGAAAACTAGATAAGTCATACAGCCACAACACAATGGAACAAAACCATTTAAGCAACCTTACTCTGCTGGCCCTTGAGAGGAAACTGGTGAAGTCTCTGGAAAAGACTCCCAGTTGGTATGGCAGGGTCACAGACCATTTTCGAAAAAAAGAGAGGAAGGTAGAATTTATATATAAATAACATGATTCAATAATTGGCCAATTTTATGATGTAAGCCTAAAAGGGCTTCCCCTGTTTGAAAGCCCACTAGCCACCACTGGTTCATTCACACACATAATTTTAGGCTACCCCAGGTTAATTCAACATTGCTTTCAAATAACTGTATGAATGAGTGTATTCAAAGTACACTGCAACCAAAAATACATGCCACATAATGAACACTTTAACAACTGTTATCAAGTGCATAAGTTTGTTATAGTATGTCACGGGTTGTTAGATTTCGGATTGTGCATTGTCGTGGGTTATGGCCACGTATGGTTTGCATAAGTTTTGTTCTGCGAGGATTGCTAGAGGCCAATCTCCCATAATGACTTCAAAGGGGACCCCACCTCATCTGGGATTACTGTCGCTGGAGATTCTCCAAGGCATACTTGCTTAGAAAAATCCTTATTAAGTACCTTGAGAATGGGAAAGGTGCTGTATAAATAAAATGTATTATTATTATTAATTACCACCATCTAGACCCGAAGTTACTGATTTACTGACTGGCGACCCTTTACTTAGGGGTAAGATATACAAGTACTCTTTGTCATGCCCTTGAAAATGTTTTCATTAAATCATTTAGCAGTTCTGTTAGCACCAACCTTTTCTTTGCTACAAAAAAAAAGGATTCATCATCAATATACAGGGTGGTCCAGATCTAATTATGCAGCTCCAGATCGTCTGGATGACTTTGATTTATGCGGGGACGATTCCAGTTCGGCGCAAAGATGATTCTTCATGTCGTCAGTTCACATATTTCTTGATGGTCTGGGATTTTTCGGGTGATTTTCTATGTAATAAACTTAATAAGTTATAGCATAATGAAAATTGCATAATTAGATCTGGACCACCCTATACATAGATTACCACAAACTCAATAAACACTTAGTAGAGAATAAATATTCTCTCTCCAGTATGTTAATGAATAATAAAAAAAAGGAACGCTATAACTTAATGTGAATATGAGAAGAGGACAGATTGTAAACTGTATTTACTGCATCTACTGGCCATTGCATATATATTGTTTTGCCCTACAGATTGGCTAACACACCTGCAACATTTCAGTCCTTTTGTAAAATATGTGTGTCTTAGAAATTTATGTAATGGTATATGCATGATGTAGGAGGTCTTATCTACAGTACATTGTGAAAGTAAAAGCTATATTCAGAATTAGGAAATGCAAGTTTTCATAAATCATCATTACTCCTTCTGGAATATCAAATAACTCGGACTAGCCTCAGTATGGACCAATCAAAAATCAAGGCATTTTTAGACTGGATATGCAATGGTTTGTGGGTTTTGAGTATTTTAACTCAGTAACAGTTCAAGTTACTACTCTAACCAGAAAATCCACACAGAAATTATGTTAGACAACAGTGGCAGAGGTTCTTTCTGAGAATTAAAAGAATTATGTATTTCTGCTCTTATTTTTAGGCATCCAGATATATCTCTGTTTTTTGAACTAGAGGTTGATGCCTCAAATGTTGGAGTATGTAGCATATTATTACAAAGATTTCCTGGATTTCCTGGATTTTCCTCTCAAATGATGTCATAAACTGAGCAAAGGAAAAAGAGAGTCTCTGCCTATAGAAAAGCTTTAGGACTAAGAAGATATTGATTAGAAGGTCCTGGACATCCTTACCGATCATAAAACTGTAATGCATTTATAGTCAGCAAATTAAAATTCCTGACAAGATTGCTTGCCTCCATTTTTAGACAATTTTTAATTTTATAATATTACATAGAGCTATGATAAGAAGGTAGAATGCATCAGTTTAATGATTCAGATTAGTCCACTGAAACAGAACCAGTCTTGCCACAGGAAAGGTTTTTGACAACTACAACTGATGTTTTACATGAAACTACTGATTATGTGGAAGAAACTCAAGCAAATAATTCAGATTCTCCAGTAAGTGTGCCAGAAGGTATTATTTATTAATTCCTTTCATTATAAAGTGCTGATGTGGGGTCTTCTGGCAAAACTGTATTTTTCATAGCTTTCTATTAATCCGGATATAAAAGAATACTTTGCAGCTCATGAGGCATGTAACAGGGCTAAATGATTCTCTGTAAACCCATATAACTCATAAGGCATATAACCTATTCATCCACCATCGAGTCATGGGAAGAAATCTCCACGAACTTCATTGAGGACTTACCCTGTCTGCACAGATGTACTATTTTAGTAAATGTAGATAGATATTTAAAGGAAGCCCATTTTATACCTCTCAGAAATCTACATACATCTAAGGAGATGATTACCAGTGTGGCTTATGGCCCGGACACAGACAGGTGGACATCGTTTTTAAGCACCCACACACATTTATTTACAATATATTACAATAAGTGCAGCACACAACCCCCAAAGCTCCCCCAAAGTCCAGGCCTTTCTATCCAATGCCTCCTTTTTGTCTCTGACCGCCTCCACCCCTTTCCTCCAGAGCTCTGTCCTCTTCCACCCGACTCCAGCCATCGAATGGAGGGGGGCGACCCCTTTTATCCCCACCCGGACGTGCTCCAGGTGCCTCCCGATTAGATTCCGCTGGCACTGCCCAGTGTGGCGGAATTACCGGAAGCACTCCGGGTGTCCCTGTTCTTCTTCCCGGAAGTGCTGAGGGCCAGGGCTCCAAAGGCAGTGGGGCGCCCACTGGCAGTTACCACGGGCCCCTATAGGGTTGCGCTTCCAAGCTCAGTTCCTGTGGTCCCCAAAGCCACCAGGGTGGTCGCCCCCATGTGGTCTGGGGGAGGCATAAGCTCTCCTCCGGGGCGTCCCAGCTGGGTACCACCCCCAGCCACCTGTGACACCAGTTTTATTAGAGGATATTTTTGATTACATGGGTCCCAAGGCCCGGCTCCAGAGGATCATTTAACTGGGAAAAGCATGCCACATTTATCATGTCAAGAGCCAACCACCACTGTTGAGCATGGCTGACTTGTGGAGTGAGGCAACAAGGTGATTGTTTCATGCAGCACTTTTGTAAGAGCAGCATTGTCATGTACTTGTTTTTAACATTACAAAAAAATTAGACATAGTTAGGTGTGAACTTTAATAATTGCATACAAATCCAGTGCCTTATTTATAGGTGTGAAAAAACAGAAGAATGACTGGAGTCCAGTTTAATGCAATTGCCCCATAAACTGAAACACAAACAAGCACAACAGAAATCAGCTTTTGAAAGTGCCATCTTAAACAACTAGGCTCTGTAATAAAAGGGGCTCATCTGAGCGGGGAATTCCGTCATGTTGAGACTTCTCCCTAAAGTGAGTCACCCTCCTTTGGGAATATCTTGGTTTTATAGCATCCCACTCTACATGGGAGGGGCCACTGGGACATTGGGGGTGGAGTTAATTTGCCCTCAAGGGTCAGCTTCTCTGCACTGCATAGAGAAAAAGAGATCACATGGTTAGCGACTGCTTCCCCTCTCATCCTGCTATTATACACCTTAATAGAGTCTGTGACAATCCAACCTTAAAAAAGTGAGTATTAGATTCATTATAAAAGTTTAATTTTGCATAATGCAGTTTATAAATCAGTACATGTGCATTTCAAAGCCACATGTGAATACATAGTAGTAATATTGCTTTTTCTGATTTTTACTTTGTTGTAAGTGATTGTTCACATGTCAGTTATTTTATCTTCATGTATAGATTATTGTGTTCTATGTCTTTTGGGATGTATGATGTCTTTAGGGAAGGGAGTGGTATTGAACACTGTACAGGAGTTACTTAAATAGGCTTAATGAATAAACAGCCTTAGAAACGATATTCTGAATGTGTCTCTACTTCAGCCTTAAGGACAGCACAATTGGTGAATGAGGATGGCTGAAAATGTTCTGTTTCTTTTGCTGCCAACTTCCAAGCCTTTCTTGCCGGCTGAATCAACCATCCCATGGGACAAATTGAAGTCTTTGTTTCAAACTTAGCTGTTTGCCGTGGGTTTGGACACAGTTGCCAGTGCGAGAAAGATAGCTATTCTCCTGCATTGCCTCAGCTCAGAAGGACTTCCGTGACTCTCGGCAAAGCTGACAAATAAAGAGCCGCTTTTGGGCTCCTTGATGAGCACTTTACAAAAAAGCAGAGCAGAACCAATCTTGGGTTCACTCTTGTAGACAACAATAGATTAACTATTCTGAATGTGACGTCACTGTAGCATCAGAAATTGCCTACCCTGTTTGCTGACTTAAGACATCTTAGCACATTTACACACAAGCCCCTTCTATATACAAGTGTCACCCCTGTTATTCAACCACTGAGGCATGTGCCCATAGCTCTGCAGTCCGCCGTCACAACAAAACTACAATACCTCTTGACAGATGGCATTATAGAGCCAATCCACTCCTCCCCATGGATCTCGAATTTGGTCATAGCAGAAAAAAGTCAGGAGGGCTGTGGTTATGTGTGGATCTGAGGGGCAGTAAGTCAGGCCAATTATCAAAGAGCTCACCACTCACATCCATGGCTCAAAGGTTTTTTCAAGCTTGACCTTCGTCAAGGTTATCTTCAAGTTCCTCTGCACAAAGACAGCAGGAATGGGACTGAATTCAACACCCATTTTGGATTTTTTTTCATTATACCTGGATGCAATTTGGCCTGTGCTTGGCTCCCAGAGAGCCTCATTGGTTTCCTGGACACACTGTTTGCTCACTGGGGTTTACAAAAATGCATTACAGCATCCTTTTATCACCCCCAGGCTAATGGAGGGATTGAATGTTTTAATCAGACCCTAAAAAGTGGTCTCAGGGCCCACCTGCCAGAGGGTTTCTCTTTTAATGAAGCATTGTCACAGACCCTGCTGCATTACAGAGCTACTCAGTATGTTACGACTGGCGTTTCCCCAGCCAAACCTACGCTCGGTCATGAGCTGGAACTTCCTTTGCACGGGTTTCGTACAACATTTTCACCCACCAAGTCAGTTGAGTCAACGACAAGCAAAGTCCCAGTCCCAGTTCAACAGGAGGAGGAGAATATTCACAATTTCAAGGTGATGGACTAATAATATTAATAATATTTCTTTGCATTTATATAGCGATTTTCTCACTAATCACAGTGCTCAGCAATTGCAGGTTAAGGGCCTTACTCAAGGACATAACAGAGCAGTCCCTTTTGGCATTTACAGGATTCAATCCAGCACACTTCGGATTGCCAGTGCAGATCCTTAGCCTCAGAGCCATAGGGTCTGCCACCCATCTCGCTCTGACAAGCTTCACTCCTAATCTAATCTTTTTCTTTATTTTACAATTTTTCCAAAAACGTATTAGCTATTGATTTTTCAGGTGGTGCATTTTTTGTAAAGCTTGTTTAAAAATGTGTATTGCATGTGAATTAAGTATATTGTCTCATGCCTGGTAATGATATATAGGGACTGAGGGCAAATGGGCAGCAAAAATGTACCTTGCCTCAAGTGGCATCATTTAACGTGACAGCCCTGCTGTTGGGTATTCTTTTTATAATGGATTTTTAGGACTTTATCACACCATATTCCATCCTAGCATTTCAGATCCTACTATTTTGGTGTGAAGCTGTGGTTTTGTCAGACAATCATTTCTTACAGAGTTTACTCATTTTTTTTCCTTTTCTTTAATATTTTCATGTACAATGAATAGGAAATTAAATCTTATTTCAGGTTATCACCCCAAAATGAATGATCTACATGAATAATGATTTAGAGAAATAACTCAGTATCTTTCAATTAATTATTTTCAGTGTGATTCATTGAATACTCAATAAATATTTTAAAATCTACTTATGTGAAGAATTGGAAACCCAAATTTTAACCAGTTTTTTCTTATTTTTTTTTTTTAGTTCATGAGACTAATATTTTATAAATCTGATTTTTCAAGCTTTATTTTCATATATGTGTTTTAATTTTATATTCCTGCCTGAGAGAGAGTTAAATGTTTTTCTGTCACACCACATAGAGGCAACTAAATTCATATCACATCGCATGTAAATTCCAGTTCAGCGCCAGTAGCCTTTTGTCCAAGACTACGGACTTGACTGGTGAACAAGTGCAGTTTGATGATTTAGGTTCTGGCATTCTGATTTATGATTTACAGTATAGTGTTCCTGTCTCAGCTCGTTTCTCTGTGTTAGCACATTATCTCTGGTTGAATAGCATTCTAGTAAATGTCCTTCACAGACAGTGATTCGGGAACTGTTCTTGAGCCCATGCAGTGATATCCATGACAGAATCATGCCTGTTTTTAATGTTAGTGGTGCCCGAGGGCCTGAAGATCACAAGCACCCAATATTGATTTTCAGTCTTGTCCCTTGTGCACAGAGATTTCTCCAGATTCTCAGAATCTTTTAATGATGTTATGTCCTGTACATGATGACATATTCAAAGTCTTTGCAATTTTACATTGAGGAACATTATTCTGAAATTGTTCTACAAACAGATTGGTGAACCTCTGCCCATCTTCACTTCAGATGCTTCTTTTATACTCAGTCATGTTCCTTACCTGTTGCCAATTAACCTAATGAGTTGCAAAATGTTCCTCCAGTTGTTCCTTTTTAGTACCACTTACTTTTCCAGCCTTTTGTTGCCCCCATCCCTTTTTTTGAGGTGTGTTGCTGCCATCAAATTCAAAATGAGCTAATATTTTTCAACATTTGATATGTTTTCTGTGTTCTATTGTGAATAAACTATGGGAGAGTATGAGATTTGCAAATCACTGCATTCTCTTTTTATTTACAGTTGTGTTGTGTTATATTTGCAGGGGCGTTGGGGTTTCCTCTTGGACAAATTGAGTTTATTTATTTCTTTAAAAAAATGTTTTATCTTTGATTTTATTACATTACATTTAATGATAATTTTTACAGCTTTTCATGCTGCATTTTTCTGTATCTTTCTTATTTTTGTAGCTTTTGTCGTTCTTTAGTAATTTACATTTGTTTGTTTATGTGTGTGGCTTAGTACTTGTAGCAAACCTTCCTGTATATCTTTTATAAATTTCTGTATTGTTTGTTATAGTGTTTTTAAATTTGTCATTTTTTTCATTAAAAGGTTTATTTTATCTTTTCATATAATTTTTATTACTGTAATCAAATCATGAGGTTGCTGGAAAGGGGTGTGTGGTGCTCCTGATATCTGTGCAAAAGGACCAAGGTCCAAGTCTTTAGAGTCCTGGTGGTTCCTGTCTTGCTATATGGTTGCGAGACATGGATGCTGTCCAGTGACCTGAGATGAAGACTGGACTCCTTTGGTACTGTGCCTATCTGGAAAATCCTCGGGTACCGTTGGTTTCACTTTGTGTCGAATGAGTGGTTGCTCATGGAGTGCCGAATGAGGAACATTACCTGCATTGTGAGGGAGCGTCAGTTACGGCACTATGGCCATGTGGCGCATTTCCCTGAAGGACGATCCAGCTCGTAAGATCCTCATTGTCGGGGACCCGAGTGGCTGGACCAGGCCAAGGGGTTGGCCATGTAACACCTGGCTGTGGCAAATAGAAGGTCATTTCCGAAGGGTGAGACTGGACCACGTGTCTGCCTGGGGGGTTGCCAACCGGGATCCTGAGCTGTTTTGTCATGTGTTGGGTGCGGCAATGCCAGTGCCTGCTCCCTAACTTGACTTGACTGTAATCAATTGTTCTCTTAATTTTTAAAGCTCTTTGTTAATCTTTGAAGAGGTTATGGTTAGGGTTAGAATTATAAAGGCAGGCAGCTAGAATCTGTACTGTGGTCCCGTCGAGCAAATTCAGGTTTTCACAACTGGCATAACAACCAGTATGTTTTATGTTTTTCATCCACCTGCTACTTACTTCCTAGTTTCTTGGACCACCTCTTGATTTTAAAGAATATCTGGAAGAAAGTATGGGAGAACTATTGATTATGGAAACTTCTACACCGCATTTTGTTGACAAGAAAAGGATCCTCCTTCCTAACAAGAGGTCCAGTAAGTGAAAAGTAGAGTGGAGAATGGGGGCATGCATTTCACTGGTGGGAGGTAGAGGGGCTAGGCAAAAAATCAAGAGAGTAAGGATGTGAAGTGGAATTACTATTGGCATAAGTCATGAGATCAGTGCAATGAAGATAGGCTCAGAGAAGTGAGAGTGTTACAATTTACTCTTGTTGTCAGTGTATTCTGGTTTCCCACTTTGTAAATTGTTTCCTCTGGACTTTAATTTTGTGACAAATCTGTGGTCTGTTTGGAGTTAGTCAGAGCTGGTATTGCCTCAATAGTGATCTGTACTGAAGTTTTTCAAAAGTTATGAATGAACATTCCTCGTTTTAGTTATGACTATAATGTGCTCTCTTTGTTTCCAGCATTCTATAAATTATTCAGCCTGTGGCTTTCCACTTTGATGTTTGCCCTCACAATAAACAATGTAAAAAACTTCTTTTTTGTCTTAAGGACTTGCCCCATTGCTTCAAAAATGTCGCAACCACTGTGTTGGACACTGCTGGAATAGTCTTGTCTGCTTGTTTTAGACCATTCAGGGCGAAAAGAATAGCCAGCTAACCCACAGTGCTTTGTTTTCCACCAGGAATTTATTGGTGCCAGTAAGTCATAGTCTTTGGCATGTGAGGTATATTTGTAGCTTGCAGATTCTATGTGTGTTTGTGTTTGTATGCTGATTGTTAGTTACATGTTTGATGGTCAGTTCAGTGCTCCAAGTCATGCAATTATGGGAAGAGTGCTTTATAAAAATAAACTTCTCTTGGATATAAGCCGCCCGGTAACCTCTAAGACTTCTGTTGTCTTGAGTAAAAATAAATAGCAACTGGAAATATGCATGCCTCTGAAACCAGTCAGCAAACAACACAGACCAGTTCTTTACTTTACTGTCTGGAACTTCCAATAGACCATTATCAGTCTGAATGGTCATCATTAGGGCCTCTCGATTCCCACATCAAAAAAGCCTCAGAGACTTTAGAGTGTGAATTACCCTCTGCCTGTGACCTGACAATGTAAGAAGAAATGTTCCCATGGAGCTAAGCTGCTCACCTTTTTACAGTAAGTCTCGAAACCTCACATTAGCTGTCAGTACAAATTAACAGGCTCCACCAAAAAATTCTTATCACATTGGCTCCACTGCTGTTTCCTCCCCATATAGTAAACAAAAGACTATGCCTCCATCCAGGGAACAAAAGAGCTGAGTTGTAGAAAAGGCTGCTGCTGTCTCTTTTCCAGTCACTTTCCTCTCTAGAGACCTTTGTAAAATGCTTGTTTCAACAAGTCTTCCATCAGATAAGGGCATGCAGGGTATTCCTTTACTTTGCAATCACTAATGCTCTTGTTTCCTCACCCAAGGGAGCAAGTGAAAGGGTGGACTCAGGATTACATGGGAGGAGCGTTTCTGTGTATTTTATTCTCTGTAAGTGTGTGTGTTTGTGAGTTGTGGTTGAAAGGCGACGCTAGGCAACTCACAATGGAGGACAGTGGCAGCATTTCAACGGCTCCCTAAAGCCTCATCCACATATTTTCTGCATGCTCCCATTTTCATTCAGTTGGTTTAAAATTTCTCTGGCAGTTGACTGACGGACAACAGGCTATGGGATTAAAAAGATCTCTTCCTAATCCTACTATTGTGGTGGACTTTCAGCTGCCATTGTGAAAATAATGAAAAAGCAGAGACAGCCGCTGGGAGAAAACTTTGGTACTCTTTTTTTGGTGATGGGATGGGGGTTTGGGGGCTTGGATTTGGCAGACTCTTCTGTTTAGTGCTGAGACCATCCCTATGTATTCCAGGATTACTGAGTATCATATTTACCTTTCTCAGGTGGTTGTGGCAGAAATGAGTGGCTGCTTATCTGGTGATCCCAGGAGAAAGGTTTAGAGAGGAAATGCCAGTATGTATTCATGAATAGGAGGACACAAAAATCATGGCAAATCAAACTTGTAAAAAGACATCCTAGACACCTCATGTTGAAAACAGACTACTCGCTTTAAATATTATAGCTGCTACAATTGCTTCTTAAGCATCAGGTAGACACAATAAGACTTTTGGCTTTATTTTTCAAATGACATATATAAATTTGTGCCCTCCATAATATCATAATGTTGGGGACAAAGACACATTCTTCCATGATTTATCCCTCTGCTCCACAGTTTAAAATTTCAAATTGCAATGTGATTAAAGTGCACATTGCAGACTTTCATTTAAGGGTATTTGCATACATTTCCATCACACCATATAGAAATGACAAATCATTTTAAACATGCCATTTTCAGGGCACCATAATGTTTGGGACATATGTTTGTGATTCCTCAGGTGTGTTTCATGGCTTCATAAGATACCCAAGCTTGCTTCTACCCTGTGGAGTTTATAGTTGTCCTGGTTAAACATGAGAACAAGAACTGTGCCAATGAAAGACAGAGAAGCCATTATGAGGATGACAAACAAGAATAAAACCATTAGAGACATTGGTTAACCTTAGAATTACCTAATCAACTGTCTGGAATAACATAAAGAAGAAAGAATGCACTGGTGAGCTCAGTAATTGCAAAGGAACTGGTAGGCCAAGGAAGAGCTCTACTGCCGATGACAGTAGAATCCTCACTATGGTAAAGAAAAAGGCTCAAATGCCTGTCTGACAAATCAGAAATAGTCTGCGTAGAAAGATGTGTGTTTGTGTGTCAGAGACTATTATCAATAGAAAACTTCATGAACAGTGATACAGAGGCCACAGTGCAAGATGCCACAAGTTTGCCACAAAACATAATACCCAGATTAGTTTTTTAAAAAGTACTTTAAATAGCCTGCAGAATTCTGGAAAAAGGTCTTGTGGAATGATGAGACAAAGATGAACCTTCATCAGAGTGATGGCAAGAGCAAAGTCTGGAGACAAAGATTCAAAGCATACCACCTCATCTGTTAAACATGGTGGTGGGGGTGTTATGGTTTAGGCAACAATACCTGTCACAGGTACTGGCACACTTCTCTTCACTGATGATGGGAGTGTTGATGGTAGTCACACAATGAATACTGGGGTGTCCAGAAACATATTATCTGCTCAGGTTCTAGTAAATGTAAAACTCATTGGACAGCACTTCATCCTACAAGATAATGATCCCCAACATTTAGCTAAGGCAACACATGAGCTTTTCATACCTTAAAAATGGAAAATTCTTGAATGGCCAAGCCACTCACCATTTTAAATCCAATTAAGCATGGTTTCCATATCCTGAAGAGAGAACTTATGAAGATGGCTGTATTAGGAGCTTGGCAGAGCATCACCAGAGAATATATTCAGCAACTGGTGATCTCTATGAATTGCAGACATCAAGCCGTCATTGCATGCAAGGGGTATGCAGCAAAGTACTAAATATGTTTGCTTAAAATACCCACCCAAAATTATGGTGCCCTGTAATGAGGGAGACCAGGTACATGGCGTGACCGAAATGTATCTAAGTACCCTCACATTAAAACTATAATGTGCACTTTAATCACATCTGAATTGTTTGATTTGTAATTTTAAAATGTGGAGTAGAGAGATAAATTATACAATTATTGCTATCTTGCCTATGTTCTGACCCATGTGACTGTACATTCTTCCTTAACTCATGACTATCAGCAATATTTGGCCAGGGCACCCAAGATTAGTGAAGGTATCAATTCCAGAATGGGCTATGATTTTAAGCTTCCTCTTTACAGGTGTAACTGCTGCTGGATATGGACTGCAGATTACCCAGCTGGCTCAAGCCCTGGAAACTGTCACCAATTGCACAATAGTGAGATATCAGCTGGTTGCTAGGCATACTGTGGTTCTTTAGAATAGGTTCTTTATAAATTGTACTTTTTAGCTGATTCTGTAAAAGCAGGCACTGCATGTGTGGCATTGACCCTTGGACTGGCAATTGATAAAGAATAGTACAAAAGGTACAGACAAGCAATGCAAGAACAGGGAATTCAGCAGATTCTGCAAGCCTATAATGAAATAATGCCACCTTGGCAACGTGTGATGGTAAAGGAGCATGTAAAAAGAGAAATGATCTAATGGGGGGTTAGGCACTTGGCATTTCACTAGAATTTTGCCCATTGTCTCAGTTCTGCAGAATTATAATTACAACTTTGATATTGTGAGTCAAAATATTAAGCTTATTGTCTTTCTTCCTCAGCAGCAAATAGAAGCATATCTCAAATATGTGGAGACAAGTAGCTGCAGTGGCATATGTATGTATGTATGTGTGTCTATCTCTTCTATTGCCACCATCATTGCATGTATGCTTTGATCATTAAGCTTCAGTACTTTGAGCTACTGAGCTCCTGAATGAATAGCAGCAAGTTTAACATTTAACCCATTTATCCCTAGACATGTATTTTTGTTTGAAAATCACTTTTGGCCCCACAAGACAATCTTTGATGCATCTGTAGGAATACAGTCACCGAAATTATCATCATAACTGGTAAGCAGGGCATCCTCAGAAAAAACACAATACAGATGTGATGAGTCAAGAAAATGTCCAAAAGAGACAAAGAGGGGGGTGATGTTTTTTCCCTAGATATCTTCATTAAAATACTGCATGTTAATCAAACACATGCAAAATTAGTGCATGCAAACACGTCCAGACAGGAAGTAAACACTTTTCTTCTTGTGTGAATGGCACACATTCAACAGGAAATTAAATATCCTTTGTTTCTCATAATGTTTTGCAAATCAAAACACTCAGTTTCGCTGTGAATTCAATTTCTCATGAATCGTTCCACTCATCACTAGTGTTAGAACCTCCTTTTCAGTCATTTCTTTTTATATAGCACTCAGCTAAATATATATATATATATATACAGGGGGTCCTCAGGTAAGGATTTCTTTTACACTAATTTTTTCTGTTACTGCAGTACAGTGTACAGTACACTATATTTATGTCCTTCTCCTTTTTCTGTGGCTTAGTTGTGTTTTTATGTTCTAGATTATGATTTTGTAAATGTGTTAGGATAGGTAAGTGACTTAGGCTAGTGTGTGTTTCAACTTACACCAAAATTCGGGTTACATCACTGTTGTATGAACGGAACTGTGTCGTAACTCAAGGACCCCCTGTGTGTGTGTATATATATATATATACATATTATGAGATGCCAAACAGGCAAATACATTGATTTTCTGAATATATAAAGTCGGTGTCAGAATATACTGTATAAAGTCAAAACTTGAATATATAAAGTCATTCCCGAATATATAAAGTCAAAACTTGAATATATAAAGTCAGTGCTGGAATATATAAAGTCATTCCTGAGTATATAAAGTCAGCGTCGGAATATATAAAGTCAGCACTGGAATATATAAAGTCATTCCCGAATATATAAAGTCAAAACCTGAGTATATAAAGTCAGAGTTGGAATATTTAAAGTCAAAACGAATATACACTCACCTAAAGGATTATTAGGAACACCATACTAATACGGTGTTTGACCCCCTTTCGCCTTCAGAACTGCCTTAATTCTACGTGGCATTGATTCAACAAGGTGCTGAAAGCATTCTTTAGAAATGTTGGCCCATATTGATAGGATAGCATCTTGCAGTTGATGGAGATTTGTGGGATGCACATCCAGGGCACGAAGCTCCCGTTCCACCACATCCCAAAGATGCTCTATTGGGTTGAGATCTGGTGACTGTGGGGCCATTTTAGTACAGTGAACTCATTGTCATGTTCAAGAAACCAATTTGAAATGATTCGAGCTTTGTGACATGGTGCATTATCCTGCTGGAAGTAGCCATCAGAGGATGGGTACATGGTGGTCATGAAGGGATGGACATGGTCAGAAACAATGCTCAGGTAGCCTGTGGCATTTAAACAATGCCCAATTGGCAGGAGGGGGCCTAAAGTGTGTCAAGAAAACATCCCCCACACCATTACACCACCACCGCCAGCCTGCACAGTGGTAACAAGGCATGATGGATCCATGTTCTCATTCTGTTTACGCCAAATTCTGACTCTACCATTTGGATGTCTCAACAGAAATCAAGACTCATCAGACCAGGTAATATTTTCCAGTCTTCAACTGTCCAATTTTGGTGAGCTCGTGCAAATTGTAGCCTCTTTTTCCTATTTGTAGTGGAGATAAGTGGTACCAGGTGGGGTCTTCTGCTGTCGTAGCCCATCCGCCTCAAGGTTGTGCGTGTTGTGGCTTCACAAATGCTTTGCTGCATACCTCGGTTGTAACGAGTGGTTATTTCAGTCAAAGTTGCTCTTCTATCAGCTTGAATCAGTCGGCCCATTCTCTTCTGACCTCTAGAATCAACAAGGCATTTTCGCCCACAGGACTGCCGCGTACTGGATGTTTTTCCCTTTTCACACCATTCTTTGTAAACCCTAGAAATGGATGTGCGTGAAAATCCCAGTAACTGAGCAGATTGTAAAATACTCAGACCGGCCTGTCTGGCACCAACAACCATGCCACGCTCAAAATTGCTTAAATCACCTTTCTTTCCCATTCTGACATTCAGTTTGGAGTTCAGGAAATTGTCTTGACCAGAACCACACCCCTAAATGCATTGAAGCAACTGCCATGTGATTGGTTGATTAGATAATTGCATTATTGAAAAATTGAACAGGTGTTCCTAATAATCCTTTAGGTCAGTGTATAAAGTAAGCGCTGGAATATATAAAGTCACGCTGGAATATATAAAGTCAAAACTTGAATATATAAAGTCAGCGTCGGAATATATAAAGTCAGCGCTGGAATATATAAAGTCAAAACTTGAATATATAAAGTCATCGTCGGAATATATAAAGTCATTCCCGAATATATAAAGTTAAACCTTGAATATATGAAGTCAAAACCTGAGTATATAAAGTCAGCGTTGGAATATTTAAAGTAAGTGCTGGAATATCCATCCATTTCTCAACCCGTTGAATCCAACCACAGGGTCACGGGGGTCTGCTGGAGCCAATCCCAGCCAACACTGGGCGCAAGGCAGGAACCAATCTTGGGCTGGGCACATGCATCATTTTCAAAACATTAACCGAACAGTGTTTTTTGAAATCATTTTTCTGAATACGTTTTTGTTAACTTAGTTCAGTTTTTTTAGTTTACTAAAAATGTGCCTGAGTCGTTTCAATCAATATATTTTGACTTTGACTTTATATATTCAGGAATGAGTTTATATACTCCAATGTTGACTTTATATAATCAGGAATTACTATAAATTCCGATGCTGACTTTATATATTCAGGTTTTGACTTTATATAATCGGGAATGACTTTATATATTCAAGTTTTGACTTTATATATTCTAGCGCTGACTTTATATATTCCGACGCTGACTGTATATATTCAAGTTAAAACTTATATATATTCAGAAACAAGTTTTAACTTTATATATTCCGACACTGACTTTATATATTTAAGTTTTGACTTTATATATTCAAGTTTTGACTTTATATATTCCGACACTGACTTTATATATTCAAATTTTGACTTTATATATTCCAGCGCTGGCTTTATATATTCAAGTTTTTACTTTATATATTCGGGAATGACTTTATATATTCAAATTTTGACTTTATATATTCAGAAAATCAATGTATTTGCCTGTTTGGCACCCCATAATATATATATATATATATATATATATATATATATATATATATATATATATATATATATATATATTATATATCCATCCATCTATCCTCTTCCACTTATCCGAGATCGGGTCGTAGGGGCAGCAGCTTGAGCAGAGATTCCCAGACTTTCCTCTCCTCAGCCACTTCTTCTAGCTCTTCCGGGGGAATCCTATGGCGTTCCCAGGCCAGCCGGGAGACATAGTCCCTCCAGCGTGTCCTGGGTCTTCCCCGGGGCCTCCTCCCAGTTGGACGTGCCCGGAGCACCTCACCAGATTGGCATCCAGGAGACATTCTGATCAGATGCCCGAGCCACCTCATCTGACTCCTCTCAATGCGGAGGAGCAGCGGCTCTACTCTGAGCCCCTCCCGGATGATTGAGCTTCTCACCCTATCTTTAAGGGAAAGCCCAGACTCCCTGCAGAGGAAAATCATTTCAGCTGCTTGTATTCGCGATCTCAAGCAAGCATATATATATGCTTAAACTGTTTAAATGTTTAAACAGATGACACACATTACAAAAATGATGAGCTTAAAAAAATACAATACTATCATTATTATTGTCTAGCATGAAGGGGGAGATTGTGAGCAAGGCACAAACTGAAATTAAGTCAATGGGTCTAAAAATGAATAAAAAAAGGATTTATTGTAATGAGAATTAAAATACTAATGGTAACATTGAGACACTTGGTGTCACAGGCTGACTAATAACAAAGCCAGCTGATTAAAGAGTAACTCTCATTCGCCCTGTCAGCATTGATGCTAATCCAGCTCATGGGTTTTTAAAGCAGTCAGAGCTCTGGAGTGGGGAAAAGCAGTGAGTGTCAGGAAAGTGCAAATTGGACAGAAGTTTGAGTGCGGTTGCAGCGTTGACTAGCTAATGAGTCCTGATATTGGGGAAAAGCCAATGTCTGGATCTGCGGATCTATTTTAAAGAAGGATGATTTTCCTGATAGGTTCTGATGGGTGTGGGTTCTGGAACTAGCACCAATAAAAGTCAATACGTCATCGCTGTGGCTGGGCTGTGCTCTCAGAGCTCCCTGTAGTACATCAAGATCTCTCTGCCGTAATGAACCCAAAGGTGTCATGCATGTGCGCTTGGGGGACAGTTTAAGGGCTCTGGTGAAGTAACTCTTCAGCATTTGGTACTCTATGATAACACCTTCTCTTTCTGTTCCTCTGCAGGCTGGAAGATTGACGGCTTTTCCACTGTCGATGTCACTTCCAGTGTCTGTCCACCTGGACCCGCCTCTTCCTGCAGAAATCATTCTTAACAGGAGGAACTGCCATCTTAGTCATAGCCAGACTCCTGTCTGAAAAGATGCAACTTAACACTTTAACCCGCTTTTTATTTCTCTTTTTTGGGACAATAATTATACGAGGTTAGCCTACAGGTGCCCTAAAATGTCTCACTGTCTTTGCTTTGTTATTACTAAGGCTAGGGTACCTGCAGACCACCTGTTCAGTTGAGAGCACGGAGCCACAAATAAATCTCTCTCCTGTCCTAGAGTAACATGCTTAGAGTGTTGCCCCCATTGCCCATCATCCATGTCTGAGCTCCAGGAGTAATTATGTTCAAAGCTCTATCTATTATATTGGGGGATAAGTGCCTGCTGTTGGTGGTGTTCTCATGTCACTGGTAACTTTACTTCTTATAGCCCAGCTCCTGTTCTGCACTATATTTATTCAGATAACAGCCTCTATTCGCTCTAATTGTCATGAAAACATGATGAGGCACATATTCACTGCACAACATATACAATGGTATAACTCTCAAAGTTAAGTCTCTTTTTTCTAGAAAGAAAAAAATTACCAAATTTTACTAAAACCTATAGATTAGGTAGTGATGAATTTGCAGCTAACAGCTGACAAATACATATAGCCTAAATTTCAAAGTGTAAAAAAAAACACCGTCAGTCAGTCATATAAAAGAAACTAAATAGAACAATTAAAATTAAATCAATGCATATATGGATATTCTATTGTAAACTGAACTTGAAATGTAAAAGAAAACGGAACAAAATTCAGTATAATCCACTATAATTCAATCCCAGTGGGTGTCATCTGCATGAAACAGAGATAAAGAAAGTGTCCAAAGCAGGGGTTTGTCTTAATCAAATCCACAAATGAGGGCCTGACCCACCAGTGAACTTTACACCTGTCAGACTAGCACAGTGTCCACTAAGAACTGGGGCTTCCCTACAGTGTCTGTGTTCTGGGTGATCAAAGGTCAGTGAGCAGGACTGCACAGCTCGACAGGACTGAACATTGTGCTGTGATCCTTAAATAATCCATCCGTAACTACCAATGAACCTCCGCTGCTTGTCTCGGTCAGGGACAATCAACGAGAATCTGGCCTCTCATGCCTGCTGTGCTGACCTAATGTTGGTACTGCTGGGAATGTCTATGTGATTACTGGGAGAAAGTAAAGCATGCAATCAAAGAGGCCCAATATGTTGTATTCATTTCTGATCTATCTATCTATCTATCTATCTATCTATCTATCTATCTATCTATCTATCTATCTATCTATCTATCTATCTATCTCGTAAAATGCCTTTCATATATTGGCCTTGATTCTGTTCTTCGTTATGTAAAGCACTTTGAGCTACATTTTTTTGTATGAAAATGTGCTATATAAATAAATATTGTTGTTGTTGTTGATGTATTTCAGACATGTAATTAAAGCAGATAAGTTGGATTTATACATCAACACTCTTAATGTATTTTTCGTCCCTTCTCCTACTTTCTAGATCCCTCACTCACAGCACCTTCTGCATCACTACCTCCATACAGCCAACCATCTGTGACCACAGGTCTATGCGGCTTGGCCTCCTAGTGTGCACAACATGATTTGGTGTAATAAAATGATGCTCTCTCCAGCAGGTGGTTGATGTGGTAAACGTTTGTTTGTGCCTCCTTAGATTTCCCCTTATTTTACCCATACATCTATGTTCTGGAAATGCGTATTTCATTACAGGAGCACAGGTATCCAGATTGTCTGCTAGGACATCGAATGGGACACCAGTCTCCAGTTTAGAGTGTAAATTAAGCTCATTTTCACACATCTTTGGAATGTGAAATGAAACTGGAGAAGCTAAAGAAGATGTTTGTGCAAACACAGAATGTGTATGCAGACTCCACACAGGCACTGGGATGAGATTTGATCCCACTTTCCTGATTCTACCACCATGCTGCCCTAACTTTAAACCATTTCTTGTGATAATACAAGTCTCTAAAGAATAAAGGCATCAAACATTATTCAGTGTTGAACTGATTTTTATTAATGTTGCTCTACTTTACAGATTCCTGTTAATAACTGGGGGCAGAGTGGTTGGATTTGTGAAGTAGCATTGTTGACCACTATTTCACATTGTCACCACTACATAATAAAACACATAAATAGTCACATTTACCCCAACATAGACCTTTACCAGAAAGAGAGCCGCAGCTCTTTACTTATGAGCACTTATTACCACTGGCTAAGCAGTATAAGACATCACGTCAGCAAATGCTCTCGCAAACCACTGAAGCAGTAGGAAGAACACTGAACAAGAAATGAGAAAACCACCAAGGAAATTCATGGGTATTTTACCCCTTAAAGCCTACCACCTTAGGACACCCCTGAACTTTAAGAGGATTCTCTCAAGAAATGTATGTTGAATTCCAAAAAGAGGGAATATGGCCAGCTGACCTGGTACATCAGAGCTTTGACTTTGTCTGTTATACCCAGCCAGGGGTGTACGTTCTCCATCATAATTGTTATTTTTTCTCCTCTCTCTGATCTTCTGGACATATCTCAGTTATAATGTTAATGGATTTCATATTTTCTTGATTTGTTTATGTTAATAATTCAAAATGCTCTATTTCATAGCATATTTAATTTAATTGTTGGTTTATTCAAATTCAAATTCAAATTCAAAAAAACTTTATTAATCCCAAAGGGAAATTGCTTGTGCTCGGTTACAGGTGCTCACAGATATTGACTAAGGGAAAAAAAAAAAAAGTAAGTAAGTATTAATGTCCTGTTATATACCAATCAGTGCAAAAAGCCACATACAGGGTTACAGAGAAGAGTTGTAAACTTTTATGGCCGTTGGGAGAAAGGATCTCCTATGGTGCTCTGTGGAGCACCTGATGGTAATCAGTCTCCGGCTGAAACTGCTCCTCTGTTCAGCAAAAACACTGCATAGCGGGTGAGAAGGATTATTCACAATGGATTGTGCTTTGGATAGAATCCTCCTCTTCGCTACTACATCCACTGAATCAAGCTCCATGCCTAGCACAGATCCGGCCTTTCTAATTGACTTGTCCAACTTGTTCTTATCAGACACCTTAATATTCCCACCCCAACAGACCACTGCGTAAAAAATTACACTCGCCACAACGGTCTCATAGAACATCCTTAGAATGGTGTTACATACGTTAAAAGACCTGAGCCTTCGAAGAAAGTACAACCGACTCTGTCCTTTCTTATAGAGTGCCGTTGTGTTGAGTGACCAGTCAAGTTTGTTGTCCAAATGGACTCCCAGATACTTGTAATCAGAGACCATGTCCACTATCTCCCTCTTGACAGATATAGGAGTCGCGGGAGTCTTGCTTCTCCTAAAATCCACAACCATTTCCTTTGTTTTCCTTTGTTTATGTATGTACTGTATATACTCACGTACAAGTCGGGTATTGAAACCTGAAAACTCAGTCATAAAATCAGACCCCAAATTGTATGCCCATTCAAAAATCAGTCAGTCAGTCATTTTCCAACCCGCTATATCCTAACTCAGGGTGACGGAGGTCTGCTGGAGCCAATCCCAGCCAACACAGGGCACAAGGCAGGAAACAAATCCCGTGCTGTGCGCCAGCCACTGCAGCCCATTCAAAAACACAACACTTAATTTTTTTTTTAATATCTTCTTGTCTCCTCCAATCTCTCATCAGTTTCTCAAATGCATTGAATTTTGTTGCAGCAGCGCAGTTACCAATTTCTTCCGTTACTTCAATAATGTTTAATTTAAAACCAACTTCATATTTTCTTCTGATTGAACGCTCCATCGTAGATAAGGGATGCTCTTACAATAAAGGTGTTTGAGGGTGTGAGATACAAAAAACACAAATCAGTGCAATAAAATAAAATACCAAAAGTTATACTGTAAAATCAAGTCCAGACTTATCCATGGGAGAACTTATCTATGAGTATATATGGTAACCGTTGTTTAGTTTTTCTTTTACTGTGTATTCATTGATGTAGATTGTGCTCTTAGATTATACAAAAATCAACTGAACTAAAATGAAAAGTACAATTTAAAGGGCACATGAGCATGACATTTTATCTATTTATTTATTATTTTGCAATGAAAGGGAAATGAAAGAAAAGTTTGGAGTTTTTGGGAGGTGAGAGCAGCAGGTAACTTTAAAACTGTTGCAAAAATATCCCAGGAAGAGTCAACTGTTGTGGTCAGCAGGGGAATGCTACTTATAGTGTTGTGTTGCACAAAACCTTGCTAATCCAATTTGGTAAGTGTCCTACAAATCACCAGTGGGTGCTTAAGTTTGTTGGGGACAATAAATTATAACATCTCAGGCACACCAGGGAGGACAGACTATCTGTCACCCACCAGTATGCTTCTATGTTGCAGGGTTGGTGCAGGAACTCCTACATCTTTTAGCAGGAGCATCCCTGACCTGATTAATACTTTCCAGAGTCTACTCAAAGGGCAGATGGGACAGGGTTTAAAGATCCAACTGACTATGAGTGTGGGGAACTTGGAGCTTAAAGTGGATTAGTACAATAGATAAGGATTCACTTGGTGGTGTAAGCAGTGGCCACACCAGGAAGCAATTTATAGAAAAGTGCTAGATAAGTAGGCACCCACCCTAATAGACACGGAAGGGCTTCAACTTTATAAAGATGGGCCAAGGGCAACACCAGGCTGACTTGTCTTCCTCTATTTTGATGTTATTTTGTATTTCTGTCCTTCATTTTTCTTACAATAAAATCTTACTGTTGGTTATTTTGTGCTTAATTGGCTTATTTGTGGGTTTACGAATGCCTAGAGAGTATTATGCCTCAGTGAAAGGGGACAGAATATTAGATGGAAATGATCAGAACATGACAAGTAGTCAGGACACGTGTCAAAATTTCACCGAAAAGGCTATTCTGTCTTTAAAGAAACCTGTAACAGTAACAAACATTGTAGTGAATAGTGAAGAAACAATATCACAAATGTGTTTTAATAATAACATGAAAATGAGAAGCAAAGTGTTATGTCTCAGCCTGGGTTTGGTGTTTAACTCCTTATTTCATGTCCTTTCTGCTCATTTTTACTTTGGGTAATTATTTCCATTGTTCCTTGTTTTTGATTTTGCTTTTTTCCCATCTGCTTCTGTTACATGCCTTGTGTTTTGTGGGTGGTTCCCAAAGAGGCGGGGCCAGCTGCCAATCACCACCAGGAACTGCCCTATATATCCAGAGGGTCTCCCACAATTTCTGGTGGTTCATTTTGGATGTACATAGAAGTGTTGAGTTCTTGTGTTTGGCTATGCTTGTGCTCAATGATTTACTGGAGTTTTTTGACTTACTGCTCTGTTTTTCAAATATTCTTGAGATTTCGTTTTGGGACTATGTTTAATTTTTGAATGTGTCTTTAACAGGCCTTTTATGGCTTTTGTGATCTTTGTAGCTTCTCAGTGTTACAGAGAATCAATATTTATATATATAAAGATTTTGTTTGCCCTCATTACTAGCTGGGTTTGTCAGTTTCCCCCTCTAGCGGACATTTTTATTGCTTGGGACTCTTAGTTCACAACACAAAGTACATACAAGCAAGTGGTTTTCATTTACATTCACAAAACTCAGATAAGAAGGAAGTTCACAACATGACCTTTAGACCACTGTGCAGCTGACATTATGCTTTAAACACTCCAGACTATCCTTACATAAAAACATCCCAACATCCATAAACAAAAGGAGCCATGAAATAGTTATATACCTAAATAATAATGGCAATGCAGGAAGGTGTTAATGATTTTAAAATTCAGGAAAAATACCCTGAATCTAAAAACAAACGCTAGCAAATATTCAATGTACAAACCCAATGTATAAACAGAGCTCAAAATAACAGTTTGAGATAACTGAAAGCTCATAAGAGTGATCAGCCCCCCTATCCACCAACTACTAATTTACAATATGCAATTAAAATCTAGATATATCATTTTTACACTCTGGGTACTAGCTCTCTAATCAATTACAATCATATCATCTTTTTCATTTGTTGTCATTGTATGTACGGCAATTGATTTATTGGGTGGTATGGGAGAATAAAAGTTAGTGGTGCTGCCTGGTGCCCTGGTTTGAATTGAATGCCTGGCTGTCGTCCATGTGGCATTTACACGTTCCTCTGCGTCGTCATGGAGTTTCCTCGGGATGTTCTGGTTTTCTTCCCAAATTCCCAGAGATGCAAACATAGACTAATTTGTTGGTTCCCTTACAGCTCATTGAAATAGTGTTGTATGCCTCGTGAAAAGTGATTAAATAAAAAGCAACTGTCCCAAGTATACCTGCATGCCTTTGGTATGTCATCAAGTAAAGCAAAGCAAATGTGAAAAGAGGTAAAGTAGTGCTTATTCTACAAAGATATTCTAAAATGTCCTGGATACATTTGTTGGTACTCCTAGAAAAGATCCAAAATAACTGGATTTGAGTGATTTTTCAAACTAGCTGTTTTCTTTAATTAGTATCATGCATGTTCAAAGGAGAGAGTTTTCTGAGGAGATCATAAAGAAAATTACAAACAAGCATGTTAAAATCAAAGGCTATAAGACCCGCAACAAGCAGCTTGATATTCTTGTGAGAACAATTGCAAATATTATTTTGAAGTTAGGGTGAGGGTAGGGGAAAGCAGCGATGATGGCGTGCTCGGGTTCACTGTCCCCAGCATTCATAACAATTATTTTTGTTTTTAATTTCCCTGAAGAAACTAACCAAAAATATATATATAACACATGCCTAATATGATTCATCCCTGATTAATCGAATTAGCCCTACTTTTCATTCAGGCCATTGGGATGAAATATATCCAGGGCCTGAATCTACCCCATTTCTTTTTTAAGGGGTCTTTTTTAAGGCATGGAACAAATTGAAAGAAAATAGGTGTGTGCTCCGGGTTTTTGAAGTGAGTATATAATGGACTTTTGTTGGTTTTCCATCAGCCTAAGGTGCTGAATGCATCTAGCTTTTAATGTATTTTTTGTCTCACCAATGTAAATCAAGCCACAGTCCTTGCACTGAATTGCATAAATGCAGTTAACTGTAGTAAGGGATAACATTTGGAAAATTGGGCGCTCAATAAATACTACAAGATTTTTGATAATTTTTTTCTCCTTATAAGGAATCTGCCAGGCGCATGTATTCCTCCATCTAATAGTACAGGAATCCCTGATTATTAGATCCTTCAGATTTTTATTTTTTCTATATTCCACCATTATTTAAAATTTATGCAGATCTTCATCCTGTTATTATGCCTCCTAAAAATTCCTTTTTAGTATTCGAGTTATCCCCTGGGCCCGAACTGAAAAGGTAAAAACCATTGGGATGATGCTACTTTCACTTTGTCTCACTCTAGGCTTACTGTTCTCCACTTGTACTATTCCTCCACCTCCTCCAATATGTTCCAACCACTCATTCCATTTCCCGGACCATTCCTTTTCCACCTCCTGCTGTCCCCAATTCAAAAATCTACATATTCTAGCCAAACCCCTAATTCCAAGCTCCAACCTACCTCCGTTATTATTTCCAGAAACCTCTGTTTAAGTTCTCCCACCAACCACTACATTCCCAGTCCTGGAAATATAATTTCACTCCTCTTCTTAATCCTGTTTTTCTTAAAATAACCTCCAACACAACCATTCCCAGATTTATAAGGGTTACTATAACCGGGCGATATTAAGCTCAGGGGGAGTCCTAGAGGTAGTTAATCTATTATCTACCTCTGATACATTTATCGTCGGGTTAGATTGAGGGAGATCAAAGATCCGAAAGGGGATATTAACATCAGGTGTCTGATCAACATCCTTACCCTCAGACATCTGGAGAAGGGGATTAACCTGTGGCACCTGAAGAGAAATATTAGCATACGAACCCCCGTTCATGATCTTAACATTAGGGGCCTCCTCTATGACCTTAAGCTTAGTGTTTGGCGAGGGGCAGCCATGTCCAAGTTCTAAATAGGTTGGATTCTGCCCTGATTTAATCAATGAGGACATAATACAAGAGTCTGGAGGGAAAGTATTAACCTTAGAGGAATTTTTGACCATAGGGGTCTGAAACGAGGTACAGGTAGTCCCCAGGTTACGGACATCCAACCTACAACTTATGAACAAGGCTGCAGATACAACACAGATGCGACACATGCGCCTCAGTAACTGCCACTCCGTCATCTTCGGTCTGGGGATGCTGCAAGTGGTGGCTGGAGGGGGGTGATTTCTCTTCTCGCACAGTGTAGTGTCACTCGGGCAGCTCCTGGCGGCAAGCGGTGACCCGTGGTCCATAGTCACCGGCACCACAGCTATCGCTCGGGTGCAGGACGATGGTTCGCTGCCTGCCCACTACACCACCGCAGCTACTGCTCCTGACTGGACGCAGGCTGGATGGAGGGGGGCATTTCACTGCCAGCCCAGCACACACAGCTGGTAACACTGCAAGCGGTGACCCGGTTGTGGCTGAATGGAGGCCATTGAGGGTGAATGGGGCGGCGGTGGTAGCATTGTAGTGTGTCTCGGATGGCTGGCTGTTGAATTGGGGTTGGGCGATTCACTACCCGTATTTGGCTGCACAGTGTTCGTTCTCGGTGGGCAGACGCTGCAGGCACTGTAGTGGAGGTGACTGTGAAGTGGGCTGGTGATGAACCCCGTCGCCGCCCCCAGTCATTCTCAATAGCACATAGCAGGAAGTTGTCTCTTGTCAGTACATCAGACGTGTTGACTGGTGCCTTCCTGCTGTGATAGCGTGTACTGTATAGCACTGTGCAGAAGAGCTCATCTTAACCTTTTGTCAAGAATGTCTCTGAAACACAAATCTGATGCAAGTGCTGGTGATACAGTAAACAAGAGAAAAACCATCACCATTGAAAATAAGGTAGAAATAATAAAAAGGTCAGAGAGAGGTCATTCATTCATCATTCATTGGCAGAGCACTTGGTTACAGTCGGTCAATAATAGTATTTATTAAAATAATGTACCTGTTCCAACTTACATACAAATTCAACTTAAGTATAAACCTACAGTCCCTATCTTGTATGTAACCCGGGGAGTGCCTGTACTGACATCCAGGACCTGAAAGGGGGCCTTCTTCTGTGATTTTAAGCTCAGAGTTTTGTGAAGGGCAGCCATATCCAAGTTTTAAATAATTGGATTCTGCCCTAATTTAATTAATGAAGATTTATCAAAACCCTGACGAGAGACCTTAGCATCAGGGACCCCAGAATAAATATCAATATTAGGAACCTAAGCAGAGATATTAATATTAGGAGCCTGAATAAAATTATCCATCTCAGGGGCCTGACCCAAGTTGTTAATATCAGGGACCTGAAAGGGAATATTAACATCAGGAAACTGAAAAAGACTCTTGACCACAGGAACATGAGGGGGGATATTATCATCAGGGCCCTGTGAGAGTCTATTAACATCAAAAGATTGATCCAAAAGGAAATTAATATCAAGGCATTGAGCAATGTCCCAACCATCATCTTATGTTATCAACAATCTGTATTTTTGTGGGATACATATGTCATAACCAAGTTGTTGAAAAATAGTCTCTTTCTGTATCCAAAAAGGAATTGAACATATAGGGAGTCGCTCATCTGACTTATTTTTAAACCCAAAGTCTATAGATGGCAAATCATATTTCCCGTAAGTCATCCCAATTGCTAATAACCTTTCATTTTACTTTTTCAGCCCACGGACATCCCAGACTGGCAAGTAGGAAGGACAGATTGAAGAGAAGACAAGAGGAAAAATCCCAAGGTAAGTATATTTATTTTTAATGTTCACCAAGACTTGTATTTTTGGATATTGTATCTGAGAAACCCAAGAAGAAATCCTACTGTACACTAAGCACACCACCAACCACCACCACAGCCAGTATTTATTTTTATAGGCACCACCATTATAAATCTTCACCTCCTCCCCTGAGTCCATCGGTGTAAGCCATGATAAGTCATATGAACAAGAAAAAGAATCCTCACCTAATCCAGGTAGCTTCGGATCCCCAGTCAATTTGTTGAGGGATACATATGGTAAGGTTAAATAATTTTTATAATTAATCTGTACCTCTGATCTAACCTCCCTCAAAAATCTCTTGGAATAACCCCTCCTTCTCAACGATGAAAATAAAATATTTGTAGCTTCCTCCACATGTTCTAATTCTGTATTTATATGGTAAAACTGAATCAATTGAGATTTAATGATTCCACGGAACGTATGTCTCAGGTGGAAAGTACTTTCTGTAGGAGGGCATGTGAAATAGACCTTGGAACAAAGTATTTTCTTATTACCTGGAACCTGCCGAAAATACAATTGAGTATCAAGAAATGTAACCGAATCATAGTTCATTTCTGCCGTGACCTTGATAGTTTCATGAATGCTGTTAAGTACTTGAACAAAGCTATTAAAGTCATCCCGCGTATATGTCCATACCCCAAAAATATCATCCAAATACCATAACAGGTATAACAGTGGAAGCTTTCGATACTTGCCAAATGCCGTCTGCTTCCACTCTGACATATAAATATTGGCATAAGCTGGGGCGTACCTTTTAGATAGATAGATAGATAGATAGATAGATAGATAGATAGATAGATAGATAGATAGATAGATAGATAGATAGATACTTCATTAATCCCAAGGGGAAATTCATAATTTACCTATTGTCGTTCCATGGGTCTGTAAGTACATACATCCATTAAACTCTAAGTCATTATTTTTTAAGTTTAACTCTAATAAGCTCAACAGGTGGCTATCAGGTCTTAATGAATCCGGATACCTTCTGAAGATTTTTTGGACAGCTTCAAGTCCTAGACCAATGTCTATGTTGGTATATAAGGATTCCACATCCATGGCGAACATGAATGCATTCTCAGGAAAAGTCTTGCCATTAATCAATTGGAGGAAGTGATAAGTATCCCTTATGTGGCTGTTGTTTTTTTAGGATAACAGGTTTAAATAGTGGTCTATAAATTCCAAAACCCTATATGACTCAGAGGAGCAATCGGAAATTATAGGCCTACATGAGGGGATCCGAAATGGAATGGTCCATTTCTCTTGTGGTTTGTGAACCTTTGGAAGTTGATAGAATTTTCTAACAGAAGGGTCGGATGGGCCCACCAAGAATTTCTTTTGCTTGTAAGTAATAATTCCCTCGTCCTGTATACTGTCTAAGATCTTAACCATGTTTTTCATAGTTCTGTCCCCGATAGATTTCCTCAAAGAATGGTAATGTAATCTATTACTGAGCTGTCTTTGGGCTTCCTGAATGTATCGGGTTCTATCTAGAATCACCGTCACAGAATCCTTGTCCGCTGGTTTAATAATAATGTTTTTATTATTTTTACTGATGTGCTCTAGGGATTGTCTCTCTAATATTGTCAGATTATCCAAGGGTGGGGTGCAATCACGCATCATCGCTAGATCCTCATGATCCCTTTCTATCAGATCTAAAATATTCTGACTGATATTCTGCTCTTTCGGAACCCAATGAGACGGCTCTATAAAAACTCTTGGTGCGTCCTCTGTTTCATACTCAAAGTAAGTCTAATAATTTTAGTCTACGATAATACCGATAAACATCCCTCTTAATCTCTTCTACATCTGTTGTCATAGGGGTAGGTACAAAGGTGAGCCTTTCTGTAACAAACTAATATCTGACTGGGTCAACCTGAACATATCTCTGAGGTTCAGAATATTAACATCCTTAGCTGATACGAACCTGGTTGATTCTTGTAATAGGTGTAATTCCTCCAGTCAGGCATCAGCTGTAAAATAAGCCTTTCTGCTGTTAAATGAAGTTCATCACCCTCCACTAATTCTGCTTCCCCCTGACCACTACTCTCCAACACCCTAATGCCTGGAAGGGTTTCAAGCATCTGGTTAAATTGCTGAATCCTTTCGTATAATTTCTCTGACTGTTTACTACTGGAAGACGGAAGCTTGGTCATACAGATTTCTGCTTCTGGGAATTTAACTTTTGCTGACTTAATTAATTCCAACAGATATCCCTTAATCTTAAACTGTCTACCTCCATGAGCCTTTGCACAGTCATTTAAATTGAAGTTAGGGTTAGGGTTCATGGGACTGTAGTCAGCCTCCCTGAACTTGGCTGCAAGATGAAAATTGACCTTAGAATGGGCAGAAAGATAGTGAGATTGGCAGACAAAAAGCCAAGAACAACTTCCAAAGACATAAAAGCTGAACTCCAAGATCAAGGTTTATCAGTATCTGATTGCACCATCTGCCGCTATTTTGACTGACACTGGGCACAGTGAAAGAAGTTCCAGGAGGACTCCACTGTTGAAAGAAAAACATTAAAAGCTAGACTGCAATTTGATAAAATCCATAGTGACAAGCCACAATGCTTCTGGGAGAAAGTCCTTTGAACAAATGAGACAAGAACACCATACTTACTGAGGCGTGGTTATGTTTTGAGATTGATTTGAAGCATCTTGCATGCAATGCTTTGAGTCTGTGAAGAAAACAATGAAATCTCAAGACTGTCAATACATTCTGGAGCATAATGTACTTCCCAGTGTCAGAAAACTCTGTCTCAGTCACAGGTCATGAATCATCAAACAGGATAATAACCCAAAAGACACAGAGAAAGGAACCCAGGAATGACTAAGAACAAAACATTGGACTATTCTAAAGTGGTCTTCTTATGATCCCTGATTTGAATCCTATAGAAAATCTGTTTTAAGCATTAACACATGTGGTTTGCTGAAACTTGGAACAGCTGGAGCAGTTTGCTCATGAAGAGCAAGCCAAACTCTCTGTTTGGCAGGTGCAGATGTCTCATTGAGAGCTTCTTTACAGTGATAGCCAATAAAGGTTAAGGGTCCCATCGTTTTTGTCCATGCCATTTTCATTTGTGCTATTATTTGAAATATTCTGTTGAATCAAAACTCTAAAGGAAAGCCTGATTTTAGTTAAATACAGAATAAATAATGATGGGTGCCAATTACTTCTGTCAGTTTATTCAGAGATAATTGTGGGTTCTTCTTTATTCTAGGAGGAGTACCAACAAATCTGTCATTGTCTATGTGTGTGTTTGAGTTTGGTTAATTGGTGATTCCAAATTGGCCTAGTATGGGTGTATATATGAGTGGGTCATGCTATGGACTGGTGCCACCTCTTGTGCTATTTCCTGCTGTGCCATTGCTTTGCCACTCTAATAATATATGGGCTAGGAGGGTTTTCAACTCATTCAGACATGGCTTATATTGACCATCAGTAGTCATTTCACTAGAAAATGGAGGCGTAGCAGACAGAAGAAGAAAGAAATGTAAAATTTTGTAATACACGAATGAATGCATCCAAGTTAGAAATATGCCAGAAATCCAGCTTTTCTTGTCAACTATTATGAAATGAATTCCAGTCATTTATAAGCCATCTTTAATAAAATTCCTGTCTTTTCCATTTGAGTAAACTAATATAGGGGTTCTTGTGGCCCTCACTGTTCTTGTGTTTGAATTTTATGCCTGTTGACCATCATTGGCTAATTTGATAACTCTCATCATGTCTGCATTGGTTTTCTCAGTACTCTGGTTTGGTGATTCTAAATTTGCCAGCATGTTCTGTGATGATCCAGTATCCTATCCAGGGCCGACTGCTTCCTCAAGAACAATACAGGCCCAAAACTGCTGAACTGAATCAAGTGACTTAATAATAAATTAATAAATTAACTTGCAGTGTTGCTACTATATGATGTGAACAAGAATCTATCCAAATGCATTTCTTTAACCTCTCAGTGAAGTATTCCACCAAAAAATATGTGAGTCTGGGTCAGAGGCAGAAGAGAAATGCCCCTTGGGAGATTTTGCAGTTTGCTTTGCCACTTGACATGAAATGAGCAAACTAATAAAAAAAAAGATAGAAAAAAAAATAAAACAAAATACACATGCACACATAGCCGGCTGATCGTGCCAAGTAACTTCACACCAGACTATTTCCTTTTGTTTTTCGAGAAAACATTACAGTGTGGATGTTACCTTGAGGTCTCCAAGTCACTTGTGGGGCAAGCACATTTACAGGAGTGCAATAATACTCTGTTTATCGAGGCTCGATTCACATTGTGTCTCCAAGATCCCGGTGGGGTCATTCTGGCTCAGTGGATCAAGTTCTTGTTTTCCTTTTAAATGGAAAAAGTCCTTTCTCTCAAAAACAGAGCAGTAAGTCGCCAGCAAGACTTGGACATGAAATCTGATGAATCCTTGGCTGCCGCTTGGTATTTCTTCCTACAAAAGCTTCAGAAATTGTTCTATTTTTTTATTTGAATTGGCCAATTCACAGGGGGACTGTTCCTCCTGAGTTGCTCTGTTTGGTGGTGGCCCTCATATTGAAAACTTTGTTTAAATGCTAATGTCTTGGTGTAACTGAGTAATTTTGCTTTGTAATTGTGTTTATTATAAAAGCCACTGAAGCACTGATTTGTGTTGGTCAGATGAAAAGAAAAAATCACTTTATAAGTACTGTGTACAGAGGCAGGACCCGCAGGACCTGACGGAAAATTTTCCAAATTTTTCAATTTTGTTTAATTGATGGATATACTTTGTGATGCTTTTTTAATAAAGGCCAAATGGACTCCATTGGCCAGAATTTCTTCATAATTTTTTTTTTTTTTTGCATTTTATAGTACCCAATTGACGTGTTAAAACTTGAAGTTTAGCCAAACTCTTGAAGTTGCCAAATTAAAGTTTCTTAACAGGTCATTTCTTGTATCTAAGAGTTTTGCCAAAAATACTGCAAAAAGATAATTCTGAGAATACGAGGAAATAAACTTCATATTAAACTGCCCAAAGTATGTACTCTAGTTGTAGAATGGCTAAAAGAGTTGGCTAAAATTCACAAAACTGAGACTTTGCCTGTTACAGACAACCATGGATCCCCCAGAGTTTTATTCTTTTTAAGAATGCTTTTATTTGGAATCACGGTGTTCCTCTTCTCTTCTGTATTACCAGCTAGCCTTATCTCAGTTGCAATTCCTAATGGACTTATGGAGTCATTTTCAAGGTGCATTCAATACAAGATTATCCTAAGAAGATTTTGTCTTGGTATGTATTTACAGTAAGAAGACTGTCTGTCTGATTTAGCACTGTTGCAGTGTGCACTTAAGCAATGTGCTGAACAGCCACTCAGCATTAGCTAACTGACGTTATTGTTTTCATCTTGGAGCCAGTGAGAGGATGCATACTAAACTGAACTGTCTCATGAGCAGATCTAACAAGTTTAGTATTGTGGTAATTGTTATAAAATAAATATCTGCAGGCATCATACACGCTGTTACAGGTATGAAAAATAATTAGTAAATAATTGGAACTACTAAAAAAAAGCACAAATCACAAAATATATACAGTACTAGGCTCACCCGCCTTTTAAGGCGACCGACTTTTAAGTTGACCACTTCTTCAATATGTAGATCAATTTGATATTTTATACAAACTCATTAATTTGGTTATATTGCATTTGAGCGGTATTACTTTAATACTCGTAGTTTCTGTTATTTTTGTGATGAAATTTAAACTTTTTTCTATATTGAGGTCGCCCTTTTGAACCCCCCTGATATTTACTACGCGGTGAGGCATTTGTACTCCATCAACATTAATTATTTCCAGAGACATAATTTTGTCTATTTTTCCAGCGCATCGCGCACAAAAGCAAGGGAATGATGGGAGCACCGGAACTCTGCTCACTTTATGTCACTTCGTACTGCAAGCTGCAAGTAGTAAGTCTGTGATAAGCGGAATACCGCTACGCTTTCCACTCACGGGACGGAAGGACAATCCCGACCGCTTTTATATAGTAAGAAAGAAGAAGATATCTCACAGTCTGGAGATGAAAATCATCTTTTACCTAGAAAAACGAAACTACAAATCCCATCGTACATTGCAAAATGGATGGGGCGTGTGTGAAACCCCACGCCTGCGTAGCACTCACGGGACGGAAGGACAATCCCGACCACTTTTATATAGAAGGATAGCATCTGGCCTGATTTGGACTGAAGTGTACCAGGGAAATGAATCAGACATATTTAGCTCAGGGTGATAGGAAGCAGCATGCAATGCATGTAAAATGTACTATTGAACAATTCAAATTGTCCTGCTAAGAAGTGAAAACACATAAGGAATGAACTTATATGTTTAATTGTTATTTATTCTTCAGTAGTAGCAATGCTGTTGGCAATATGCCCGGTGATAGATGATGTGATTTTCTTCCATGATGCGTTTCTTCTAAGTACTGTGGACATACAGTATCTTTGCAGGATTTCTACAAGTCTGATATTAAATTTTCCACAAAGTGAACTGTATAGAGCTTTTATTGTACAGACATTGTATGCTACAGTGTATAGTACTTCATGTGATTGGTCTTTCTTAATGATGACTGTCCAACATTTGATAAGGTAGTATACACATATATACTACCCCCAATGGAATGACATGCCAAAGAGTGTACCGAAGCATGATTGCTGTGTCTGTGGAAAATAGCATATCAGTTGCCGGGGCAAATGCAAGCTCCTAGCACTGTGACAGCTCGCCATGGAAACAAATGCGAAAAAGATCATGGTCACGCTATGAACACCTGCTGTCAATAGGTGATACAAGGAACATTATAACTGCAGGGAACAGTATTACTTGGCCATTAACCTGGCCATAACTCTGCCTGATTGCTGTGTCTGTGTATAGGAGAGTAGCAGATCACACTACAATAAATAACCATGCTGAGTTTAAGTAGGTTGATTGCGTGCTGGTGTTGATCCCATCCAATTCACATAGATTTCAGGCCGAAAGGCAATGGCTGGCAGTGATAGAAGAGCATATGTCCCCAGTGAATTATAAAGTCAGAATTCACGGGCGGCGGAAACCCGTACAGATTTTGCATGTCAATCTTTTAAAGGAGTGATACGACCATCACAAAGTCCTGGTCATGGCCGTAGTGGTCGCCCCGACTGAGGTTGTCATTGGGGCTGATTTGACTGACACCCAGAAAGCGGAATTGCTGTCGCTGATCAAAGAGAACTCAGACGTTTTTTCGTCAACACCTGGCCAGACGACGATCTTGATGATCTTGGCATTTTTAGTAACAATTGGGAATCTCATTTCGTCCGCCTTCAGGCATGCTTAACAGTTTGCGGCTGGTGGGGTTGACAGCCAACCCTAAGAAGTGCAAGCTGGGCATGGCAGAAACTTACGATCTGGGATATTTCTTGGGAAAGGGTACTCAAGCCTCAAATGGGCAAAATGGCAGAGGTGCTGGCATATCCCTGTCCTGAAACACAGAGGCAGGTTCGTGCCTTCCTTGGGCTTATGGGGTTTTTATTTTTTTCTTACAGGCAGTTCATTCCTAATTTTGCACATCGGGCCACTCCCTTCACTGACTTGGCAAAGAACGGAAAGAATCATAGTGTTGTCTGGACCGACACCTGTGAGAGAGCTTTCGTGGACATAAAAGACACTTTATCATCATTCCCAGTTTTGTGCAATCCTCACTTTTCAAAGGAATTTATTCTGCAGACAGACACTAGCACTTTCGGTTTAGGAGCGGTGTTCTCACAATGTTTTGAGGGGGAAGAACACCCCATCATGTTTCTCAGGAGAAAGCTGCTCCCCGGTGTGTACAAAGCTGAGTGGGGAGATGTAAGTTTTCTAACTTTTTGGGATTCCCCCTAACGGGATGACATGCTGAAAATTGTTGCATCTGTCACAATATATATAGACACATTAGTCATTGTCTTGCATCCCAAAGTTGAGACTGAGTCTCAGTACTACAGCAAAACCAGTTTTATTCATCTCGAAACAGGAACAGCAAGGTTATTTATTGTAGCAGGATCTACCATTCTACTATACACAGAAAAAGCAAACTGGCGGGGTGGGGGCCGAGTCAGTGGCCAATTTATAATGTTCCCTGCATCACCCATCGTGCATCCAGTGCTTTGTGCGTGGCAGCTTGTAGTTATTTCAGTGGTGCTGCGAATCTGTGGTTGTCTTGGCGATAGACAAGCAGCCTTCAACAGACGTGGCAGTCTCACTTCTACTTGTTGTCTCACTAGGAAGAGTTGCAAAAGACTGCAGAAGTCTCACTATATACATATATTTTATATATAGCACCTTTTGGCAATTCTAGGGTTATTAATGTTATTGGAATAAGCTGTGTGGATAATATCACTGGCTTTTCTGTATTGTCCACAATATTTGAGAAAGGTAAACAAACATGACAGTGGCTTTTACGATGCAATACTAGCAACCTGTAAGTAACAATTCAGATTTTTGTCTCCACATTTTCCTTTTTTGTTTCTTTTAGTTCTGCACCTGCTTAAGGATTTCCTGATATTACTACCTAATTCAATGAAGCAACAAAATGAAACTTACATTAGAACATTAAAACATCTAGATGAGAACAGACCATTCAGTCCAACAAAGCTTGCCAGTCCTATCCACTTAATTCTTCTAAAAAAACATCAAAACGAGTTTTGAAGGTCCCTAAAGTCTTGCTGTCTACCACACTAATGATAGCTTATTCCAAGTGTCTATGGTATTCTGTATTAAGAAAAACTTGCTAATGTTTGTGTGAAATTTACCCTTAACAAGTTTCCAACTGTGTCCCCGTGTTCTTGATGAACTCATTTTAAAATAACAGTCTCGATCCACTGTACTAATTCCCTTCATAATTTTAAACACTTCAATCATGTCTCCTCTTAATCTTTTTTGGCTTAAAAAACACACTTACACTCCAGGGCCTTGTGTATAAACCTTGCCTATGCTCAGACTCATTCATAAGCCATTTCTTACGCAAAAGTCAGGATTTATACAACACAAACTTGGAGTGGAAATTGGCTTAAAGTTACAGAAAGATTAGACCATCAGAAAGTAATGTGCAGACTCTTTTGGTGTTGGCATTTTAGCAAGTCTAGGCAGGGGGACAATGAAGTAAACAGAAAATCTTATTTCACTGCACATTTCATGAGGAGTCAGTCACATTCTGATGTCTGTCCATCCGTCCAGGGATTGTGTACTAAGTAAGAAAAAATGTATTAATAGGGCATCTATCGCAAACAAAAGTCACAAGGCACTGAGCGATAAAACCAAATTAAATATCAAAAACATAAAGAACATAGAGTATCAAAACATAAAGCATAGAATAAAATAAAATATCAAATAAAAATCAAAACAAGACTAACCAAATGCCTGTCTGAACAGATGTGTCTTAAGCTGCCACTTAAATAGATTCTGCTAATCTCAAAAACAGTAGAAGACTGTTCCATAACCTTGGAGCAATTACTTGAAATGCACAATCCGCACGTGTCTTTAATCTGGTATGAGGAATTGAAAGGAGATCTAAATGAGCACATCGAAGAACATGGCCTGAGGTGTATTATTGAAGGAGGTTCATAATATCTGCGGTGGGATGGCGTCCTGCCCAGGTTTTGTTTCCTGCCTTGCACTCTGTGTTGTCTGGGATTGGCTCCAGCAGACCCCCGTGACCCTGTAGTTAGGATATGGTGGGTTGGATAATAGATGTATGGGTTCATAATATATAGGGGAGCTTGACCATGCAGAGCTCTATAAGAACCAGAATTTTGAACTAGTTCTTAAATTCCACTAGGATCCAATGCAGAACATGTCAATTTGAGGAAATGTGGGTCCATTTGTGTGAATGTGTTAAAAACCTGACAGCTGTATTTTGGACAGTCTGAAGATGAGACAAACCAGCTGAATTGCAATAATTCAGATGGGATCAGATGAAAGCTCTATATGCATTTCCATCTCAACTCAAGTAACAATGGATCTCAACTTAGCTAAATTTCTTAAATTACATTAAATCAAGAGGATCTCCCCTCAGCTTTCTCGTATACTTAAATATAGTGATGGATACTTGAGGAGTAAACCGCAAGAAAATGATAATATTTTTATATTATGTACTGTACATTAAAGAACCATCAACAACAAAACAAATCAAATTAATAACATATTGAACATTTGTTGTAAAAGTAAAGTTGAAAAAATCGGACTGTGGAGCTGCATAAATAAAAGAGTACCACTTCCAGTTAGCAGAAATAGCTGAAAAGTTGAAAGAAATCTACGTTTTGTACAAAATACTTGTATGCATAATTTGGTTGATCTAATTGAACGCATACTCAAGTTATCATGTTGATATACATAGACACACACAAACACACAGACATAATTCAAAAAATTGTATTTTCGGACTCAGGGAGGTCTAAAATGTTGAGATTCATCAAAATTTTGAAATTGAATTTTTGGACGATTACAATACTTTCCCTATACTTCTTATATAAGAAAGTAAAAAACAACAACGACTAAGACACCTGACATGTGCATCAAAACTCAAAGATTGGTCAAATGTGACATCTAAATTAGGTAGGGATGCATGTGGAGAGAAGATGATGAAAAGTTTTTAAGAAACAGACTGAGTTGGGCAAAGATTAAAACCTCAGTCTTCTGCAAATTTTACTTAAAGTATCTGGCAAGTAGCCAATTATTGACCTACTTGAGATAGTCAGCCAAAGAAGATAACTTGTGTAGTTATTTTGGCTTAAAAAAACAGTAAAGTTGAATATCATCGGCATAAAAATGGTAGGAGATACCATCAAAAGAATTAATAATCTGAGCTGGAGGAAACATAATGAAAACAAGACAGGTCTGAGAACAGATCCCTGGGACACCTCACAAGTCACAGAAACAAAAGCCAAAGTATACCCAACCACAGAGATGGAGAAACTCCTATCAGATAAATATGAGTTAAACCAAGCCAAAGCTGAACCAGTGATACCCACAGAGTGCTTTAACCTTGCTAAGAGGTTCTAATGATCAACCACGTCAAAGGCCGAACTAAGATCAAGCAGTACTAACACAGAACTCTCTCCTGTGTCTGCAGTCATTAATAAATCATTTGAAGCTTTAAGGAGAGCGGTTTCAATGGAGTAATGCTTTTGAAAATGAGACTGGAAGGGATCCAAAAGCTTGTGTTTCTCAAGGAAAACAACCAGCTGTTGCTCAACAAGCCTTTCTAAGATTTTTGAGGGAAATGGAAGTTTAGAAATGGGCCTGCAATTTTTAGGAATGGAAGGATCAAGATTAGTTTTTTTCAGCAAAGGGTGAACAATAGCATGTTTAAAATAGTGAGGGACATATTGAGACTGCAAAGAGAAATTAATTATACCAGGCTGGGGCCAATAGAGTAAAGAACTTTTAAAAACAGAAATGTTAAAGTTTTGGAGGATGGTTTCATTTTCCTTAATCATTGACACTAAGTCATCGAGAAACACTGGATTTAAAAGAGTTTAAAAACAAGGAGCATGGGAGACCAGCTCCTAGAGAAGCAGAAATTGAAGGAAAAGTAGGTCTACTGTCTATGACTTTAATAACAATATAATTAAGAAAGTCATCACAATCACTGCTAGAAGAGCCACTGTTAGATGCTAGTATAGGCTCTAGCTCTTTGTTAACCCAAATTGGATAAAGTGGATATTTCTCCTCTTATTAAGGTGGATACATACACCAGATAAATAATGGGGCAACAACCCAGTTGCCCGGTTTAATCAACAAAACTAAATCTAACCAAAACAGTGCACAATGACACATATAAATCAAAACAAAGGGGTGTTAGCCATCTTATAATGCCTTTCAAGGCTGGAGTGGATATCTGTCTCTATCTAGCATCAGTTCAGAATAAGACACCATCTTCTATGAGTGCCTCAAATACATAGTCCTCCGAACAGAAGGGGCAGAGTCAGTTGCCTGCATTGGGCATCTTCTCTGTGTTGTGGTAAAAGAAAGAGACAATACTGTTAGTGGCAATGCCACCTGTCCTCCAGAAGTTCTATTGCTTACCAAGGATAAACCAGGAGGGTGATCCTTAGATGTCCATGTGTGACAACATACCTGTACATATGCAGGAATAGTATTTTGACACATTTGCATAGTGCAGACAATCCTCATCATGATTTAATCACTTTCACTGGGATCTCCTGGTGTATTTCTCTGTAGAATTTTAAATGAAATATCCAATTTGAATGAAGCTTCTAACAATTATTACCAATATAAAATTTTAGAAGTATGTTGAATTTGAGCAAAATCAGTCCAGTTGATTTTCTCTACAGATATAATTAAAACTTGTACTGTAAATTATATATGAAGAAAGCATAGTAACAGGGCAAATGTAGACATTGTATTTTTAACAGGTGGACTGATGTCTGTCTGCGTTTATGTGTCAGGATGTGTGCCTGTGGACACAAGGACCCCAAAAACAAACTCAAATTTGGCATAGTGAGTAGCACTACAGCATTCGATAAGCCTACTGATTTTGAGCAAAACCATTCCATTTGATTTTGCTCTAAAGAGATGATTACAAATGCCATATGTGGCAGGGTGAAAATCTAAAGTTATCAGATTTACACGTTTAAGGAGTTTCTGAATATGATTTGACAGCTTTTGGAGTGTGCCACACACTTGCGCATGGCAACTAAAGGCCCTGAATGAAAGCAATTCCACGCCAAACCAAGAGGTAGCGAAGTGTACTTTCCACTGCAGACCAGTTACGGGAAATTCTGCCAGGCCCTGATAACGTCACTTCCGGTTCCGACCCCGCTGACATCACTTCCCCTACTCTCCCTTAAAGCCACAATCTTTGCCTCATTGATTCAGTTCTGTTTTCGACTTAAATCTGTACACATCTGTACAACATTTTCAATCCATTTGTAGCCAGGAACAATATACACGTAGGTGCCCCAAACGTTTTTTTGTGGCTCCTTTGATCTGTCTTTGACAAGTGATATCTGTTGCATTTGTGTATGTCTGTTTTTTTGTGCGTCAGGGTCTGAATCTGTGGACACAAAAACTCAAAAGCTAATAAAGCTTCACACATTTGCATTTCAGGAGATTTCAATTTATCACAAATATTAATAACTCTTTATGACCCTACTCCAGTACAGTTAGGGTCCACAATCTGTTTTTTTAAGAGACACAATTCTTTCATTTCATTTCACATAATATAATTTAAATCTCCAATATTTTATTGCTAAAATCACATTATTGTCTGGAAAGTCATGTCCTGGACACACCTGATTTTTTTGAGGGTGGTATAAACTGGCATTGAACACATTTTTCAAAAGACTTAAACAGCATCCCTTTGCCAGGCAAAGTACAAGAAGGAACGCACCACTAACATCACCCAAGTACGATTAGATTAAGGGACATCCTGCAATTTTGTTTATTTCCAGAGAAAATCTCTGAATGCTACATCAAATACAGGCAATAGCAAAATATGAAAAATATACAATTTACCATAACAATGCATAATGTATATCATTCTAATTTCCTGAAAAACATAAAAATGCACATAAAGGAAACAGTGTCTTTATTCGTTAACTTATTACAATCATTTAAAATATATGATACGATAGTGGTGGAGTAGCACTGAAACGATTCATAGCAAAACTTAAGCCTGCTTTATACTTACCCTTGAAGCCAGCGTGCAGACTGCACCACAAAGCAAACACATGGATAGTGACCACCATTAATTCATACTTACTGCGGTCCATTCAGTCTGCGCAGACGTATTCTTCTAGTCAAAAAGCGACAATGATTGATCAGGGCCGCATAGTTAGTAATGTCACAGCAGAAGATGTGAGACTCTGCTGACTGAAGAAAAGATGGGCCTACTATTACTGACTTTAATAGAAAAAAATGAGAAGGATGAGTGTCAGAACTATTGACCAAAAGCAGTCAAGAAAGGGCGACTGTAATATTCTTGTGAGTGGATCATCTACTGTACATGATAAACAGATGCATTTCAAATGTTTTTGCCGGTCTTCCTTTTATTTTGATGACCTGTTGCATCATAGTCAGGCCTTCATTCATCATTCTGACACCCATGTAACCAGCCTCACCATTTTGGATACACAGCTGCTGAGTTCCCAGTGTAAAGTAGGTTTTAGAGTTTTGCGTAGCAAATAAATTATAAACAAATGGTGTTTCTCAACCAGCAAAATTCATGCCACATTACCACAAATATTTCATCTCATCTGCAACCTTTTAATGTGCAAAAGCATATTCTAGTGTACAGTATGGTAAGGGGAGCACAGCTAGAGAGCACTTACCTGCAATCCCTTGAAGAGCGTTTTTCTGCTGCTAAAATCCATTGGCCCAGATGCATGGTTACTGACAAGTCTCCAGAAATATCCTGACTTGGATCTACTTAAGACGTTGGGGAAAGTGAGCACAGATGATGTTATCTTTGGCCCTAAATAAGTGGTGTAAAACAGAATCAGCAGCTTGAACATGCAGACAAGCAGTGCAAGATGAGATTGTGTGGAGCCCCGTTAAAGAGCTGTGAAAGACTGGGTCAGTGGCAGCAGCATTGGAGGGCATCCAAGTTAGGAGACAGTTCTATGGCAGTTTCAGCCATACAATAACCCTTAGAAAGCAATATTCCTTTCTTTATAGCCCAAAGAAACTTTACAAATACTCAAAAACTCATTAGAATAGGATTCTCGGTTTTGCAATTGCAAAATTCCATGGGAAACTAATTTCACAGGCAATTTTGTGAAATTATATCCATCCATCCATTATCTAACCCACTATATCCTAACTGCAGGGTCACGGGGGTCTGCTGGAGCCAATCCCAGCCAACACAGGATGCAAGGCAGGAAGCAAACCCCGGGCAGGGCGCCAGCCCACCGCAGGGCCTGCACACACACACACCAAGGACAATTTAGAATAACCAATGTACCTAACCTGCAAGTCTTTGGACTGTGGGAGGGAACCGGAGTACCCGGGTCTCCTAACTGTGAGGCAGCAGCGCTACCACTGCGCCACCGTGCTGCCCATGAAATTATATGCCAAATTAAATTTGTTTTTATATCACAATTAGCCTCCCTTTCCACTAATGCAAAAGACAACTGAATCTCAATGAACAATGCTAGAACTTTGATTACTGTTTCTGACCCTTCTATTAACAAACTGTTAGATACTATCACTTATATGGAGTCAAGATATTTAAATATGTATTGTTTCAATTTTTCATCAGCATGGGGCGGAGTGGTGGCTCTGAGGCTAAGGATCTGCGCTGGCATCCCGAAGGTTGCCGGTTCGAATCCCTGTCATTGCCAAAAGAGATGCTACTCTGCTGGGCCCTTAACCTTCAATTGCTCCAGGGGCACTGTACAATGGCTGATCCTGCGCTCTGACCCCAAAGGGTATGTGAAAAGATGGATTTCACTGCATGTTGTCCTGTATAACTATGTATGTGACAAATAAATAAAGAATAAGTGATTAGTACTTCAGTCAAATAGACTGATAGTATGAAGGACTTTCCAGAACTGAGTGTTGCCCAAGACTTCCAAATTTATGGACAGAGTGCAGTGAAGTACTTGCTTTCACATCTAAACAATATACGTCACTTTCCGAAATCATCACCATCAGGAATTGTTATGCTATCTATCATTTAGTGCCTCTCCTATATATTAGATCAGATTAGGTTAGATTGTGGCTGTGTTTTGTGCAGTCCAAGACAGGCTTAATGTGGAGAAAGATAAACTCTCTTTTGCTCAAATGGAAGAATTCCACCCCACCAGTTTTGAGTCAGTGGATAGGTGATGTCCTATACTATTTGAAATTGGAAAAAATCTAATTCTCATTCAGATGGTCTGTTCAAAACTTTTTAAAAATATGTCAGGATCTAATTAATAACATTTTAGAATACGCTTCTATATCGGGGAAAAGGATACTCTTCCTTCCTTGCTGCTTTTAAAGGTTGATTTTGGTGGCTTGCTTTCCTCTCTTTGTTTTGAGTGGGGGTTGAATTTTGGTTTTGTTAAGTTAGATTTAATTGTATAGATTGGCATTTGCTTTTAATTAAAAACAATAAAAATTAAAAAAAAACCACACAGATTGTCACAGAAGACATAGGTTGGCTAGAACCCCGCCCTAGGTGGATGGTTCCTTACGCAGTCGGTTGGTTAGATTACCTTTCCCAGTCATAATAATCTTTTACAAAGTATATATACTGTATGTGAAGCCATAACATTATGAATTAATAAACACAAGGAAAAGGGTTGAATGTAACTGAGGAGTTAACTAAATATAGCTTAAAGCTGAAAGCACAAGAGGTCTCTGCCTCATCTTAGAGAAGCTACCAATGTAATTTTCCAAGGTTAGAATGAGGTAAATGACTAATAGACACCCCTCTAGAAAATGGGGGTAAACTGATGGAAAAATCTATGAAGTGGTGCTAAATTCTGTAAATAAATCTGCAAAATACCCTTGTTAAAAAAGCGATGTTCAGAATAATGGAAGAATCAACATGAGTCAGACATTACTGGTGATGTTAGTTGATTGGATAAGATAATAAAGTTCGGCATATACAGTAAGAGTCAAATGATGTGATGTATTAAAAGAGGTAATGGTAATTAGAAAAAGTATAAAAGCAGATGAATTGTTTGATTGCTCACTCCATGGACTGAGACATTTGTGCATAGCTCTGTGCAAATAAACAGATTTTCTGCATTCTCATCTGGGCTCTCAGACTGCCTTTTCTGAAGATGGAGGAAATATTTTTCCATGACGGCACTTGTGTTGCTACAGCAAAAAACACAGGTCAACACAAAGTGTGAACAAGGGTTTAGGAAGCAGTGTTTCTTCTTTTCCACCCAAAAAAAAACTATAACCCCCTCCAAAAAAACTAGTGAGTTCTGCATTTTGCAATTGTAAAATAACCTACAAAACAAATTTTAGTGTCAGTTAAGAAAAACTGTATGTAAACTGAAACGTGCCTGTTTTGCTCCTGACTAATGGCAACCAGCAACTGCGCTTGGAATCGTAGCAAAATTTCCAGTGGACAAACAGCCCAACCAAAGCTATTTTAATATCCCACTGGCCATTGTTGGGAAAACAGCTTTGAAAAGGACCCCACAATTGATTCCTACTAAGAGATACCCTCGGGTAAGTAAATGACGCTTCCTTCTGATTCATCTGCCGGTGACATGCATTAATTATAGAAGCAACCATCAAGTAATATATACTGAAGAAGTTCTCTCATTCGTCCCCCTCCTATGTACAGAGAGCTGCAACAGGTTTTCTAATCCATTTTAAAAATCCAGAGGGTTTCCTGTTACAGCCCACTAAATTAATGAGTAATGCTCTAAAGCACAATAAACTGCAAGTCAGTAATTGTGTGGTTATTATGTAGAACATGACTAGCCACAGGAAATTTGTCACTTTTATTTTTGCGGTGTTCCAAGATAGATTACTAACTGAGCTTATAGTTTTGCCAAAGGATATAAATTGGAATAGACATTTCGGCACGTACATAACTCATGTAGCCCCATGTTCTTGGCTTTCATATAACAAATACTCTATCCAAAGGGTCAATGGGTCATGGAATATTCTCTCCGTCCTTCCATCTTGCTAACCTACTTATCCAGGGCAGGGTCACGGGGTAGCTGGAATCTATGTGTAAATCATTCAATATATAATGAAGATTCTCTGCTTAAAGTCATTTCCAGAATTCATTTATCCTTTGACTATAGTAAGTTTCATTGCACTATTGTATTAAAGGATGCTTACACAAAGCTGATTTGGAGTTGACAATTCAGCTAGAGCAATATAGTTTGGTCATGTGGCAAGCAAGGTAACTTGAAATATATGGAAATGTGAAATCATAAGGAAGACATGCATACTCCACACAGAAGGTGACAGTGTCAGGATTTGAATCCAGCATCAGTGTTAATCACTGTGCCTCCATTACATTAAACACTCATTAACCATTCAATTTGATTCACTCTTAAAAAAAAGAACTTGAATTGTAAGTCATGAGTCGAGAAGAGTGTATCCAGATAAGACCTGCCTTAGGTAGAACTTTTTTGGAGCCACAGAGGGGTTCAGTCACATCGCCCAAGAGAGAAATGTGGTTGCAGATTCATGCTGAAACAGACTTTTGTGTGCCAAGGCGCTTTGAAAGTTTTTATAGCAAAATGAATGTTTACCTAATATCAATTGACTCCAGCATATGGAGTGTGTTAAAACTTCAACCACTAAATGATTTATTTCAAAATTGAGCTGGCTTATGAAATTGTACTCTTCACAATCACATGTCAAGGCGAACGTCTCTAATTACTTTTTCAGCTCCGTTTAATCTGTGAAGCTGTCAGATCCGATTGTGTGTCTTCGTGCCATGTTGCGGTGGCATTTAGGGCCGTGGCAGGTGTTATGGTCCCAGGCAGTACAGGCTCCTTTTGAAAGATGGGCGCGTGTTTTGCATCTGAATCTAGTTTTATTAACGAGACTGCCAAATGGGGGACTAACTCAAGTGAGTACCATTCATTTGTTATTACATTGAAACATTTCTTTCAGAGTCAGGATACTTTGGAATGTAAGGCAAACATGACCGATAATGAAAAACCATCTAAGACTTAGAACAATATTACATTTGGCTACTTCAAAAAGCACAGTAGCCTCTTGTTTTTGGCTTGAACAAGAATTTCGACACACTAAAAGAATATGGCTTAACAACCAGGCGCATAATGGCATTATGGGATGGGGGCAGGGGTTACAAAATTGCAAGAATGTTGACCGGTGGTTTTCGCCTATTTTTTTTTTCTTCAAAAAAAACAAATTTTCACTTTCAAAAAACTGAATCCATTGTTGACCAAAGGAAACCACAAAGGAATTTTAAACACTAAGCAACAACAAAAAGGACTGAAATGGACAAAATCACTGTGAGTTTTTCATAAAGTTGGTCAGAAGAAAAATCATACCAACCTGGCCACTGATGTCACCAGTGCCAGTAGTCTTCCTTACAATTGTTAATTTACTCTGCCCATGTACTTCAATCATGTCTATCACAAAACATCATTCAGATTTATATAATTCCCAGAAAACATGCATGCAGAAGCCCTCTGTGAGCACACCATGAGCAGTAGGGGCTTGGAGTAGCCCAATTAATTATGGTACTGGCCCAATGAGGGGGCTGCTACAATGGGCCCCTTAGCAAAGTTCCCATATTGTTCCAAAACAGTTGGCAAACCAAGTTCAGTAAGTCCCTCCCTGGCCCAATGATAGCTTGGTAATACTGGCTGATGTCGTAAACAACCCATATGTTTCCCACTTCTTAAAGGTCTCGCAGAATACTTAACGTAGTGAACTTGTATTTTCAGTGGGTTTTCAATTTTGATGGTAGAGGTATAAATAAAAATATGAACGACTTAAAAAGTATAATTTTTATGTTGGCTAAAATTGTACAGTTTTTTTTATATATTACTGGTAATGTTTTTATGTCCTCGGTGATAACACTGTAAAAAAGCTTGACTAGTATCAATAAATGAAATGGCATTTTGTACTTTGTAAGAATAAACATTAGCATTGTGTGTTTTTTTTTTTAATTTCTTTTCTTATCCACTCTAATAAAAGCATAAGTGCCTGCACAGTTGCTGTGTCTCTATCATTCCAACAGATGGCACATCATAGACTTTAACACTGCTTTTCCAAATTTTTGTTAAAATGACATATGCAAAGGATTGTATTACTACATGCATTACATAATACAGCACATTCCAGTAAATGGTGCATTTTTTATGTTTTATGTTGAATATTTAGATTTTAACTCAACTAAGCACAGCTAGTAAATTAATACATTGCAGATCTTCATAATCACACATAATTTAATTTTTGAAAAAAACAACTAAACACTAAAACAAAGTTCCAAGGAATGCACTAGTAAGGGGTGGTGCAGTGGTCGCACTGCTTTATTACAATAGAGACCGGGGTTCACATCCTTGGTCACTTCCTGTGTGGAGTTTGCATGTTTTTCTTTGCATCCATTTTGGTTTCCTCCAGGTGCTCGAGTTTCCAACCACAGTCTAAAATCATACAGGATGGTTGGACTGGTGGTGTTAAACTGTCCTTGTGAGTGTGTTTACCTCTGTCCAGAGATTGTTCCTGCCTGCACCCATTGTTTGCTGGGATAGGGTCCAAGTATCCAGGAAACCTACCCTGGATAAGCCTAGAATGGCTTAGTAAGGTATGCATTTTTTATTTTTTTTGGCTTGTGACCAAATTTGGGCTCCCTGTGTGTTTGTGCACTCTGGGCCAGTGTTTTGGGGCCAATGTTGCCCCAATGTGCAAATACAAAATGGGCCATTGTTGGCTGCCCACATAGGGCCAATATGTTTGCCCACACCATGCCTGCACTGGCCCAATGTCAGTCTGTCCACCCTGGCCATCGGACCTTACTCTTATTCTATGTTAATTAATGTTGACTTATGTTTATCTTTTATTGTGTCTTCTATTTCTCTATTCATTTTGTAAAGCACTTTGAGCTACATTTTTTTGTATGAATATGTGCTATATAAATAAATGTTGATTGATTGATTGATTGATTGATTAAATTAGTTCAAGGTTGTTAAAAAATTCTATACATTTGCCTTATTATAGGATACTTCAGGTCCGTGGCATAGGTAAAGAAAATAAAGCCAGCCAGGTAACCTGCTACCTCCCACTCATATCACATTTTATATTCTGTATTCTGTAATCCCTAGGCAAGATACTGGCATACCATGTTGTATTCTTGGCGTATAGCTTTAGACAGACAGATAGATAGATAGATAGATAGATAGATAGATAGATAGATAGATAGATAGATAGATAGATAGATAGATAGATAGATAGCCTCCACAGCACACCACCGTGTAGAAGAGGGCCTTTACTTGCATTCTTAATGGGATATTCATGTTCTCTGTGTGTTCACATGATCTTCCATCAGTGATTCCAGTTTCCTTCCACAGTTCAGAGACAACTAATTAGGACTATAAATTGGCCAATTGAGAGTGACCATAGATGTATGTTTGAATGAATGCTCTGTGTTCAGTCTGTGTTTTCTCTTACATTTGGTTTCTTCCTTCTACTCGAGAGTTGCATGGTGTTGATTTTTTAATCCCACTCCTGACCATTTCTGACAATGTTCCATTCTACTTCTGTCTACTTTCTTCTGCCAATGTTTGTTCTTCCTCCTGAGCACACTCCCATTTTCCCCTCTAAACTACAGATAATTTGGGCACATAGTCCACTAAATTCCTAAAAATGCAGAATCAAAAAAGCTTAAAGAATAAAATAATAATCAAACAAGCAATGAGTACTGTTCATCTGCCTTTACAAGCTACTATACATATGCTGCATCATTCTCATAGTAATTCTTTTAAAAAACTCAAAAGCCATTGCATCAGAGATGTGTACATACCATCTTTTCTTTCTTTACAAACTACATGCACCTTAACAGTATTGATTAGAATTTTAAAATAGTCTGTTTATTTACTTTTCAATAGGATTGACCCACACTGTGACCACTCACTGCTGACCACATCGATACAGTGTAACTGCCCACAACCACTTTCACCTCTTCAAGCTCCGTGCTACAAAGCATTGAATCAGGTCCCGTGGGTACCTCCACCTTATGCCCATTTATCTTACAGTAACAGCTTGTTTCAGAAGTCCAGAGTCATGTTATCACATTGAATGGTGGTTATAAATTAGGCCTATGAGGTAGCAAATTAGAGGGTCTGAATTCTCTCCACCCTTAGCTCCTGCATTTGCAAATCAATCTGGGAATCGCAGACAGATCGACGATATGCACACAAATAGATTGATGACTCTTAATTATGCTTATGTAAGTGAAAGTGTCATATTATCCATCTACATTTTGTCCAAGACTGGTTGAGGCCTTGTTTTGATACATCTAGTGACTCTCATTTTTTTTTTCAGCTGCCCAAAAACATGCTTTTAGCTTAATACTGTGTTTCATTTGAACTGGGAAGTTAGAATTTCCAAGTTCCAAGTCAGAATTTTCAACTGGAATGCCCCAGAAGTTTCTACTCAGAAACTTGGGGTTGGTCTGTCAAGAGTTTGTCCGACTTCAGATTATGACGTCAACCCAAAATGGTGACATATAACAAAAACTTTACTGAAAGATGTAGTATTGTACTGTTTATTAGCACTTCCGTCTGTTTGTGTCTTATTAAATCGGTTGTACACATAGTACTTTCCAACCTCTATCTGTGCACATGTTGCTACAGAATTTGGAAACACAAAATTCTTCATAAGTCATTGTTCAGATATTGTCAACAAAGATTTTCCTGGAGCCGTCCATATTGTTTTTCTGAATGTTTTACTAGAAGGCAGTCAGCTCATCTGTAATGCCATTCCCTGTTCTGACCCAGCCCAAGTATATGCATTCTATGATTGATCTGATTGATCTCAAGTGCCTTGTTGCTTGAGTAAGCTACAACTTTCCTAGACTCTGGACTTATGCTTTGGACCACCTTCCTGCTTTCTTAGTTTATTTATCTAAGAACTTCATTCTGGGCATCCCTGCTCAAGCTGCTGCCCCCTCGACCCGACCTCGGATAAGCGGAAGAAGATGGATGGATGGATGGATGAACTTTATACCTTGAATGTACAGGAGTGACATAACCAGAGTTCTTGACAGCTGAATTACAGATAGGTATAGAAGCATATCAAAAAACACTTTGCATAAAGTACTTGGAAAAACATCATATGCATGATGAGTAGCCCTTATACCCATTTAAGAAGTTAGCAGTTTGTTCCTAGTTTTATTTTTTTTATTTTTGTATCCTGTTTCTTGAGCTAACTGACAAAATGTTTAGTGCAATGGCACATCCTCCTGAACTCTTTGTACAACAGGAGGATGTCGACAAGCATTGAGGCTTTGGCCAATTTCCCTAATGATTGTCCCATGGAAAATCTCGGAAAATGAGCAAACAAAAATTTCTTTGGGAGAGCATTTGGGTGTCCCATGTATCAATCAATCAATCAATCAACATTTATTTATATAGCACATATTAATACAAAAAAAATGTAGCTCAAAGTGCTTTACAAAATGAATAGAGAAATAGAAGACACAATAAAAAATAAACATAAGTCAACATTAATTAACATAGAATAAGAGTAAGGTCCGATGGCCAGGGTGGACAGAAAAACAAAAAAACTCCAAAGGCTGGAGAAAAAAATAAAATCTGTAGGGGTTCCAGACCACGAGACCGCCCAGTCCCCTCTGGCCATTCTACCTAACATAAGTCAAACAGTCCTCTTTGTATTTAGGGTTTTCATGGAAGGACCTGATGATGATGGTCACGTAGACTTCTGGCTTTCAGTCCATCAATGTTGGTGCATCATGATGCTTTGAGTAGGTGGTGGTGGCGCAGGCCGCCACCACAAAGAAACCGGAAAAAGAAACAGAAGAGAGTAGGGGTCAGTATGGATTTTGGAGCCACTGTGAATAGTTATTATGAAGAATTGAACATACAGAGTATCAGTATTAAGTTAAAGTGAAGTTATAAAAAGGCCATGTTAAAGTAATGTGTTTTCAGCAGTTTTTTAAAGTGCTCTACTGTATCAGCCTGGTGAATTCCTATTGGCAGGCTATTCCAGATTTTAGGTGCATAACAGCAGAAGGCCGCCTCACCACTTCTTTTAAGTTTAGCTTTTGGAATTCTAAGGAGACACTCATTTGAAGATCTAAGGTTACGATTTGGAATATAACGCGTCAGGCATTCCGATATATAAGATGGAGCGAGATTATTTAAGGCTTTATAAACCATAAGCAGTATTTTAAAGTCAATCAAATGTATGGGAAAACTACAAACACCTGAGAGCCAAACTACTCTTCCCCAAAGAAATTAAATTGAACCTAGCACTGTGGTCCTCTCAGAATAATGACTCAGAGCCCACAAGCAATTCACATATTATAAAACAGTAATGGAAAGTAGGACTCCCCTAACAATATACATCTAAGCATAACATTTATAGAAATAGATGCAAACATAGGCATTTTAAAATAAATCATGTGTCTTAATACATTCTTGTTTATATTGGCTCTGGAGAGTGGTAACATGAAAAGAATTTATTTTTATTCTGTACACTTGACAATGCAATACTATTATATCATACATGCAATATCAAGAAAAGTATATGAACCCTTTGAAAATAACCATAATTAAATTTCATTTGTCTTAAAATATGGTCTGATCATCATCAAAATTACAATACAGAACATGTAGTCTCCTTTAACTATTAACACGCAAATTATTGTATTGTTTTAGTTCATGTTAAGCATATAATTTAAACATTCACAATGTAGGTTGGAAAAAGTATGCAAACTTCTAGGCTGATGGCTTCAACAAAACTTAACGAAAGTCAGGAATTAACAAACCTGGGGTCTGAACAATGAAACAAGATTAGAGATTTGGTTTAAAGGCTAAAACAATCAGAATTTGCTATTTCCAAGAAACATTTGTTCAAGTGAAGCAGGCCTTATAACTAGAAATCTCAGAAGATCTATGGTCAGAAGATCTATGATCAAGAATTATTGATTTGATTTAAGTTTGAAAGGGTTACAAAGTAATTTCAAAGAGTTTATATATCTATTATTCAGATAGATTGTGTGTAAATAGATAGATAGATAGATAGATAGATAGATAGATAGATAGATAGATAGATAGATAGATAGATAGATAGATAGATAGATAGATAGATAGATAGATAGATACTTTATTAGGGGATTAATGGAGTTGATTTAGTACTGAGACTGCTCTCCCTAGACATTGGCACAAACTAAGATGACTTGAAAGGCACAACACTGAACGCTCAGCGAGGTAAAAAAAAAAAGAACCCTGGAGCAACAGCTAAAGGCTTGAAGGAATCATTGGAACAGGTTAACCATCTCTGTTCATGAATCAAGCATGCACAAAACAATGAATAGGAGGAAGCCACTGCTTTCCATAAACAGCATCACTCCATGCATAAAGTTTGCCAAAGACTACTTTAACACTCCTCAACACTAATAAGAAAATGTCTTGTAGACTGATGAAACTAAAGTTGAATTTTCTTAAGCAATGCACAGTAGTACATATGGCATAAAAAGAGCACAGCATAACAACATGTAATTATCATCCCAACTGTAAAGTATGGTGGAGGGAACAAAATGATTTTGTGCTGCTTTGCTCTCTCTGGGCCTGGACAGCTTACCAGCACTGGGGGGTGGGGGGTTTGCTTGATTTCTCAGGCTTATCAAGGTATGTTACGGTATAATGTCAGAGTGGCTGTCTGCTAGGTAAAGCTCTGTAAAACTTGAGTGATGCAGCAGAACAATGACCTTAAACACCAAAGTAAATTTACTAAGTAATAGCTTCAAAAAAGGAAAAATTGTCTTTCAGTGTTCCCCAGTCAGAGCCCAGACCTTCACCTAATACAGATGCTGTGGAATGTCCTTAAGAGAGCCATTCATACCAGACATTCTAAGAATATATTTGAGCTGAAACAGTTCTGTAAGGAGGAATGGCCTACAGTTCGTACTGAGCATTGTGCAGGTCTAATTCAGAACTACTGGAAGAGCTTGATAATAAAAATAATAGCTTTATTTATATAACACCTTATCTTACATTTAAATACAACTCAAGGTGCTTTCCACAGATTAATCAACAAAAACAAAGTTATGTCACATCTACTTGGATTATTATCATTAACACTAGAATTGCCAAAGTCTTCAAAAAAACTCTTAATCCCAGCCCACCTTAAATCGCTTCACACCTCTCCTTCAGCACCTTTTGTGTTGTAAATGTGTCAATCAACAAAAGGAGCAAGCAGCCTGCTATCCCATCCCTCCACCCATCGCCTCAGCTCTATTCACAATGAAAGACTGAGCACTGAGGACCTTATCTGGGAGTGAATTGCCTGGAGTTGTAGAGGGTAAATAATATATCGTAATTTGGAATACATACATTTCTTGTGTGTTCCATGTCTACAACAATCTATGTAAACACATTGTTAAAATAGAAACATTTATCATGTTTTAGTAATAATTGACAAAATTTCGACATGAGCTGTATAATGTGTGAAGGCTGAAGTCCAAATATCAAATAAGCACTTTCATAAAAGGTACAAGGATAATATGACAGCTTCCATGCTGCAGAGGTAAGAACTGCTGACTTGTAATCAAGAGGTGGCCTGTTTGATCCTGGCTGCCTGGCAAATTTACCAGTTTGAGTAGTGAGCTGCTCTTATTGTTAATATTATACAATAAAAACATACATTTGATTTGCGTCTGTAACAGCACGTGTAAATTTATAAAACATGTAAAAGTCAGCATTTTTTTTTACTTTTATTCTCTCAGTCACGATCACGATACAACACCCACCACCTGCCCCAGACCTGATGCTGTTAGTTTTTATTTGAAACTGGGAATAACTGTAGATGTGAGTGGTGTTTTGAGACAATGGAACTGGAAATTCTTTGATAAAAGCTGACACACAAACACTAGTGAATCTGCCTTCTTGGTATCTCATTGTGACTTGAATTTTATTTATTCAGGTTTATTGAGTGTTCCTGCTCACGCTGAATTAGTATGCACCTTGCTGCTTGTGTTGATCGACACATTTGCAAGACAAAAGACACTGATGGGGCGGTGCAAAGGGATTTAACGTGGGCCGGGATTACGATTTTTTTTGTAGGCATTGGTAATTCTAGTGTTAATTAATAGTCTGATAATTTTGTAATGAATAAAGTATACAAAATACAAAATAGACAAGGCATTGTTAAGCAAAATTTAACTACTAAAGTGCAAAACAAACCTTCACTCTTATTAGAACAAGGTTTTCTAATTAAAATATTTATACATTAAATGTTACAATCGAACAACCAGATCTAATTAATATATATAAACATAAATACCTAGGCAACCCATTTAGTAGAAAGATTTTGTGGATATTAAATTTAATGAATAGATACAACAGCAAATAATACCATCTATACTGGTTTCAGTTGATTTTGGATGTAGATGAAGTTCTTGATACCTGAATGTGATTGTTTGAGCAGCTGACATAGAGGAAAGAAAAACAAAAAACTCCTACGATGGGCCATAGGAGAAAAATAATCCCCTGGAGGGCCACAGTCAGAAGACAGAAACGAGCAAATCAAATAGTCAGGTCTGATAGTAATCAGTTTCTGTATCATGAAAGTCAGCATGACCTTGACCAGCTGGTTGCACACCCTCCACTGGGCACAGCTGATACAATCATCATCAGTCCTCCTCGTTTCCACCAGTACCCCAGGTGACTTCAGAATAGAGTGCTTTGAGCAGGTGTGGGTGGCGCATAGCACCACCACACAGGAATGGACACAAAAAACATAAAAAATAAGCATTGGATTAATGTTTAGTACTTATTAACACACCAAACAGCTAAACTTATAATTCAGATCACTATATTATGATATAATTACTGGAAAGCTAGATTTAAAAAGAGTTTTAGATGTTTTTTTGAAATGTTTGTTTGAGATTGTTTGTTTTGAGATTATTTCTGCCAATAGGGGAACAACCAGTTATCAAATCCAAGGGTTCACTTTCATTTTTTTTACCACACGCTGTGAATGTTTGATGGGTGCATTCAATAAAGACATGAAAGTTTATAATTATTTGGGTGTTATTTGCATAAGCATATTGTGTTCACATTTTATGACCAGGTAATGCACAGAACCAGGTAATTTCAAAGGGTTCACATATTTTCTTGCCACTATATATACAAATGTGTATCTTTTTATACTGTATATATGTTCAAAAAAATTAAGGGAATAATTAAATCACACATCAGATCTTGATGAACAAAATATTCAAGTGAATAATCTGCACTGAGCAATACTATGTAAAGCATTGAGAACAACAAGATATAACAACAGTCAATTGAAACCAAAATCACCATTCCCATTGAGGGCTGGATTCAACATCACACTGAAAATCAAAGTCAAAAACTGAAATCACCAATTAATCCAACTTGCGTCAATTTTATCACAGCAACTCATAGTGCAACTTAGTAGTGTGTATGGCTCCCACATGCCTGTATGCACTCCCAACAACGTCTGATGAGACAGTGGATGGTGTCCTGGGGAATTTCCTCCCATACATGGATCAGGGCATCAGTGAACTCCTGGACAATCTGTGGTGCTACTTGGCAGCGTCGGATGCACTGATACATGACGTCCCAAAGGTTCTCAGTTGGATTCAGGTCTCGGGAATGTGTGGGCCAGTCTCTGGAATCCATGCCTTCGTCATCCAGGAACTGTCTACAAACTCTGTTCACATGAGGCCAGGAATTGTCCTGCACCAGGAGGGACCCAGGGTCCATTGCACCAGTGTAAGGAGGGACAGTGGCTCAGAGGATTTCATCCTGGTAACTAAGAACAGTTAGTTTTCTGTTGCCTAGCACATGGACCTCTGCGCGACCCTCCAAGGATATGCCTCCCCAGACCATCACTGACCCACTGTCAAACCAGTCATGCTAGATGATGTTACAAACTGCATAATGTGCACCACGGTGTCTCCAGACACTTTCTCATCTGTAACATGTGCTCAGTGTAAGCCCGTTCTCATCTGTGAAGAGGGTCACCAATGGCCAAGTTGCCAATTGTGTATTCTCTGGCAAATGTCAATCAAGCTGCATGGTGAAGGGTTGTGAGCACAGGTCCCACTAGAGGACGTTGGGCTGTCAGATGGCAGTGCTCCTTCTGTGCCTCCTCTCACAAAGGAGCAAATTCCAGTCCTGCTTGTGGACTAATGTCCTTCTATGGCCCTGTCCAGCTCTCCTTATGCACAAGCCCATCTCCTGGTGTCTTCTCCATGCTCTGGGAGGACTGCTCTGGGAGACACAGCGAACCTATTTGTGACAGCCTGTATTAGTGTGCCGTCCTGGAGGACCTGGACTACCTGTGCAACCTGAATCGGCTGCAGGAACCACTTCATGCTAACAGTAGTGACAAGGACACTAGTAAAATGCCAAACTAGGGAAAAATCAGTCAGGAAGGATAAGGAAAGAGCAATTTTCTGTACCCACCACCTGTAAAACCATTCTCTTTTTGGGGGTTGGCTTGCTGTTGCCTCTCCAATGCAACTGTTGTCATTTTCATTTGCACCAAAGCAGGTGAAGTAGATTCATAATAACTTATGCTTCCTTAAGGTTTATATTCCTGAAGCTTAATTGACTTGGTGCTAGACTGTGATGATTTAGTGTTCCCTTAATTGTTTTGAGCAATGATATTGAATAAGGAACACAGTTAGCAAAAACAAAGATTTGAGGCTCAATGCAGGAGATCTCCATTTAATTTTTGAAAATGCAAAGAGATCATTTTGAGAAGCTGATAAAAAATGTGTCTGTGGTACTCAAATTCTTCCAGTCAAATGACACTGGCAGCTGATCAGGGTGTGTGTTTATTCTGCCTGGGTGGAGGCGGTGGAGCTGGATGCAGGGTGGAAGTGACGCCAGGTAAGTTCTGGTTGAAGTCCCACCATTCTAGAGAGGTAAGCAGAAGCTGTAACAAACTTTTCACCAATGCTACACCTCGATAAAACTTTACAGAGTATTGCATGTGTGACAATACTGTATATACTAAAACTGTGTTATTTTTTTTAATATATTCCCAGCGAACACTAATACATTTGTTATAATGTTCATGAAAAGTTTCCATGTACTTCAGACCTTCAGTCTTACTTGTGGAAACATTTTTCTGTAAATGACTTGTCTTCAGCATTTTCATTGCACATCCCAAGCAGATTGGAAAACAGGTGGGTGTCACAGTAGGTATGGAGTGCTCGGTGGGTGTAGCATCTGTTTGAATTTCATAGAGCAGGCTTTGCCACCTATATAGTGTAACTGGGGGCATTGTCATGAAGCAAAAGGGGGAAAGGGTGAGTGATAGCTTTCCTGGCCACTTTTCCCTAATTACCTTCTTTAAATACTAAAACAAATCAGCATAATCTTCATTGGTTATATAGGCCTTTTGTATTATGTTGGTGGAAGGATTAGAATTTTGCATAAGTAACATGAGTCCATAACAGCCATCTTACTTGGTGTCAGTAGAAGAGAAAACAGTAGGGTTCCTAATATCCATCAGTGCAGACCAAGTTCATCCCTCAATCGTTACGGTTATCTACAAAATCCTTAGATCTCAGTCTTGCCAAGCATCGTTGGAATGAAGTGGAAAGAGCTATTAACAGTAAAATGTGTAGCCATCCAATTTGCAGCAGCTGTGCAATGCAATGAATTCCATATTCCTGAACAAGACAATCTGTATTTTCCAGAAGCAATTCAAAGAAAAAGTCATGCTGATCTGATTCTTAATCGAGGTGCAACAAAATGTTGGAAATAGGTCCCAATTAAACTGGCAACTCAAGGTATAGTGTGTGGAGTTTGCACTTTCTCCTCAAGTATTCCTCCTACACCTGAAGAGTAAATACAGTAGACCACCTTTCCAGTGTCAATGTCATAGGTAAATCACAGAATTCTGTTGTACTACCCAAGACTGCATACAGTGCCTATGAAAAGTATTCACCCCCTTGGACGTTTTCACATTTTGTTGTTATACAACTATGAATCAGTAGTGCAGCCAATGGGCTTTAGAAGTTTGGTTCAATGGAGTTCATCTTTGTGGGGTTTCAGTTGACTGTAGTCTAAATGCGCCTGACTGTATGAGGAAGGTCCAAGTTGTGATGAGCTATTTGGTAACCTGACCTACACAATGCAGACAAATTAACTCTGGGTAAATGTGATTCAAAAGCACAAGTCAGGTGATAGAGAAGAAAATGTCCAAGTCATTGAATATTCAGTTAAATCAATCAAAAAGGAATGGAAAGAGTATCGCAGGGCTTTCAGTCTGCTTACAGCATGCTGTCCACAAAAACTGAGTAATTGCACAAGAAAAAGATTAGTGAGGAGGCCATCCAGAAACCTGCAAGAACTCTGAAGGAGATATAAGGTACAATGGCTGAAACTGCATAGACTGTACTTGCAAAAAATTATGCCTGGGTGCTTTACTAGTTGCAGCTTTATGGCAAAGTGGAAAAGAAAAAGTCTGAAAAAATACACATAACATCTTGACAGATGGAAGCTGAATGTTAAGGTTTTAAGAAGAATCTGGATGAGATATTGGGACAGCTTAGTTTTTACATAAAGAAAACAGCTTGATGGACTGAATGGTCTCATCTTGTGTGACAAATTTCTTATGTTCTTATTTTCTACGGTCTGATGCAACTAAAATTGAGTCATTTGGCTATCAGACTACACACAAACAAAAACAAAAAAATAACAACCCCACCATGAAGCATGGTGGTGGCAGCATCATGCTGTGAGGATGCTTGTCTGCAGCAGGCTCTTTATGGCTTGTGAGGGCAGAGGGGAAAATGAATGCAACAAAAGACAGGGACATCCTGAAGGAAAAGCTGATCTGTGGGTGACCAATCAGAGTTATTTAACCTTTCATCATGCTGGCCATTGGTGACAGACTGCTTTGGAACTACGGACTGGGATATCCTGCAGGGATCATATAATGAGAACATTGAGGAGGTTGTTGACTGCACTACTGACTATATCTACCTTTGTATGGACATTGTAGTTCCAGTAAGAACAGTATGCTGCTGTGCTAACAACAAGCCATGGATTACAAGTGACATCAAGGGCCTTTTGAACCAGAAGAAAAGGGCTTTTAAAGGCGGTGATCACCATGAGCTCAAGCACGTGCAGATGGAACTCCGAGTCCAGCTCAGGGTGGTGAAAGAGCAGTACAGGAGAAAGCTGGAGCAGAAGTTGCAGAATAACAGCATGAAGGAAGTGTGGGATGGGATGAAGTGGGGTGCCACCATTGAGAGAGACGTGGAGAGAGCAAACCAAATGAACAACTTCTTTAACAGGTTTGACCACCCTAACCCACTCTCACCTCGGAGTACTGCACCCTCCACCCATCCTTCTGCTGATACCAGCATAGGAGAGACATCCCCACCCACAATTACAGCAGCCCAGGTGAGCAGAGAGCTGAGGAGACTTCATGCCAGCAAAGCAGTGGGTCCAGATGGAGTATTGCCATGACTCCTGAAGGCCTGTGCGCTGGAGCTGTGGAGTCCTCTACAGTGCATCTTCAACCTGAGCCTGGAACAGGGGAGAGTCCTGAGGCTTTGGAAAACATCTTGCATCACCCCAGTCCCAAAGGTATCACATCCTAGTGAGCTGAATGACTTCCGGCCTGTCGCTCTGACATCACATGTGATGAAGAACAAGGAGTGGATGTTCTAGCAGATGGTTGTGGCGAGTGCCCTCTTCTATGCGGTGGTGTGCTGGGGAGGCAGCATAAAGAAGAAGGACGCCTAGCGTCTGGACAAACTGGTGAGGAAGGCAGGCTCTATTGTAGGCATGGAGCTGGACAGTCTATCTATCTATCTATCTATCTATCTATCTATCTATCTATCTATCTATCTATCTATCTATCTATCTATCTATCTATCTATCTATCTATCTATCTATCTATCTATCTATCTATCTATCTATCTATCTATCTATCTATCGATCGTTGGTGCATATTGGACCACCAGATGACCTTACTAAGTTTTTCAAATACAAATATTTTTGAAAAAAAAAATACTAAGTGTAGTATGATTTTCTTTAGGAAACCAAGTGACTCTGCTGTATGACTAACAGCCTCTAGAAGATGGAAATGACTCACTCAGTGACTTTTCCAGTCACAGTGAACTGTTATTAATGCCGGAAGCTGGAAAACAGTCATGGAGTTTTTTTCAAGGCCAACTAACATTTCAGAAATCAGTGAAATTTAAATTTGTTCCCATATTATCATTAATCAAGTAAACAAATAACCCCAACATCTGCTTGAAGAGTGCCTTCCTTTCCAAAGGCTAAGCCTAAGCTAAATATCTGTTTGTGTGACAGCTGTCACCACTGATGATGCTTTGCTCACTGTCATATTTATTGACATGTGCAGAACAGACAGAGCACTGTTTGACATGCAAATAATGATCTACATGATTGAAACCCTTGAGTCAATAAGAGACATAAAGTATATGGCAAGTAGCTGCTGTGATTGAGTTATGAATCAAAATTCAAGTAGGCTGAGGACCACATGTAAAATGTTAGAGAGGTTATTGTTGCCTTTGTGTGCATGTGAGAAAATGAGACCTTAGTGACTTTGTTGGCAAGTGCATCTTGCTATATTTCATGTGGCGCCGTGCCTAAGGTGATGTGAGCCAGAAGTTCATGTAGGAAGACAAAAAAGCCGTATGAGGTAACATACCCCTATAGCATGTTATCCATCTATTAGTCTGAGGTGAAAGGCTAAAAGAGGTGCAAGAATTACAATCATAAATTGAGTTTCTCAATCTACTTCATCATGTGAAGAACTTCAATCAGAATTAGAACTTTTGGAATGCAACCAACATTTTTTTATCAATTAAATTTACAAAGTATATACTGGCATGCAAGTGTTTGGACTAATCTATAGATACAAAGAGAATGTGGCTTGGTAACTGAATTGAGGTTCCCTGTTTCCTGCAGTCTACAACACAAGCCAAAATGCCACCATGGTGCCAGATTCAACACTAATTGACAGCAGGTTTTAATGTTAAGACACCCTAGTGATGTTGGGGTGTATAAAACTCTTTAATAAAACTCAGTAGAGGCAATTCTTATAGTGGCAAGTTAAATGGTGCGCACTTTTTTTGGATTCAACTTATGTTTACACAAATATAAACTCTTTTGGAACAAACACATCATTATATCATCATTCTGCACCGCTTCCTTAACCTCATCATTAAAGGCGAACCTGCAATGTAGAAGGAAAAATGTTTATATTAGCATAGAGAATAGCAAATTAACATAAAGAGCCATAAAAAGTAATTAAAGCTTCTAAAAAATTAGATTAAGCATAAATTAGAATGTTAAGCAAATAAGACAGGTCAAGCAAATAGTTAACTAAAAAATCAGTTATACTGCATTATTTTTAAGCTTACAGCAGAAATTACTAGTGTGAGAATGTGCAGGAAAAAGAACAAAAAATGACGTACAGAAACCAGCTAGAACAGGATAAGAGGTTGAGAACACCTGTGTCCAAGGCTAGGAAGCTGAAGGAATGATACCACAGAGAAGATGGCTCTGGAAGGCACATAACGAAACCAGCTGGATTGGGGAATTATCAGAAAGGAAGCAAAAGGCTTTTGCTGTAAGCAAGGTCACACTGATGTAATGCATGAAAAGAAACACTAGTAAATTCAGACATTAGCAATAAATATATAGAAGAGTATATTAGAACTTAACTTTAGCATAGAAATAAAGGCAAATCAAGCATGTCAAGCAATGATTAAATGAAAAGCATATACTATATTTCTTTTTAATTAAAGCTTAGCTTTAGGCCACCATTATAGCATAGCATGAAAGGCTAGAGAAGGAAGTGACACCATGAAAGACCATATATGGAATAAAGAACATCTGCCCAGTTGAAGAAGCAATCAAGAATAAGCAAAACAGAAACTGGAGTGAACAATAGACAGTATAGCCAGGTGCAGAATGAGCTAATTGAACAAGGTTAAAATGATAAGAAATTGTTATAAAAACTTTGATTGCTGCAATGTTCAGGGCTCAGCTCAATTTGGCTGTATTGGGTTGAGTCCTTGTTGTTTTTTGTGTTGTTTTATTGCAATAAAGCTTTAAAACTCTGTCTGTCTATCTCGAGTCCTAATAGCCTTTATGTTTAGGTAAAAAGCCTTCTGATGATGAACTTTTCGCCATGACAGATTGGCAACCCAGACATGAGGAAATAACAGGTCACCTGCGTGAATCCAGCGGCAGGGACGATGCTCTACGAAACGGGCACAGTTGGTGGCCAGCTATAAGGTAAGCGATATTTTCGCTAAACTAATTTGTGTAAAGTTTCAGAGAGCATCCGCCCCTCCACCGGAGACAAGCAGCATTTGGCCTTTCTAAAATGAACAGGTAGGAATAAGGGATGAGCAGACAGACTTAAATGGACTGTGTGGAAACTATACAGCTAATGTGTGTGTATGAATGAGAGTGCAGTAAATTGAACGCAATGATCCGGGGGACGGGCGGCTGCACGGTGCAGAATATAGCACCCTCCGATCTGGGGAACGGAGGACTGCATTGTAACAAGTAGTGTTGAAATCCTGTCAAATACTAAGGTTGCCGTGATGACGGTGAACCATGTATAGATGGGTGTGGAATCCCTGGACTAACACCCTGTGGCTGTATGTTCTCCAGTGAGAAGAGCAAGATGTCGTAAAATTCCTGCTCGTCTCGAGAGGGAACCAGTTTTGGGGAAAAACTGCAGCGATTCCCTCTAACTGTGCCCCAGCAGGAGAGTTGGTTCAGGTGCGCCCTGAATTAGAGAAGGGGATTGGCCAACGTGTAGGCAGAAATTCCTGATCGGATAAATGCTTTCAAGTTCATATAGAGAGCTGGTGAAAGGGATCCATGTGGTAACAGGTGGAGTGAGTGTGCTAGTACAAGGGACAGATAAGGGAATTAGAACTTTATTTTATTTTATGATTTGATAATTTTATATGGAGTGCTTTTAAAAAGCGTCGCAGCGATTGTTGAAGCACGTACAGGTGCGCAGAATGCTTGGAACGCTTTAAAAAGCGACGCGGCACGTGAAGCACACAGGTTCAGATTGGAGACCAGTGTATGGTACAGAGGTACAAAAACTAGTATAAGGAAAGAATAGGGCACTAGGGATTAGCACACTAGGTGCTAAAAAGTGTGATTGAGTATGAATGTGGATTTTTAGGGTGTAACTTTTTATGTACAAAATAAACTATATTGACTTAGAGAATATAGAAAACACCTGAGTGTGAAATAATTAAAAATAAATTTCACCTGGTGGGAGGAGCAGTAGAGCAGGAAAAAGGGCTATTATTCAGACCCATAATTGTGACTTTATACACTGTTCGTAGACGCGTATAGAGAAAGTATTATTGAGGAAGATATAAATTGTGTGATGAAAAAAAACAGAATAGGACTGAACATTTTTACAACGTGTATTCAGAGGAGAATAACAGAACAGTGCTAAAAATAGATCAATATATACATAAGAGTGGAGGAGAAATAAAAATATTACAGATTATTGAGAAGAAACAAGAAAAATAGCAGGAGCTGTGGATCAAATTACAGGAAGAGTGCTGTGCAAATACTGGAAGGTTGAGACTCAGGAGAAAGATAGTATAGATTTATTACTGTGGTTGTAGATTGTGGAAAAGTTAGGCAGCAAAATTTATGGCACAAGAAAGAATCCTGAATATAACTCATGGTGTGCATACTCACTATTGGAAATAGGATTTTTACATAAATGCAGCAGGACAACCGCACAAATTAGCAGAAGGTACTAAAAACTTTTTACTAAAAACAATCACAGAGATAACGAACTTGGATGAGGTACAGGAAGAGTGGCCCTATATAGATTGAGGAACTATAATTGCAAGAAATTGGACGGTGACAAGTCAGACAGACTTTGCTGTATTGTGATTCCCTTTAAAAAACATTTACAGCCATATTTACAGAAGGGAATAAATCGTGGCTTTAAGAGAGGGCAAGGATAGACAAGAAAAATACTGTTGAACTCAGTATAACAGCAAGAAGGGTAAATTGGTGTCCGAAAAACGCTGTTGGGAGATTTGTGCTGCCAGCAGTCACTCTAAGGAAGGTCCTGTGTAGGATTAAACCTAATTTAATTAGAGATTCAAAATTAAAATTAGCGATAAGAAGCCCACGGCTGCAGTGAATTGAAATGGATGCCAGCGAGCTGCCTGTGGATATATTGGGGCGTAAAGTTCTCCTCCATAAAGAACTCATTGAAAAATTGTGTCAGAAATGGCATAAGAGAACAAAAGGTCTTAAGAACCGCTGTCCCCTAAAAGGCTTATTTAATCTGGGACTATGCAAAGAAATGATAAAACATATAAAAGATTATAAAGCAAAAGAGGTTATCAAAAAAAGAGACGATAAGAGAAAAGCGGAACTAAACATAATGGGAATGTTTATGGGGGAAGCAATGGAAAGAAATACATTAGAAAGAGCAAGTCGGTGCTTTTAGGTATGACATATGAGTTCCCACTGATAGAAAGAAATGGAAAAATTAAAAGGCAAATAGCGGTGAAAAATTAGGAGAGAAAGAAACAGGACAGGATGAACTAAAAGAAAGAAAGATCAAATCAGCTCCAAGGCAGCAACAGACACGGAGCAGTGGAATAATACAAAGATATGGCTGTGAGTGCCACTCCCTAACACTGGAAATGGTGGACCAAGCAAATGAGACCATCATAAAAAATATGATGGTTAAAACCTGTGCAGATATTGGCCTTAATTGGGAAAATGCTATGCCAATTGCTTTAATGTTTTATCGCTCGCAGAATAAAAGAGCAACGTATTTAACGCCACATGAAAAGCTTATTGGTCAGACAATGACTACACCTGTTTGGAGGGAACTTCCTAATCGTCCCCCTTTAGAGCAGCTTGAGAGTGAAATGCAACTAAAAATAAAAAAAAACATAACAATTAAGGGCATTTGAGTAAAATGGATGAAACTGATTTTGTGACCAAATTAGAAATAATGAAAAACAGTAATCAGGTTTGCACCATTAAATAGCAAAAGTAGCTAGTAGGTGAAGTGTAAGCAAACACACACATATATATATTTTAATTGCCCCATCCCCAATAAGAAATGATTGAATGAGTGACTGCATGAGCTCCGTTATCTCTTAGTGGTAGTAAAAATCAGTCACAGGTACGGAGACAAGTGTGAGTGCGAGTGAGCTCTGGACCCAAATGGTGGGTACTGAGAGACACAATAAAGTAATCAAGCGCATAATGAGTGTGAGTGAGATTTTGTAATCAAAGCATTTCTTCATAGAAGATACATTGAGAAGATTTTTATCAAGATGGTGTCACTGTTAGGGGGTACAGAAAATAAATGTATAAAAGCCAAAGAAGTTCAATAAGATGAATATAAACTAAAGATCAGAGAAAGAGTATATTACAAAAATATATCCAGAAAAGCATTAAAGTAGTTCACTTGACAAGATTTCTTAAAATAAATTTAATGTCAATATTTACACACTTTCAGTAGGCGTGGGTTTCATTCCTTGCAGCAGTGGGATTTCATAAAATTATCAAGAAAGCATAATTAACGTAAATATAGACAATTAGAAGAAGTGCGAGCATTTGGTAAATTAGAAAAGTATTATAATCAGAATTGGGATATTAAAATGTGAAGTTTTGAAAAAGTTAACTTGATTCAAATACTCGTGCCTCATGTTACTCCCTGTTATAAACAATTTGAGCCGTATTTACAGTCTGATAAGTAAAGCAGCCTTCAGAGAAATGTAGGAGGAAAAGCACAAAAAGAAAAATTAAGCAATAGAAAAATGTATGAGTATATAGATTTATGTGTGTAAATATGTATATACTGTATCTGTACATATATTTGTGGGAAAAAGGATTTCATGTGTGAAAAAAACAAAAGTGCACTGTATTTAACTTCAAAGGTACCTGGCGCTCACTGATGTCTGTGTATGTGAATATGTCTGTGCTGAACTTATTCAATGTGTGTGTGTGTGTACATTATGTGTGTGCGTGAGCATTAATTGTTCTTTGTGTGTCTGTGTGTAAATATGTTTGTGCTAAAAATGTGTGAGCATGCGCGTTGTTTGTTCTGTGGGTGTGCGTGTGTGTGTGTGTGTGTTTGGAAGTAAGAAAGCAAAACATGGAGACCTCTGGGTAATGTAGTTTATTTATGATTTGCTGAAACTGCTTTGTGCATATAAATTTCCAGAGCTCGTGACTAAAAATGGGTTAAAATGAATTTTGTATCTAAATTTCTAGAGCTCTGAGTAAATATGGGTTAAAATAAATTTGAGTATGTGTAACATTTGATAAAATGAAAAACGTATCCACTTTTAATTATACAAATGCTTATAAAATATTCAAGGCAACTTTCCTTCGGACTCTGATCAAGTCTTAAGGAAAAATGTTCTTTTGATACCTATAACATATAAGGGAAACAATGTCTTTCAATTTCCTTCTGTCCTTTTCTTTTTCTTGTGATGTGTGTATGTGAAATTATGCATTATGGGGATTATTACAGTGGAGTGTGTGGTGGCGCAGTGGCTAGCACTTATGCTAAGATTCAAGCTTATATGTGATTTGTGTTGAAGCTTACATGTTATTTGATTTGAGTTAATATTCTCAATGACAGTTTAGCCATTTTTCTGGGGAGGGCATCTTGCTGTGGTATCGAACCGCGTGATTTCAGGAATGGATCACCATGGAAGCAATTTCCTCATTGTCACGGAGTCATTTGTCCAATGGAGTCTCCTTGATCTAGAAACCTGCGCCATTTAGAGCTGAGCAGGATTGTGATATGTTTCCTAGGGTTAACACCAGCTAACGTCATGAGAGGCAGTTTTATGTTTGTTTGTCCTGATTGGTAATGTTAAGTGAGAATGGAACTTCCTTTTCTTCAGAGTTCATTTTTCTTTCTGATTCCTTTGCTGCATTGTTTCCAAATATAGTGTGTACAAATAAATACTAAGTAATAAATACTGGGGTAAGGTTGAGTGTGTTACAATGGTTTGGGTGATTTTATGTATGTTATATAGTGTATTAAAATGTTAAAGTGTTTTGATATGCCTTCTGATATTTACTATGAGATAATAAATTACCTTTAAGGACCAATGATTTATGTTATCTGTAAAGTTAATCGAATCTAATATAACATAAGAGATCTATTAGAGATTGTTAAGTGATTGTCATTGCAGGGGCATTTCATCATTGCTAGTTAGGGTCAGTCCAGTTTAGATATTCTAGGTTATTGATTGTAATATTATAACAAATAATGTAGAGCTTCACATTTAGGTACATTTATTTAATTGAAAGGAATAATAGTAAGCCTATGGGATGAAAGATATAACTAGTATTTTGGGAATAAGAGACAGCTACTATAGGTCAGAACATCCATAACCTTTGAATTAGAATAGGATAATACAGTTTAGGCTAGCATGTTGATGGTGATACAGGTCAAATGATTAACATTATGGCTTGTTGAGTATATATGTTATAGAAATTAGTGAAATAAAGTAATAATTCTGCCCATAGGAGATGGAGTGTCTTATACATACATACAGTGGTGAATGTGTGGTCTGTGAATTAAAAAGCCCAGATGAAGTCTGAACATCTCTGAAGATTTGAAATCCTTAATGAGAAGAATGGGTATAACCCTTGGAAATGAAATTGAAATGAATGTGACCTCAAAAATGACCCATTGATTTGCATTTTGGAAATTTGTGCTGAAGTCTTCTGAAGGGAGGATTGACACCTACTGTCCACAAAATGGCTGCATTAATGTGGTAAAGGTGGTTCAAGAATGAAACCACAGCTGGGTGTACATTTGGGCAATTTTATAAATGAATGTGTTAGGATGTGAGCATGGTGAGGTCTATAAGGACTTTTTCTCTGATTATCATTGTGCACACCAGTGGCAACATAAAACTGATAACTTGAATTTTTTAAGATAGATTTTTATGCCATCTGTATCACCACCAACAATATTATTAACAGGTCTGATTGTGGATGAAAACACAAAACTAGGTACATTAAATAGTTATTTCACCATATTTAGGAACTGGGACAATTCTGACATTATCTGTAAAATCATCTTAGAAACAAAAGGTACAGCCAGTATATTTAGTATTAGCTTCATTTGAACCTAGGGACATGGGGACCCATGATTGTTAAGGCAGGAATTACTCTCTTGATGGTATTGTTATGTCCTTGAATGGTATTTTGCTGCTTATTGCCAGTTTTCTAATTAGTTATCACTAGAGTTGCTGTCAAACAAGTGTACATCCAAGTTCTTGAACCATGGACATCTTCAGTTACAGATTTTTGTTATCTCATTGATGACAATGTGGATAATGAAATACCAAACCAGAAGAAACTCTTTGGGTGAAGTGCTAGTAACCGCTCCCCAGGGAGGTGACCCTCTATGGTGCGCAAAGTACCTGTGTTGAAGAAAAAATGATTATTTCACTAGAAATATATTTCTCCAAGCGAAAAAAAAGCCCTTATTATGGAGAATTGTTTTATTATTTTAAGCCTTCTGTATTATTTTGTAACCATCATGGATTATGTTATATTCCCTTGTTGTTCAATTTTATCTGCACTTATGATTGATTATGCACATTTCTTGACTGTTAGGGTAGGGCCAGGAAGTCTTTTACTCCTCTTTGTTGATTGATGGGGGAGATGTTTGGCTCCTGTGCCACCAGAGGAGGAGTATGGGCTCCAAAGAAGAATTAAACCGACATCCCCTACCTTTCTTTTGGAATCAGGTTAGGTGGTGAGGCTTGATTAAGCCTCAAAGAGAGAAATGTAGAAGGAAAATTTTTTATATTACCATAGAGAATAGCAAATTAACATAAAGAGCCATAAAAAGTAATTAAAGCTTCTAAAACATTAGATTAAGCATAAATTAGAATGTTAAGCAAATAAGATAGGTCAAGCAAATAGTTAACTAAAAAATCAGTTATATTGCATTATTTTTAAGCTTACAGCAGAAATTACTAGTGTGAGAACATACAGGAAAAAGAACAAAAAATGACGTACAGAAACCAGCTAGAACAGGATAAAAGGTTGAGAACACCTGTGTCTAAGGCTAGGAAGCTAAAGGAACGATACCACAGAGAAGATGGCTCTGGAAGGCACGTAACGAAACCAGCTGGATTGGGGAATCAGCAGAAAGGAAGCAAAAGGCTTTTGCTGTAAGCAAGGTCACACTAATGTAATGCATGAAGAGAAACACTAGTAAATTCAGACATTAGCAATAAATATATAGAAGAGTATATTAGAAATGAACTTTAGCATAGAAATAAAGGCAAATCAAGCATGTCAAGCAATGATTAAATGAAAAGCATATACTATATTTCTTTTTAATTAAAGTTTAGCTTTAGGCCACCATTATAGCGTAGCATGAAAGGCTAGAGAAGGAAGTGACACCATGAAAGACCATATATGGAATAAAGAACATCTGCCCAGTTGAAGAACCAATCAAGAATAAGGAAAACAGAAACGGGAGTGAACAATAGACAGTATAGCCAGGTGCAGAATGAGCTAATTGAACAAGGTTAAAATGATAAGAAATTGTTATAAAAACTTTGATTGCTGCAATGTTCAGCGCTCAGCTCAATTTGGCCGTATTGGGTTGAGTCCTTGTTGTTTTATGTGTTGTTTTATTGCAATAAAACTTTAAAACTCTGTCTGTCTATCTCGAGTTCTAATTGTCTTTATTTTTAGGTAAAAAGCCTTCTGATGATGAATTTTTCGCCACGACAGATTGGCGACCCCGACATGAGGAAATAACAGGTCACCTGCGTGAATCCAGCGGCAGGGACGATTAATTTTTCACCATGACAGCGATGCTAGAGCATCTTTAAGTGGACTGATGATTTGATAGCAGCATGTTGCTAGATCAGGCTGTAAGGGGGATGTAGAGGATCTTCAAACTGCAGCTGTTACGTTGCCTCCACTACTGTAGCCCGCTGCATGGGGACTTGCATTGTCATGGAGCAGCAAGACTGTTTTTGAGAACATTCATCTTCTTTTGCAGTGAATTGTAGGTTTCAGTTGCTCTCTAGGCATATCACAGTACCTTGCACTAGTCACTGATTGCCCACATTCCTGAAAATGCACCAGAATAGCTTTCATGTCATAAAAAACATTATCATGCTTTTCTTGGCAGTGAGCTGTCTTTTGAATTTCTTCTTTACTGGAGAAGATAGGTGTTTCCACTGCATGCTTTGTCTCTTGCTTTCTGGCTCACAGTGATGTGACCAATGTCTCATCTTCAATGACAATCCACTCCAAAACACTCTTCTTCATAACATTTCAGGAACTGGGTCACAGTCTCTATGAGCTGTTGCTTACACAGATCAGTAAGCTGTTTGGGTATCCATCCTCCACAACCTTTACCGTACCCCAAGTCATCGCGCACTATGGCATGTGCAGATATAGCTACACAACCATTTTTAAAAGGAGTTTGCCAAAGAGAGAAAAACTAGAGCAAACAAATCCAAGCCCCCCAAAAAACAAAGCTCAAGTTAATAAACCAAATATCAAAAGAAAAAAACCAAAACACACAAAATCCCTAAATTCTGGAGAGAGCGGAATCCACTAATGCTGCAGCAGCGTTAGCTCTGTGGATTTTGCGGGCTTTTCCTGGCCATCCAAATACTTTACTCTCTGCCATTTGATTTAACAAAAGTGTCCCTTCAAAGAATATTATGGGGAGGTTGGGGGGTCCTTTAAAACAAACTGTTGAGTGCTTTGAAAAAAGCTTTTAATTGCATGCACGGAATGCATACTTGTGGTGCACTTTATGATGCTTCCTATGTAAAAATCTGGAAGTGGCAAACAAAACAACAAATTCAATCAAGAACAAAACCAAATCAAAGAAGACTCCAATGAGAACTGGGAGAAGATCTGCAAAAATGATCTCCAGAACCCACAATACACTGTCCTGCCAAGGTATACCAGGAAGCAGTTTAGATTTCAGTTGGTCCCAGAAGATAAAACAGAGAAAATGGATAGGAAATTTTAAGCAAAGAGACACATACAAAAGTCTTTAGTGGAATGTGTAATCCCACATGAGCAGGAAGGGCATGGTAAAGACCTTTATAGCTTTGACCTGATCACATGACCACTGGTCATCCCTCAGTGGCAAACAGCATAGTCAGAAAGACAGAAAATGGTAGCGCCCATGAAAAAACAAAATGGCATTGAAAAACCTGTAAATACTTTGCAATTGAGGACTATGTTACATTGCATGACCTCTCAACTTACTGAGTTGAAGGCAGTCGGCAGCATGCTCCCGTGAAGTCAACTGCCTAATGTGACGTGTCCCGCAACTCACTCAAACCAGTCTGTGACTGGCTCTATTAAAATCAAACCAGTTTGATTTTTCTCTTTAGTTGGTGGGGCAGGCTTTGTGTGCAGGTGAGCAGAAAATCAATGGATGCTCATCTGGAAGTATAATGTGTAGAATGCAGTGATGAGTAATGGGGAAAATGGGTGTTTTGGAACTTGCAAACAGAAAAGAAGCTTGTCTCTCTGATGTCTTGTGCTTTAATCCTTCATGTAGTGTTGGCTCCATCAGGCAGAATGTTATTGGTGGTCACAAAAAGGGTTGCGCACGACTGTGTTGGGAGGTCAGCACACAATCGCTGAATGTGACATGCTGTTTAGACTGACATGGTCCGGCAACGAGATCTGACGTACAGTACTCCACAACTAGAAGTTGCATGATGTGAAATCAGCTTTAAGTAAAGCAGTTACAAGCTAAATAGTGAATATCAGAAATGGAAAATAAAAAATCTTTAAAAAAAGTTCAAAATAAGATAAAAATTGAAAATGAGCCCAAATCATAACACACATTACAGGTCAGGTCAGGTTGGGGAGCACACACTGGTACAGTGCATTGCTGCACCCACCACATGATGAAACAGTTCAGGATCTTCGTTGGCAACCCCCAAGACAGACATGCGGTCCAGTCCCACCCTCTGGAAATGACTCTCTATCTGCTGCAGCCAGGTGTTACGTGGGCGTCTCCTTGGCCTGGTCCAGCCACTCAGGTCCTTAACAATGACGCTCCCTCACAATGCAGGTAATGTGCATTAAAGTCATGATTCTTATTTGTTTTGCTTACATTTCTTTTGCATTTTACATGTTTTATTTTTGCTATTGTTCTAATTCATTTTAGTTCATTTTTGAAGTTGTTGCTGTTGGTATTTTGATCATTATTTTAATGATGTCATATCACAGCCATTTTCACGGGGGTTAACTTGACCATTTAATGTATTATTTTCATAGGATAGGCCATGTTCTTGGTGATAATGAAATCTGTTGCCAGCAATGTCAGCCAATGACAGTGCCACATATGCTATCTTTATAGCTTAAACCCATGTCTAGACTTCATAAAAAACTAAAGGAAAGTTTAGCACTTGTTTAATACAAGAGAACTTTCAAAAACACAATTAGGGTTTTACTTGGTGATGACTTTGGAAAAGACTTTGGATTTTGCTTCACATTTTAGTTTGGTTAATTTAGCCCCTATGGATTTCAACCTACCAACTTCTGCCTATTTTTCAATTAATCTTTTGTTCTTCTTTTCAGAGATGCTACAACTTTTTCCTCTTGTAGAATTTCATATCTATTATTATGTTGTACATTATTAATGTAGAAAAACACTACAGAATGAGAAAAACTAAAAAAAGATTCATTACATGCTAGAACTTAGTTTTGGGTTACAAAACTGGCAGAGCTTTAGAAACTACAGATTATTCTTGAAAGCTTGGGTTTCTTTGGATATTCCAGTTAAAGCAAGTTCAACTTTATGGCTACCCAAGGTATTCCTGCAGGCAAAATGTTTTACTTTTTCTTGTTATATTTTTTATGCCAGGAGCTGAAGATTCTGCAGGAAGCCAGTGTTTTTTATGGAAACCTTTAAAAATACATGACTTGTACTGTATTAAAATAAACGTCCTGTTTCTTCATTTCTGTTTGCAAAGTTTTTCCCTAAATTTAATAAATGATTTCAGATCAGATCAGTAAATCTTTTTGAAGATGTTCAGGCAAACCCACTCTGTACCAATGTTTCCAAAAGTTCTAAGATAATTGGAAAATTGAACCCTACTTCATTAAACTGTTTTATGAAAAAGACAAGGTTTTCGTTATAAAAAAGAGGATTGTCGATCGGAAATGCTTTTCATCTTCATTATGTACACAAAAGTTGTAGACAGTACCTATAAAAGTTAAAAAAAACAAATGTGAAACTGATCAATAGAAAAAAGACTTTATTATGAAAATGAAAACAGATAGCTTTAAATCATTTACAATTAAAGTATAAAATACAAACTAATTGATCACATTAATTCAGTATTTAGTAGATGCGCCTTTGGCAACCATGGCAGTCTTGAGTCTGTGTGCGCAGGTCTCTATCAGCTTTGCATATCTGGACATGATTGGATCATGAGGGATCAGCTTTTTTCAAGTCCAACCAGAAATCCTCAGATGGGATGAGATGTGGACTCTGACTTAGTCATTCCAAGACATTAACATTTATGTTTTAAGACTTTCCTGTGTTGCTTTGGCTTTATGCTTTGGGTCATTGTCTTGCTCAAAAACAAATCTTCCGCCAAAGTGCAGGTTTCCTTAAGGCCACATGATGTTGTCATCCAGGATTTCCCCATATTTTAATACATTTTACACTGCACCTTCACAAGCCCTTCAGGCCTTGCTGCTGATAAACATCTCCACCATATGAAGCTGCCACCAGCATGCTTCATGGAGGAGATAATGTGTTTTTGATAAGGTGCAGTGTTCAAACATGGCATTTAGTCTGACTGACGAAAGGCTTAGAATCTCCCTTAAACCTTGTGCCGAGATGGCATGTGCATTTTTTAATGGCGGCTTTCTCTTTGCAACTCTGCCATAAAGTTTAAACTGCTGAAAAACCTGGGAGATACCTGTTGTATTCACAGTTTCTCCAATCTGAGCTACTGTAGTTTGTAACTCCTTTAGAGTTCTCATAGATCTATTGGTGGCCTCCCTCACTCGTCTTCTTCTTGCACAACCATTCAGTTTCTGTGGACGGCCTGCTCTTGGCACATTTACAGCTGTGCCATAACTCTTTCCATTCCTTAATGATGGAACTAACTGGACTCTCTTTCTCTAGAAATGAGGACATTTGGGTGGAAAAATGAGGACTTTTGAGGACGCCTTTCTCTATGATACCATAATACGCCCTTTATATTGTCTTATGTTTTTTTTTTTAAATGATATAAACCTTTAATAGCAATTTATAACTATAATTATATATGATGGCCGGAATCACAGTCACTGGCAAACTAATAAGCCATTAAATATTTTGAATATGTCAAGCTTCTTAAATTAACAGACTTCTTATTTTGACAGCTTACTGTCGTAAACCTGTAAAAATGATACACGTGGTAAATTAACTTCTAGTAAAATAAAAATAATTTTACTTTAAAATTACATAAAACTACATTTTAGTTTATTTGCATTTATCTACATTCTTTTATGTTTTTCCACTGAAGCTATTTTTCTCAGTAAATCTGGGTTCTTGCATAAATGTGATTAAAATCTTTATACAGCCTGCTACTGAAATTGAATCTTATGAGCATCAGCCCCTTAATTAAATCTGTTCTGCAATTTAAAAACAAGTATATTTGTTATTAAATAGTCTGTGAACTTGCACTGTGTATTTCACTGGGAAATTATGTAAATGAAAGAATTATGAAAATATTATTTGATTATTTGAAGAAGAGACTTATTACTTGATCGACTGATAACTAAAAAGATATTGCATTTATATGATAGAATAAATGGGTGATTTGTTTTAATTAACTGAAACTTTAATAGTTGATTCATCCATCCATCCATTATCCAACCCGCTGAATCCGAACACAGGGTCACGGGGGTCTGCTGGAGCCAATCCTAACCAACACAGGGCACAAGGCAGGAATCATCCATCCATCCATCCATTTTCCAACCCGCTGAATCCAACCACTGGGTCACGGGGGTCTGCTGGAGCCACTCCCAGCCAACACAGGGCACAAGGCAGGAACCAATCCTGGGCAGGGTGCCAACCCACCACAGGGCAGGAATCATTTACAATTTTAAATCCATTTTGGAAAATGGGTGATAATAATGATATTTTCCATTAAAAATATTACAAAGTACTTATTCACACTTTTAATATAAAGGACTGTACATGGATGTATGAAAGTTCTTATTTAACCAAGCTGCTGATAGAAGAATAAAAAATAAGATCTCACATAGAAAACGTGAAATTGTAATTTCGATTTTGAATAAATTAAATTAATAAATTAGTTATGATGAATTAGGTTTACAAATAATTAAGGAAAGGAACAACATTTATAATGTACCATCTAATCGCCAAAAAGATAAAGCTGAATTCAAAAGATGAAGTGAAAAAGCCAAGTTGGACAGACATAGACTATTCTCGTCAATATCTGTGCTGTTTACTACCGGAATGGAAGTGAAGATTCCGGGAAAAAAATTGTGCACACTTCTTCTGCAAATGCAGCTTTATAAGGATATGGAGATTTTCAAATGTTAGCCAGCAAAATTCCAGATATTTTCTAAATTTTGTAAATTCCTCCCAGACCGTCCATGAAGCATTAAAAATGAGGACATGTCCAGGAAAATGAGGATGTTTAGCAGCCCTACTCCAAAGGATATTCACTGACTTGGATATTTTCTTGTTTCCGTTCTCTGATTTGTGCATTTCAGTCATGTTTTCATGAAGTGTAATATCCTGTGCTTTTGTTTTCATTGTGTAGATTAGGCCACCATACTGACTCCAAACAAGTTGGACCTTCCAGTTACAGTCAGTGGAAACTACTTGACTACAAGTGGTTGACCTCCTTTGAACTGCAGAGAAAAATAGAAGCTCTGCATATCCAGGTGTATGAAGTTTGTCACATCATAACCATGAAGACACCCAGCTGTTAGCGCTACCAAAGGGGGCTTCAAGTAAGCACTGAGTAAAGGGTCTCAATACTTGTGTCATTGTTATATTTCACTTTTTTATTTTTTTAAAATTTGCAAAAATATCTACATTTCTGTTTTTGTTTTGTCATTACGGGGTATTGATTGTTGCTTGATGAAGAAAAAAATTATTTAAATGACTTTAGCATAAAGGTTGCAACATAACAAAATGTAAAAAACTGAAGGGGTCTGAATACTTTCTGAATGCACTGTAGCTACCACAGACACTTGCTCATGTGGTGATGATACCGTTCCTTTAATGAGCATTGGCATTGTGGACATCAGGGAGCATCACAGGTCTGCACCACAGCTACTCAAGTAAGTAGCAAGTCCTGGGTTCAGATTTTAACTTGTCTGAAATTTTTTACAGGCTCCTTCTCACAATAAAATAATTTTATTTTCTTCTTTTTCCTCCACCACTACTCCACTACTCTACCCACTACCCAGGTTAGCTTTGTCCTCAACCTTTCCTGACTCCAAAGGACACCTGGTAGAGGCAGAAGGTTCCTTTTTAAGCAGCAATATAACCAGAAATTTCCTGCTATTGAAAATCAACATGGCTGTTCTCCAGACCTACATCTCCCATGTAGCCCTGTGGGTGTCCAAAGGGAGCTATAACAAAAAGGAGGCAGGCAGCCACCCAGCGTTCTGATGGAATACATGACTTCAAGACGCAGTCCTCTCACCTAGTATTTCTGTTATACCAGCCTCCCAACCAAGAAACAGAACAGCAACCATCTCAGCTGGGGAGCCACTCCATCTGCTCTATCAATCCAGTATTATGCATACACCCAGCCTGGATGCCCATCCATTTAGACTGTTAATCTCTTTATAACAGCCTCAAAACAGGTAAGGAAACACCATGAATCCCGGGCAGGATGCCAGTCCATCAATTACAGCATACAAAGAGTAATTTAGCCTGACTGTCTATGGCATAGCTAAGCCCAATGGAAGGAGAGACACAGAAAAATTAAAGTTGTAGATAACCTGACAATACTTCAAAACCTGCAGCCTTCTTCCCTACAATGGCTTGAAAGCACTCCCTTTTTATCTCATGATTTTCTCTCCATCTCCATTTTTTAGCCACTTTTCATCCCACCAGTAGAGATTTTGCCTCCACATTTCACCCAGTTCTCAAATGGGCTTGAGGTAGCTTTGAACCTTAGCAGGGATAAAAAAAACCTTTTCATGGTAAAGCATGACTTTCCATGCAGGTGCTTCCTTTCATGTTACTTTAAAGCATCTGTATCATCTTCTGATGCTTGTCCTCTTAATAGTGTAATGTAGTCCATACTAACTCGGTTTGAACCTGTGCACTGCCCTCTGTTGGCCTGGAGGTCTTCCATCTTCATCTCAGTGTCTAGTAGCCTCATCCACTTTTTCTCTCTCCCTCTCTCTGCTGGCTCAGCTGTCATACCACATAGACTTCAGAACAGGTCATCCATTTGAAGCTAAGCATGTTCAGGCCTGGTCAGTACTTGGATGGAAGACCATCTAGGAGAAGTTTGAGTTGCTGCAGAAAGAGGTGTTGGTGAGACTAGCAGGGGTCGCTTACCCTGTGGTCTGTCTGTGTATCCCAATTGCCCAATGCAGTGATGGGGACATTGTGCTGTAAATATGTTGCCATCCTTTGGATGAGACATAAAATTGAGGTCCTGATTCTCTGTGGTCATTAAAAATCTCTGGGCATCCTTCAATTAGAGTAGGTTTTATCCCAATATCCTGGCTAAATTGCACATCATGGCCCCGTCCATTCTAGCCCACTAATCATCCCTGTCTCTAATTTTCTACCTCTAATTGGCACTAATTAGCTATCTCTCTCACCACCTAATACTTAATGTGTGGTGAGTGTATTGGCGTAATAGTGGCTGCCATCACATCATCCTGGTGGGTGCTACACATTAGTGGTGATTGAAATGGTTTCCCCCTGTCCAAGCGCTCTGAGTTGCGAAAAAAGTGCTACATAAATGTAATTCAATTTTATTATTATTATTATTATTATTACTACTACTACTATTACTGTACTGGATGAATACTGTTCAGCTCATGCCACATGTCCTCCTCTAGGAACATCCAGTACACTGCCAAAGATTACCACCTCCTAGTGATGCCTCCTGTTCTAGCTTAAAGACTTGAGTCATCACTGCCAAGATATGACTCTCTTCCATTCCTAAGGATTTTCCGATTGTACGTTTACGTTGTGTTCTGTACCACCCTTTTTCTGCTTGCAATCACCCGTCAAACATTCTTTCTGCTTCATTAGCACATTTACGCTGAACTCATTGACCATTTCCAACACTTAGTTTCTTCGATGCCAAGACATACAGAATCTAAAAACATGGCTCTTTGTAATAAGGGTTGTGAAAAAAAATAAATGCAATATCAAATCTTATGCAAGGAGGTGACCTTTAGAGAGACATGCTGATCATGCTACTGCCCCATGGGATATGAACTGAAGGTCAAATGTAATTCAGAGGACAGCATGTGTAGGAATTTATTTGTAATTCAAGCCTCCAGAGTTTGAGGTGTGAAGCCTACAATCCCTGTAGGGCTCTTTCACATGCATCCTGAAAGTCGGTGGTCTTCCTCTAGTGCTCGGGCCCTGGCCTTGTGTCATGGCTTTATGGCCCTCCTGAAGCCGCAGTGGTTTGTGTACACATCATAAAAACACGCCCGACCTTGAACAGCAGGGCACAGGAGAAGGGAGTCACATTTCCGCAACTTCTCTAAAGTATGTTTTACCAAGTGATCAAGTTGCTGGCAGTCCTATTCACAGCTTGTATATCCTTTGGCCTCTGGGGCTTTTCTGAATAGCTCATAGGTGCTGGAAATGAACTGATACCCATGCAGTTGCCAAACACAGAGATATCCTAAAAGTTGTACCTAGCTCATCTGCATAGCTCAGGAATTTATAAGCATTGAAAGATTCAGGAGATGAACACTGGACAGTCATCCGTTATTTACTATAGTAAACTTCTCAATGTTAGATTAGTGATTATTTACCTCAACTCTTCTTTCAGAATAGCAGTAATGGCAGAAGAAAAGTGAAGTAATGCATGGTGTACTTATTAATGAGAAACAGAATTAAACAGCAACATACCTTCAATTTTGATAGCCTTTTGAGAGAAAAACAATGATACATATCACAGAAGTCAAAAAACTGCAAAGTCAAAATGATCGCCACCATGCTGCTGGCAGATACATATTTCCTTTGCACTTTACAACACCAAACAAACTTGCACTATTTTATATTGTGCCTATCTCCAGAGAAGACCACTACCAATGTCTTTTAGAAAGCAATTCCTTTCATCTATATTTTATAAATGCAGTGCCGCTAGGTGATTTGGTCAATATTTTTACAGTGGTCCCGAACTTGAAAGGCCAAAATTCTAGCTACCATGCCACATGCTAGCAAATAAATGTAATTTTATCTAACAGATCTAAGAACAGTAAATCCAGCTCAAAAACACGTTACAAGTATAGGGTTATAGCAGTTTATTGTAAAAATTGTGATTTTCTGGTTTAAAGCACAAGGCTTTAAACCAGAAAGTGGCTGCTTCACTTCCTGCTGTCGCATCACTGATCTTAAGCTATGATTTGTCTTCTTTGGTATTTTTTTAGTACACTGTATTAATCCCTGATGGGAAATTGTGTTTACACATGATCTTTGGAGGTCAGAGCGCAGGGTTATCCATTGAACAGCACCACATTGAATTGATTTTCAAGAAAAGGGTCTTGCAAAAAGGTCCAACGGAGTAGGATTCTTTCTGGCAGTAACAGAATTTAAAATGGCAACCTTCCAGATACCAGGACAGATCCTTATCCTCAGAGTCGCCACTTCGCCTCACTCACTCACTCCGTATCTTCCTTTTCATCCTTTATTACTTATTTGTGGGGTCAAAGTGCTTGATCAACCTTCTCCAAACAGCTCGATCCTGCACCTCCTTCCCAGTCAAGCCCTTTCCTTCAGATCTTCTTTTACTTTAACCATCCACCTCCACTATGGCATCCCTCACTGTCTCTGTCCCTGTACTTCTATTCCCATCACTCTTTTGGCCACATATTCATTATGTCTGTTTTAAACTAACCAGTTACCAGTTGGAACTCTGTTTATGATATTATATTTCTAAATATAGGTTTGATGTGGTAGAACTCAATTTTGGCATCATTTTTTTAATAAGAGGTAGCAAATTATTGTTGTATATTTTTTATGTCTTTTAAATAGATAGATAGAAATTGTTGAAAATTGTGGTTGAATTTATTCATTTGGAATTTGTGCTAAAATAACGGTAGTAAATGTTACCATTTCAGAACTCGAGGTAAAGCAAGTTACAAGGCCCCCAGAAGTTTTTTAACCTGGGGTGCCCAGAGTTCCAGGAATCACTTCTGAGTGGTATCATAAGCAGTAGAAGAAGTTTGACAGAATGGAGAATATAATCCAGAGGTTGGGAGCATGCGCTGATGGATTAGCTACAGTATGGTTAGCTAATAGTTGTCCGAATATTTCATACTTTTCGTGTTTGCTTCAGATTCACACTGTTCTTTGTGGGATGAAGTGCATCCTGGTTCTGCCTCCTAGTTTGCTCAGAGGTATGTGACTCATAATTTAACTGAATAACATAGAGAAATGTGTATCTAGGCAGGCCTGACGACATTTTTTCTAAAATGAAGCGCTCACTATAGTTGTTGCCTACAAAATAAAATAACAAGATACTTTTTAATAAAGTTTTAATTAAAGGTCTTTCATCCGGAAGAAGGTACTGTAGCTTCCAAACCAGTTCTACAACAGCTTCTACCCATTGGTGGTCTGGACTCTGAACTCTGAGCTACTGCCCTTCCCACAGATCTGTTCCTAGTAGTCTACCTATATATGGAACATCTGTTACTACTGTTGTTTCTATAATTAGTTGTTTTCATTATTTGTTTATTTATTACTATTTTATTTTATAACTATCTATTCATTTACCTATTATTCATTTTCTTACATATTTATTGCATAGTATAGATTAGTTTGTTACATGTCTTGCGCCTGACTTGTCTTTATGCATATGTTGCACTGAGGTGTTGGTGAACATTATTTCGTGCCACTGTATGCTCAGATACGGTATACAGATTATATGACAATAAAGACAACTTGACTTAACTTGACTTGGCATCTCACAGTCACTTCCTCCATCATTTTAAACAAAGATTCTTGAAAACTTCAACTTGGAGTAACATGTATCTGTGATTTTCTGTGTGAAGAAAAACTTTGTAATGTTTGCACAAAATCTTCTCTAAACAAATTTCTATCTGTGTCCCCTTTTTCTTGCTGAAGAATTTAGTTTAAATTAGCATTTGGAATTCACCAAAAGTAATTTACTTCATAAATTTAAACAGTCTCATCATGTCACCTCTTATTTACCATTTGGTTAAACTAAAATGGTTCATCTCCTTTAGTTTTTCTTCATAGCTCATACCTATTACTCCCAGAATCGGCCTTCGTAGAACTTTCTGTAGCACTGCTATGTCTTTTCATAATATGGAGACTAACTCCACCGAGTAGTCCAGATGAAGCCCCAAAACTGCTTTATAAATCTTAAGTATAACTTTCCTTGGCTTGTGCTGCACACACTGTGCTATATGCCCTAGCTGTTATTTGTTGTTTTTTTTTAATCACTTCTGTACTACCACAGGAAAATGCCAGTTTATTAAAAGTGGCTAAATGGTAAGTCTGTCTGTTTTCAATTTCATTGTACATTTACATACCTTCTTTCATTGGATATGCCTTTCATCCTACTTTCTTTGCACATCTTGTTGCCTTTTTTCATCAGACATTTTAGCCCTTTCATCTGTCTCTCTTTGTGTTCTTGTTGCCTTTTCCATTGTGCATTAAAGACCTATTGTGAGTGATGGATGACATTACACACCGACATACTGCACACTGTTTGTTATCTTACACCGTCCACTTGTCCCTTTTTGTTGAATTTTTTAGCCGTTACATCCGTGTTTCTTACTGCTTCTTGTTGCCTTTGTTAATCTGACATTGCAGCCCTGTTGCGGCTGCCAGATGACGTGACGTACAGACGTACACCACCTTGTTTATTATCTTACACCGCCCACTTGCTTTTTTCATTGGACATTTTCTCCCTCTTGTGGATGCCGGATGACACCCAGGAAAGGGCATGACCACCAGCCGGACAGTCATCTTATTATATTGGCAGCATAGAAGACAAAACAACCAATTATCTGAAATAAAAAGTAAAACTGAAATACTAATGCTTTAAACTAAGTTATACCAAGACCCAGTTGAATAAGAATAAAAGGTTTTTGTTTTCTTTTTTCTTTTTCTTGTCTATTTATTTATTTATTTGTTTGTTTGTTTGCTTATTTAGTTTATTTCAAATAGGTGTTCTGAGAAGTAACATCTATTTCATTACTTAAAGTGCCAACAAAAATGCTAAACCTGTCGTATATTCCATTGCCACTGATTCCTGTGACGGCCTTTGGGTGTACAAGCACAGATGTGATAAAATCATCAAATAAAGAAGGTAATCTTCAAAAGTGTTTAATGGTGAGTGCCTCCTCAACTGGATAACTGATTAAGACTAACATCTCCTTAGTGAAGCCTCATTTGGACTTTAATCAGTATATGTAATAGAATAAGAGGTTGCACTATGTCTGGCGACCTGTCCAGGAAAGTTGGCAGTATCTTCCCTGGATGAGATGCCCAGGACATGGAAGAACAGCTGGGAACCTGTAAACTGGGCCATTAAATTCCTTGGACATGTTTAGAGGGCAGCGCACTTCTAACTCTGCCTCAGACTGAACTCCTGGAAGGTTGTTAAAAAATAAAATGTTTCAGCACCCACCCTGCATGAATTTCCCTGTTCATTAACGACTACATGATTGCTTCCTTCGGGGATTTGTGTACGGATGTGATACATGGACAAAAAACATTTTTTAAACTAGCCTCCAGTGTAGTGTTGTGTTTGTTTGTTTGGAAATTTAGGGATTTAGCATGGAAAATGGTGGCTCTTTTTGTTAATATCCAGGAAGATAATTCTCACAGCTCCTTCCTGCTTAAGAAGAAGCATGATTACATATTTGGATTATTTTAGTGATATGTGGGATTGCTTGTAGTTCTGACTGAAAAGACTTTGTTAAATCTTGTCATTTTCTTTTACTGAAACCTACTTGAGACTGTAATACTATTTAACTTCTTTACTGTATTTTTCTAGAACTTGGATACTTGAAACCTCTGGTTTAACTTTTTAAACTTAGGGTGTGGAACTGGAAAATATTACACAAATATAACTAAACAAAACTTTCCAAACATGGAGACTATTGTAAATAAAATCTGCAGTGTCAAAAATGCAAAAAAGTTCTAAGGGAACACTGTGATTTTTTTGATACAAAGAGTGAAGTGGAATGGTAAACCATGAAATACAAATTAATCAAAGTTAGTCCAGTTTTAGCAACTACTGTATAAGCAAAAAAATAATGAAATTATTTGGCCAAACATTGCACAAGAGAATAGGCACAAAAAATAATATTGCGGAGTCTGGGGATGCGGATGAACTATAAAACATAACGCCATTTTTTACAGTCAAAACAAATTTACATCACATCCCTTGCCAATTTACATAAATTGTTTTTACTATAACATTACAATATGAAAACTCACTTACATTAGCACGTTTAAAACTTACAAATAAACTACACAAATACTGTTAATGGTATTTAAATGACAGAAAATGTTACTTAGTCTGTTTGTAATTGTGGTAAAAAAAGCAGTTTCTTTTTATTAACATGTTAGAAAATGCATGCATGCATTTACTTTCTGATGTGTTCCTGGATTCTTGCGCCACTATGCTCACCACATATTAGTTATTAGGTGATGAAGAGGCGAGACAGACAGTCAGTCCGCCAATCAGAGATAGGAGATGATTAACGGGGCAGAATGGACAAGGTCATGTTGGGCAAGTTAGACAGGACATCAGGGTACACCCTACTGTTTATAAGGATGCCCAGCGATCTTTAATTTCCATGGCAAGTCAAGACCACGAGATTCATTTTATCTGAAGGACGGCACCAGTTTTCACAGCACAGGGGTATTGGGATCCACACATAGACTGCAGGGTAGGGACCCCCTTCTGGACTCACCGACGTCTCCTCCAGCATCTACCCAAGCATTTCCTAGATGGTCTCCCATCCAAGCACTGGCTGGGTCCGAACATTCTTAGCTTCAGGGGAAGGCCTGTTCTGAAGTGTAGGTGGGATGGCTGCTAGCATTAACAATTAAGGCACTGCAGCACCCCACCAACCCTGTATTAGAAAAACCATACATTATCTAAAGGGTCTATTAGAAGACTGAGACTTGAAAATGTGCTTTTGTGTAATGTCTACTATATTTAAAATGTATGCTATTAATACATTGAATATCAGTATACTCTAAATACAGAAAAATACATGCTAACCACTTAAGCATAAATGGAAGAAAATAACTATATATAAGACTAAAAATGCAATACATATTCAAAAAAATGAAAATTATACAAACCTATTAAATAAAAGCTAAAAAAATATATAAAATAGACAAATCAATTAGTGCAATAACCGCAGTTTGAGAAAAAAACAAAACAAGTTGAAAGTTTCCTTTTTAGTCAAAGTAAGTAAAGCTTGAGGGAAGTGAGTGCCACACCAGGCAGTAACTCAATTTCTGTGCTCAGTGTCAGTAATTCCGCTGACATTTCGGCCTGCTATTGAACCAGGGGCACGTGTGCTGTGATTTAGGGACACAAACCCCTGTTTATTCTACTGCCTCTAAAGATGGTGCACTGGGCAGAATGGCTTACATATTATAAGGCAGCTCCACACACCACGCCATAATAACTAAATAACTTCACTCTCACTTCTTACTTGTCGAGCTTCCACCTTTAATCCACCAGGAGGCACAAGGGTTGCACCGTCTACCTAGGCCACATATGTAGACACGACTAATACAATAAACAAATTTAAGTATTGTTAAAGATTCTGAAAATAAGTGGATTTCTGCATAGTGAGTTTTATATGGTGAATAGAAGGAAAAGGGTGGAAACTTTTAATTCATAAAGCAGAAGGAAAAAGTCCTACAATGAAAAGTTCTCATGGGATGGACTTTTCATTCTCTAAAATGAAATAAAGAACCTGCTACCTTACTAGTTCAATAAATGCAATGTCCTTTGTTGAAAATACTCAAAGGCAGCTGAAATGTTTTAAAGTCAAACTTAAGTTTATCATTTAAATTATTACTTAGGGATTGGGTAAAGTGTTTTTAAAAAGACAAGTGAAGCATCAGCAATTACTGTTAAAGAGATGAGAATCTCCTTAGTAAAGACAGCACATCCAGGCTGACCTATGTATTCCAATTAATTGCGGCACTAGACACAACACAGTAACCAGACAATCATAAGGCCTTTCATAAGATAGTTTGGAAATAATTTAAATTCATTTAATTGCACAGAAAGAATGAATTTGTCGGTAGTAATAATTGATGCGCTGCAGAGAAATGTAATTAAGATGGGTATCTGGTATTCCTTGATTTAGAAATGACAGAACAGTGCTGATTTTCCATTCCAATACAACATCACAGAATGGGCTCAAAGTCTCCAGGTAGTGTCTTGACATTTTATTTTTGCTGGCTGAAAGTATTTGCATTGCATGTCTAGTAATTTATGGTGACATGTATGCACTGTTGTTTGAGGTAATAAAACACTTTATTATGATTACACAACTGTAGTCCTTATTTCTGAATAATACTTTTAGTTGCCCTAATTTATAGTTCTGCGCTCCAATTAGGTCATACTCAGTCTGGAAGAAAAGACAGGCAGTGTGGCATGGTCGTCGGGCTTCAGATCCCACCACAAGCAAGTCATTTTACCTGCCTGTTCTAAGAAATGTAACTGTTTGTATCTCAGATGTTGTAAGTCACTTTGGATAAAGGCATCCATCCAATAATGAGTAAAAAGAATGAAGTCTTAAAAGAGATGACAACACAACTAGAAAGAGATCTCACAAAACCTAACGTGCTTTTCAAACCAAATTCTAAATTTTAACTCCATTAACCTCAGTTGTCCCCTTTTTGTTTAAAGCTATTTCTCCTAAGGAATTTTAGGAGAAACATCTGTGACAGAGGTGATTCTTAAATGATACAGAAATGAGAATCTCTTTTAAGTCTCATGAGTCATTAAAGATCAACCTTTGAGCAGCAAACGTTTTCTATGGGTTAGTCAAGTACAGCTTACTAGTACTATACAACAAATATTTTTTCAGTTCTGCTTGTAACACCATACAGATGTAAGCAAAAAGCGAGGCTAATAGTTACCTGTTGATAAGCAAGCATGACAACATGTAATATGTTAATGGGGCAGAATAATAAAAAATAATAGCACACTAAATTAACATAGTCATCCCTATGTGTTTTGCAAATCAAGATAAATAAAATAATAAATACAAACAATAATACTACCAAAACTTTTTAAACTTTAATTTTAAAATCTACATTTTAACAGAATATTACTTATTTTAAATTATTAAACTCACATCGAGACAAATAAGTCTTTAAATCTCTCTATTATAAAAACAAATCTTGGAAGGAGACTAAACGTGATTGTCTCAGAGACACTTTCATGTCCCACGAGACGAATCAAGAACAAAAAAACAATGAGTGACAGACGAAAGTGTAGAATCAAATTTAACTGCAAGATTTGTAACCAATAAAGAAACGGGAATTAAGTGACCATCAATACTGATATGATGGGTCATTTTAACTGTCAAGGAGTTCCCATAAGTACTGTATAACTTGTGACGTATTGCTATTTAACTGCAAGTAATTATTATTCATCCAATTCAAAACGTAGCAACTTTTATACAGCACATTATTGCTAAGGATAGAATAAGTAGTTTTAATTTCTTAGAGGTGTCTCTGTTCTATTTTGTTGAACAGTCATTTCTATTACAAAATAGAATTCTGGTTTATTCCAGAGGTACCAATTACAGTAATGTCTTGCAAATATGTTCCATGCAAGAATATTAACAAAAACAAGAAGGTGCTATATACAATAATTAAAGTGTTCCCAAAGCAAAAAGTGATGATCCAACAAAAGAAAATCCAACAAAAATAAATAGCCTTCTTCTTCAGCAGACAGTTCACACAGGACAGACAGAAAAATAGTCAAAAACAAAATGTGAAAACATTATGCACAAAGACAATAATGGAAAAATATGAACCCACAAATACAGATTACTTCCACCCAAAAATACATACATATCAGAATTAAACTGTCCTCGCTAATAATAGGTGCAGTAGGTAGGTAGGTAGCATTCTCTCTCTCTGTTTCTCATCAATCAAAAAACATCCCCGGGCTTTCTGGACTTCAGTTTTATACTGCTAGCTCTCTTGCCTACCCACTCCTTACTCACATCTTCTGGGGTCCCCCAATAGCAAGTGATGTTGAGTCACACACCCCACATCCTCCTCTGATCTGGTGCAGTGTCACTATTCTAAACCTCCACGTTTCCCCGTACTTGTGTGCATGTTTGCAGTCATGTTGAGCCAGCTGCTTGTTCACCTCTCAGGTAGGTTACGCTGTGAACTTTCGCTCCATCCTTTCTTCCTTTACATACAGATTCTCTGTCAGCAACATTCTAAATTTAGTGTTCTGCTCTTTCCTTCCTGCAGCAGCCATGGGCTCATTTAGTTTCAAAGCGTGCCTGGGGATAATATAGTGACATCGAACTTGCAGGTCTTCATGGGGCGACTTGCAAGAGGACACCAGATGTCAGTGTGACATTACCCCGCCAATGCATTCACCCTTGCTAGAGCGCTTAAAAAAAAATGTAAGTAACTCTATAACTATTTATTTGAATGTGATAAGCTATAAATAGTTATACAAAATGCTACTTTCAAATTGTCTGTGGATTCAGCTTATCACAAAAGGAAATTTAGAGAAAAACTCCCTTCCAGCTAGTTTAGATGTGCAATGGGTGCGAAAAAATGGGTTAAATACACAAAATACACAAAACACTGTCCATTTTCTTAGTTCTAGGGTGTTGTACCATGTTAGCCATTATGAAAGTAGTGAAAAGTCAAACAAAATTACACCTTTTACTAGCTAACTAATAAGATTACAATATGCAAGATTACGGCAGCTTCCACATTCACCCATATACTCTCCACTGTAGTGTTTAGATCTGGACAGTGCATGTGCCCAAAACATTAACATTTACATGTAACTTACATCTTGCCTGAAGAAGGGGCCTGAGTTGCCTCTTAAGTTTGCACATTTTAATCTTTTTAGTTAGCCAATAACAGGTGTCATTTTGCTTGACTTTTCACTCCATTTTCTTGAAAAGACTCAAACGTTTAAAGGAATTTTGCATGTACTATATACAGGTATGTATATAAAGACTATGAGGTTTAGTCATTTACTGTTAGTGTTTTTTTACGGTTGTAAATGCGTGGGAACAATCTGAACTTGTACTCAATGAAGTGTGAAAAATAAAAAAAGGAAATCTGAATGGAGTTAAACTGAGCTGTTCACTTATTTTCTGACAAGATTGGGTAAAGTCTCTCTGGATCCTTACTGATATCTACAAATGTATAGTAGTGAGCATACTGACTTGCAGCATCACAGTATGGTTGCAACACCACACCAACATTTCTAGATTGCTACTGCTTTTAAAAAGAAATTGTTTTTATTATTCATTTTTTCCATTCTTTCATTTTACCGTCTATTTCATTGATTTTTTTTGGTAAGGCCCATTCATTAATGCATCCACACAGGGCTATGTAGTTAACGTAGCACACAATCCTTTATGAAGCAGAATGGAAACTGGACTGTCCAAAGGATACCCCATGCAGTCACTAGGAGAATGTACAAACGCCACAAAGGGAGCAACTTAGTGTGGGATAAGACACGGGGCTGGGCCAGTGAAACAGCAGTACTAACCACTGCATCGTAATGGAATTCCAAATTTTAAAGCAATACTGCAAAATTCTATCACTCTTTGTACATTTCTAAGCTTGTGATGAAAATTCAACATATAGACATTATCCAGATATTTATAAGGCATTAATTAATTAATTCAATGTATCAGGTAACCTTTTTGTGTATTTTTTTAATTTTTACTGTAGCCACAAAATATGGTTTAATTACAATAAAATAATTAAGGAATAAAAAAAATGCATGGTTCATTATTAATTTTCCTAATTCATTTTATTGTCAGTATACTTTACAACAAAATTAAAAATATTTGTTTTTAGTCCTACTGGTAGAAAGACATGCCATGGCCTCCAGTGCTGATGGGATAGGGTACAGCTCATCACTCCCTAGCAACCTTCACCTTCTTATATTCTAGCATGACAATATTGAACAAGTCTACATTAGATACAGGGTGGGGCATAAAGATCTCCCACATTTTGAAGGGGTATAAAAAATGAAGCTATCTAAAAAAAAATTGTATACATTTCTGAAAGTACATAAAAACAGTTTTGTTTTAATGGGTTTTAAAAATCACACCAGACAAATGGTAGCCACCATTGGAAATGCATTGCTGATGACATTCTCGGAAGTTCTCCATCACTCTCTGGGTCATCTCAGGCAGAATAGCATTGATTTCCTGTCTGATCCTTTCCTTGAAATCCTCAAGAGATTGAGGATGATGTTTGAAAACCTTTTCCTTTAGGTATAGCCAAATCTGATGACTGTGCCTGTCACCCATTAAAGAGATCAAATGCCCAGAGAATATTTCCCTAAACACTCTGAGTGAATGTTGTGCTGTGTGAGCTGTGGTCCCGTCCTGTTGAAACCACACATGCTCTGTCCTAGGTCTGCCAGGTGATTTTCTTTTCAGTGTGGACCCAGTTGTCCGAAGGTTAGAAATCCATAGCAAAATCGTTTTCCAATCTGGTACAGATGCATTTCAACCAAGCACAAAGCCTGTACAGAACGCTCTATGCATTGCAATGGTTGTTCTCATAATACACTTGAGCAACAAAGCCTCAATATTCATCGGTCCAACTCATCATGGGTACTAAAAACGGTAGAGCCAAATCAACCGAATGACACCTACCTCACCTCTCTACCTTCACTACAGCCCACACAGTTCTCCCTCGAAATGTCGGAGATCTTTATGCCCCACCCTGTAGTACCCCCTGTTGTCCACTAGGTAACAGGCTCCTGGTTAAAATCAATACAAATATTGCAGTAAATGTTGGTTGGCAACACAGTGGTTATCACAGATCTAAGAAAACATGCCAGTCATTGTCTGTGTGGAGCCTGCAGCTTTTCTCCATTTAAGACGTGTTTTTTTCAGGTTTGATCCCAAATCCCAAAAACATACAAGTTAAGCTAAATGGAAAATCAAAATTGTCCTTCTGTCAGTAAATGTGGCTGAGTGAGAATGTGTGAGACCAGTGATGCCCTAGCACCACGTGGTCATGAACAAGTACCAGTATTGGTTCCTGATTTTTGCCAGACACCACCCTGATTGGCTACAGACCCCATGATCCTGAATTGGATTAAGCAGGAACAGTAAATAAATTGAATCAACTTCTGAGAAATACAAGGTTCTACTAGACGTTTCCAAAATATCAGAAAAGTTGAAATGGAAGTGTGAAGAATCCACTCTAATCTATTAACTTTTCGCCATTATCCTGTTGACTGTCTGTGAGGATCTTATTTAAGAATGTTTTATTTTGCTTGATTTACGAGTATGTTTGGAATTATTACCATTATTGTTTTCTGTTGTTTAGGCTATTATTAGATAATGTTTTCACTTGGTCATGCATATTGTTGGAGATGGGATATTTCAATCATTATTTTAATTGTTAACAATATTCACTATTTTTATAATTTGCTCCACCACATTGTTGACATAAATGGCGACCATTACCGTCCGTGAGATTTGACTTTGGTGCTTTAAATGTGGAGCGGTGCACATGTTGGATATGAACTTTTGATCGACAAAGCAAGGAACTGAAGTATATTATTGTTAGAGAAATTCAAAAAGAAAAAGTAAAGAAAGAACTAAGGTGTTTGTCTACAACTTTGCATCAACTTTTGCCTGAATATTGTGAACAATGTATGGGTTTTGGTGAAAAGTTATTTTGATTAATATGTGCATATTAAGTTTTCATGTTCTGACCAACCCCACAGATATATTGTATGCCTATTCAGTGTTTTGTATGTCATTTTGGCTTCCAGCCTGGCTACGAGCTAAAACACTACTCAGTGTGTGTGTTAAGGTTCTTGATAGATCATTGTCAGACATGTGCAAATAGGAGTTATGCATATTTCCGCTCAAGAGAAGGCCCAACTGATGATACCTTCTCCCTTTTACCTGTAGACTTGACAAGGAGCAGCCAGAAGAATAGTGACACCACTTCCTTTATGAAGCTAGGGTAACACTTTAGTTTAGGTACTGCAAAAATGCATCCATTACCCATTTACTATTATATAACAAGACTTTAACAAACACTTCCTGGGATCTTCATAACATTTACAAAGTATCAGTGGGTCTCTGCAATGTGACCTACTAACAAAACTTCACTTTTAAGGGGTCTGACTGGCTTAACTAAGACACATTTCTCTTAATATTACATAATGTGGCCACCAGGGGGTGCACCAGTTCTGCAAACCTGACACAGACAGACACCAGGCACATGTCAGCACAACACAGGCTTTTATTGTGGAGTGGGAAACTCTTTCACTTTGTTTCCCACCAGCACCAAAGCACAGCTCAGCAAGAACAATCAAGTAAACAGCACACAGGACTTCTCTTCTTTCTCTTTCTGTTCTTCCACCTGCACTCCTCCTGGCAGGCATTGTCCTCCACCTCCAGACTCTGGCTTCTGGGAGTAGCTCCTTTTAAGTGATCCCCGGAACTCCTGGTGCCTCGAAAGCATGGCTTGGGAGCACTTCCGGGTAAGGCTGGAGCCCCACGAAGTAGAAAATCTCGAATACAGCTTGCTGTAGAAATCTTTGAAGTCTGAAAAATCCCAATTTAAAAGCAATGGCAAATTTTGGAGATGGTTTTAAAGAAAGAAACATTATATGCATCTTTGATTCCTAAGTTTCTGTTTCAAATGTACCTTGAGAGAGAAGTTATTTCTGCTTCTACAGCATATTTTACTCTGATGGAAGTTAGAAAAAAAAAGATTCACAATGCAAGTTTTTCTTCATGCTATAACTGACAGGTGGGCGTGTAATCAGAACTAAAAAATAATTATTTCATAATTGTAAGGGATTGACTCCAGTAGACCTCCGTGACCCTGTGTTAGGATATAGCAGGTTGGACAATGACTGACTGACTGACTGACAGTAATTTGTGAGCCCAATGTCGCTGAAGTTTGGTTGATTAAAACAATGCCTGATCCATCTGACTTCACTTTCAGGCAGAGGCCATGAGTGATTAGAGTAGGTGCCTTGTACCCAAATAGGAAAAAAGATGCTATTTGGGTCTAAGAAGAGCACAGTCCATATATAACATACAGTAAGCTCAGATGGCAGTTACCCATACCTGGCAAGTTTCATAAAAAGCTCACTGAATGTGCAAATGATCTTTTAGAAGCCAGACGCTGTCTGCTAGAAGAATGCCTCCTGCACTTTGTCATACAATCATCAGTATTCCCCACTAAAGAACTGGACAATGATTGTACTGTTCCAATGGCTTGTCTTCAGACAGGATATGTATGTATAACTCATATATACACACACACATATATATATATATATATATATATATATATATATATATATATATATATATATATATATATATATATATATATATATATATATATATATATATATATATATACGTCTCTGTACCATATTTCTCTCGTCTGATTATTTCCATCATGGTTACTGAAGAGGTATACATTCAGGTCCAAATATGGCCTATATTTCTATGAAGAACTCAATCCAAGGGAGCAAGTATTCCCTGCTGGAGATATTGTGTACTACTAAACATTAAAAGGAGATTAAAAGGACATTCTAAAGAAGAACTGGTGATAGAAAAGCTTTTCCAGCTAAGACAGATGAGCACCTACTACCTAAAATGGAAAGAAAGGCAGACTAGAGGCTGCCTTTTAGATCTGGCTGCTACAATGGCCGCTCCAAAATCAGAGGTCTCATTTTTAAAATCTTGCATGGATTTGAGCGTGAAAATATGCCAAAAAAATATCTCAAAAAACAGTCAAGTACATATTTCAAAGAAAAATCTGATTTATAAGCCTGGACTGGCATACGCATTTCTGTGCAATTTAACTGTATAAATCACTATCATCTTGTAAATGTGCTTACATGAACGACCCTGTAGTTAGGATGTGGCAGGCTGGATAATGGATGGATGAATGCACCTTGAAGCCCACCCGGCTGCTACCCTAAAACAATCACACACGGGTAACCAACCTCATGCCTATGCAATCATGACGCAGCAGACCATCATTGGCTGGCAGAGCAGCTTTCCCCCTGATGCATCAAGCTGCACTCCACAACTGAACACATCAAGATCATGCATGTCATTGTAGCACCTCTACTCTGCCCCCTGAGGGTCGGGGAAAGTCGTAGGTGCCAGTATCTGAGCAGGTACCCGCTATAATCTGGCAAATGCAATGATGCAATTGCTGTTACAATGAATAGTAGATAGATAGATAGATAGATAGATAGATAGATAGATAGATAGATAGATAGATAGATAGATAGATAGATAGATAGATAGATAGATAGATAGATAGATAGATAGATAGATAGATATATGCCATATGAAACATGGAGGCTTTAGCCAGTTACGTTACCAACAAACCATCCACAACTTACAGTACTGTCATGTTTGTCAAAGCTATTCTGCTTCAAAAAAAATAAAATAAATAACACATTGACCCCCACAGTCCATGGAGCCACCACATTTTTTAGACTCGTCTTGGCATTACAGATTATTTGTTCATTAATGGAATGTCACTGCTTATGGTTATATGGTAAATTGAGGTCTGCAGCTGATTGGCATTTTAAACAAATAATCTCCCAACTTGCATCTTCAGTTGGGGGCTTGGTAGCCTGGCGAGAGTGGTTCCCATGCTAGATGTGGGAGTGGACGACCCTGTACTTAGTGCACAGGTGCGTTTTCGATGCTAAGAGCTGCGGATTGCCACAGCTGTCCCATGTCCCCACTTAAAAAGGGAAGCACGAGTGCGAGGAGAAAGAAAAAACTGAGAAGAAAAATGGAGGTTAAAGAGAGAAAGAGTGAGCAGGAGGCAGAAGGAACCGGTATGGTGAGAGCGAGCTTAGAGAGCCGGCACGGGAGAAAGAAGGCAGGCAGTTGAGAGACCCTGGAGAGGAGTGTGTGCCCGACACTCATGAGGGTTGAAGTGAGTCACTCCAGCTGAACACATTTAAAGAGAAAAAGTGACAAGATGTATGAACAGCTCGCCGCAGAAGACCGGAAAGGCAGCAGGGGTCGAGGAGACTTGGGAGGAGAGCTCTAACATGAGCGCCAAGGCCGTTGGGGACCCAAGACTAGGGCCATAGCCATGGTACGACAGGGACCCAGACCTGCAGAAGGTCAGGTGTGTCTGTCAGTAGGGAAACTTCTCTGTTGTAAGGCCCATATAGGATAAACAGGGGAGCCACTAGTGAAAGAAGAATGCACCAGGCTTTTTAGAAAAGACAGTTTCCTGCCGATTGGTTTTAACCTCATTTTAGTGACTCTATTTATTCTGATTTTAACCTCCACAGAGTCACCTTCTTTTTATGCATTTATTTATTTACTGAACTTGTTTGGAGCACTGCACGTTTTGAACTCTTGTTTTGTTTTGACTTCTTTTTAATAAAAGCACTTGCACCTTTTACCTGGTGTGTGTTTCCTTATCTGCCATGCTCACGTTATCGACGATGTCGGTTTCAAGAGGCTCCCAAAAACGAAGAGGGAGCAAGGAGCCGAACTGCACCATCACAACAATTAACAAAATTAGCTTCATTCTTGCTAGGTACCATTATTGCAATATGAGTGCAGTACAGTGCTTCGATTACATTAGGAGAACTAGAAACTGCAGCAAACTACCTTTTAATGTTGGCAAAAACATGTTAAGTTTCATGTATGTACATCCACCACACCATGCAGATGCCATGTCTCATTAGTCTGTTAATGTCTTCCAGCACAATGGGCATGACGGAGTAAAGTTTGGCTGAGAAATTCCTGACCTATTGACCAATTTTCTGAAAAGTGACAATAGGTAGTCTATATACACTGACAAAAATGCTAAATAGTTCTTTAGCACAAATACGCAGCATTGGCTCTCTTAAATGGAAACTAAAATACAGTCTGTGAATCATGTTAATCACTTCTGAGGTCTAATATATTTGTCATGTTGATGCAAATTATAATAACAGCTTGGTAGTGTGAACTTTTATATGTGTGAGTTGTCATTTAGCTGATTTGGCTGTGATTCCCTACTTGATCAAGGGTCATCATTTGCCACCTTTTCCTAAATGTTACATACACATGAGTCAGATATACGCATGTTTTCTCATCATGTTTTCTTTTATGGGCACCTTTTGTGCATACACAAATTTTATTATTCTGACCCCAGGAATGTAGCTCTCTAAAGGGCTCCAAGATACAGATGGCAGACAGCAATGCTGGTGATCCCCTCAGTGTTTTTAGGGTATGAACCAAAGGACACTCCAGGATGGTGTTGCCCCACTATACTTTTAAGCTTACAGTTTGAGAGTTCCATGTAAAAAAGGGAAGCAACTTTTGCATTTACTGTTCAAGGATTTTATTTCAATGACTGTTTAAACAATTAGTGTTTAAAGAATCTCATATCAAATAAAAATACAGTCAATATGAAGTGTGCCTTGAATACAAAATATAACAGATGATAACAATTAATTTACAAAAATTCCAGAACACTGCACAGAGCATACATTACCGAATTTCAAAGCACTATGGTGGTGCATATAGTCAATGGCTTGTGCTTACTTGTACGTGGTAGTTAATATACTGTAATCCAGTAGGGCTTTGTTCTCGAGAATTTATCTAATGGAACTATAGTTCAGTTAAAGAGATTATGCAATATGGAAAACAAATGTGTAATTGTATTCCTCATGAAATGTTTTGTTTACAATGTTTCATTTTTCCCAACTTCCAAGATTTAAACCTAGTTAAAAAGTTAACCAGAGTTCATCAGCATCAGGGCAATTACAGAATGGAAGAATGGAACTACTGCTGTGTCTGTTGTCAGGTGAGGTTAGGTGGTGCGGAGGTAAGATTCTTGTGGCTTGTTCTGACGATATGGCAATCAGCGTATTTGGACTTCAGCACAGTGTACATCTGGAACTATTTAAGGAGAGTTTGGGAAAATTACTGCTGTATGACAAGACAATTTTTAGGAATTGCTCAGTTTCCCTGAAAACACATGGCTTTACCCAAGATGATGAAGGCATTTCATCCCAGCTCTGCAATGTCCTACTAATAGGCCCTGTCTATGGCCGGGGGCCTTAACTGGACTTTTTAAGTTACTTGTGCCTTCTTTGTGACCTCAGAATGAAATTCTGTTGAAAGCATATGTTGTACATTTATTTTCAAGAATATGTTGGCATCCACCACTTAGTTGATGGCACAGTGTCCTTATAATCTTCCCAGAGTTAATGCCAAAGCTATTCAAATGTGTGCAGTCCCCCAGGTACCGTGGTAATTCAGATTTCTATAAATTGTTAAGCAGAAGAAATGAGTCATTTGCTTTTATATGTTTCTTTCAACTTTTTTTATGTTTTGTAGTATGGGACAAAAGGCCATATAGAGGACAGGAGGCAGAGAAATGGTCTGAAAGGGGTCATAGCTTTAAAGTGATTGAAAACACTCTGTAAAAAGCAGCATGGATAGTAGATATGGTCTGCATCCTGTGAGTGGACTCACAAAAGGCTCTAATGTTATGTTATGTGGTCAGTCTCTTGTAGATGCATGTAGGACACACAAAGGGCATTTAGTTGGGTCCTACCAGCCAAAGACAGAGGCAAAAAGAATGTATCTTGCTTTCAATGACTTAGATAAATTACTTAGTTGATTGTGTGTTTATTAATGCTAAGTCCCTTACAGCAATCTCTTGTGACCCAGTAAAGCAGATGAAAAATGAGAATTGGATAATAGTCTGGGCAGAAGGCCCACAGCTCCAGATTATGATGAGGAGACCGACAATAGAAGACACACACAGGAAGCACAGTGGTCATTTACCATCAAGTGGTCAAGTGCCAAAGGTAAGGCAGGCAGTGTCATGTAGTGGTCAAGGCTTTAGACCGCAAACTCTCAGGTTTTGGGTTCACATCCCTCTAATGTGAATATGAGCAAGACGCTTGACCTGCCGGGGCTTCAATCGCAAAACCAAAAGTGATGTAACCAATTGTATCATAAATGTTATAAGTCACCTTGGATAAAGATGTCAGCCAAATAATGTAATGTAATTATGAGTGATCTGGCCAAACAGAAAAAAACCAAAGCCTTTTCAGTCAGGGCTTGCTTTTTGCTTCTTTGTGTGTAAGAGCATTAATCCATACACTTTATGCACATGCCTAGCAAAATGCATAGATGTATCCATCTTTAAGTTCCTTAATCCCTTAGCAGCTAAGAGAGCTGATGCCTATCCAGAAAACATTGGGCTCAAGGTACAAACCCTCCATATGCCATTACTAGGCACATTCATGCTTGTGGTACACCATATCAGTGGTTACTGGCAGAGCAAAGTTTTATGAACTGTCTGGCTGAGGCACTTGGGTGTAGGTGCATGACGGGGGAATATGATGCAGCCGTAGTTGTTGAATGAGGCAACCAGCTGAGTGCTTGTTATTGTGTGGGTGTGATCAACACAGCCATCCCACACTGTCGCTCTTTAGGTCATTAAGAAAACCAACTGCACTCACAGGGGTGAAAGAGGTCTATGTTAGAATGAAAGGAGGAACAACAAGTAGGAAGAAAAAGCTAACGTAAAAGAAAATGAGAAAAGAGTGCAGAACTGGGTAATATATAGAGAGAGAGATAAGTGATGCTCCATGAAGGAGTAAGAGGAATGGCGCTCCAGATGAGAACCCTTGCTGAGCAGTATAGACCAGGGGCCACCTTGTGCTCCAGAGTACTGCAGATGCCGAAGGAGGCAGCAGGACAACGGAGTCCAATTCCCAGCGTCCCAGTGGGTATCGATGTAGAAGGCTGGGGCGAGAGCTGGATAAGGGGACCACATTTGCTGGCATCTTGACCCTGCTGAGAAAACCCAGAGGGTGAGCAGTTCAAATGTGGGAAAGGAGAGTTATAATTCTGACCACGATTTTTATACCCAGTTTTAACAATTTATTGTTTTTTTTATCTTCTTAACAAATGCACTGTTTTTATGGAATATGTATTGCAAGATTTTGATCCTGCATTGCACTTTGAAAACTGTGTGACTTTTGATTGTTTTGAATAAATGAACTTTGAACGTTTGCACCATTCTTGTTGTTTGTGTTGACATTTGCCTTATTCCATCATAGCTATGACTATCAGTGTCCCAGGAAATAGAAGTGATCCATTGCTTCTGGTACCCAAGGCATCACCATGCTCTATTCCACACTTACTCATTTACAGTGGCCAACCTGTACATCTTAGGTGTGTGAGAAAGAAATTCACACAGACACAGTGAGAGTGTGAAAACTCTCCATACAGTAACTGAACACAAACTAGTGTTATAGCAGCATTAACCACTCGGTCACTGTACCACCCAAAACGCATAATTCTATATTTAAATATCTTATTTTGTAGGCAACATAGTGATGTGTTCAGTGTCTCATAGTAAGTTGTGAACCTATAATTCAGGCCCTCTGAACTGCTCATCGGTATTCTTTAATTTGTATTTTCCACTAGTGAGCAGTAGTTTCCACTTTAAGGCCGGTATGACCTCACATGTCTTCTAGTTAGACAGGATGACAAATTTGAAGATGGTAATTGCTGATCTCGTTACCTGAGGATGTCAGATTATATGACTATAGATTGTTGGAGATCAGGGCCAGATTAAGGTCAATTGATGTCATAAGCCCAGCCCTACAGTGATACCCTCTTGGCACCTCCATTGCTTAACTGACAATATATTAAGACTCATAAAGTGCTGAAGGTGAAATAAGAGATTAACCTTTACTAAATTTATGTGAAAAACCAATATAAGAAATAATAAAATAAAGAGCTTTAAGGTCTGTTATACAAATCTGTTGATAAGTTAAATGCTAGCCAGACCCAGCCAGCTGTGTTTATGCTTTAAAGAAACATCATTTGTATGCCAAGAGATGGAAACAAATATCTGATGATACCTTTAAACCAAACATTTAAACTTTAAGTCACTCCCCATGCCAAAGAAAATATTTTTGTAACAATGCAGATTAAAGTTGAACATGGAAGGGCAATTATAAAATATTCAACTAAAGTTGAGTGTGGCATAATAGCTAGGAGAAAACTCTGTGATGCTTTTTTTGCTTAATGCTTAATGCAGGGATGGATGTAGGAGACTGCAGTTTTACACTTTCAAAAAAGCTCATGAGCTCACCCCTTTGTCATAGTCAATAACATGTTGCTGATGGAGCCAGTGCTGTATGAATATTTTTCATGCGTGGCAGGTTCTGCCAAAGTCTTGGCCCTTCTTTTCATTCTCTCATGGGACATTAAAGAAGAGACTTCAGACAGATGAGCCTCTCTTCTGTTTGTGAGGTCCAAAACACCCGGTGTTCCTTATTCCTTGTAGCTGCATTAGACACATTGTACTTCTGCAGCAGCATTCATTGGTTGCCAGATCTCATATACACAGAGCCCACCTCTGGGATTTTAGACAGATTTTTCGGGGTGTGTCACAGACTGATTGGACTGAGAATCTGGGGCTGTCAGTTGCTGTAACTACCCTGACTTACCATGTGGGCTGTCCAGAACTATATATCTTATATCTTGTATATAAACATCTATGCGTGGAAGTGTGTGTGTCTCTCCGTCTGGCCCAGAAGTAAGAGGTGGAGTCGGGGTAAGGGCTCCACATCCGAGGAAACAAACTCGCTTAGACGCTAATACAGAAGCAAGATGAGCACGTCGGAAAACGAAACCTCCTAGAAGAGAGATGCCCAGAGTAGTTCCTTTCAATTACCTGACATCTCTACATTTAAATTTTTTGTTTGACGATTTCAATAGTTTCTAGGACCCCGTGCTTTTTACAGCATGGGCTTACACAGCTAGTATACAGTAATCCCTCCTCGATCGCGGGGGTTGCGTTCCAGAACCCCCCACGATAGGTGAAAATCCTCAAAGTAGAAACCATATGTTTGTATGGTTATTTTTATATACAGTATTTTAAGCCCTTAGAAACTCTCCCACACTGTTTATAAATATTCTCTGCACAGTAATACAGTAAACCCTCATTTATTGCAGTTAATCCGTTCCAGACTCTACCGCAATAAATTAATTTCCACGTAGTAGAATTCTTTATTTATAAATGTAATATTTTCAAAGTTAGAGCATAGAAAACCTGTTTACGACCTTATAAATACATTTTTTAACATTATTAGAGCCCTATAGACATGAAATAACACCCTTTAGTCAAAAGTGTAAACTGTGTTCCATGACAAGACAGAGATGACAGTTCTTTCTCACAATTAAAAGAATGCAAACATATCTTCCTCTTCAAAGGAGTGCGCATCAAGAGCAGAGAATGCCAGAGAGAGAGGGAGACACAGAGAGAGAGAAAAGTAAACAATCAAAAAAAGAAAAAATCAATAGGGCTGTTGGGCTTTTAAGTATGCGAAGCACAGATAAAGCGGCCGCAAGGAAGGGATCAATGTGAAGGTAGTCTTTCAGCATTTTTTAGAGGAATGTCCGTATCTTCTAAGCAAACGGCCTCTGTGCAAACAGCCCCTCTGCTCACACCCCCTCCGTCAGGAGCAGAGAATGTCAAAGAGAGTGAGAGAGACAGAGAAAAGCAAACAATCAAAAATCAATACGTGCTGTTAGAGCTTTTAAGTGTGCGAAGCACCACACGGGAAGCATATCGTATATCACTGAGAAGTTTTATTTAATACGTAATATGTCCTTTGATTGGGTAGATTCTCAGCCATCTGCCAATAGTGTCCATTGTATGAAATCAACTTGGCAAACAAACTGAGGAAGCATGTACCATAAATTAAAAGACCCATTGTCCGCAGAAATCCGCGAACCAGCAAAAAATCCGTGATATATATTTAGATATGCTTACATTTAAAATCCGCGATAGAGTGAAACCGCGAAAGTTGAACCGCAATATAGCAAGGGATCACTGTGTGTGTATATATATATATATATGTGTGTATACATATGTGCATGTTGCAATAGCATCACCATATATAGAGCACAGTGAATTTCTTACATACATGTCTGGCTAACAAGCAACACTCTGTCATTCTCTGATCTCATGATTATGGAGTTTTGTTTTGGTATTTGTTGATTTCATCTTTGTGCTTATTTTTCACATATTTATATTCTTAGAGGTATTAGTATATTTTTATTTTTATTATTTTGATGTCACTGCAGCACTGTTTTTTACATCATTTGAAAACAAGCACCATCATATTGTGGGTTTTTAACATGGTGGTGGCCATTTTGCTTATAGTTGCAATGCCTCCTGCCAGTCACATGACTTGGAAGAATCAGGTGATGTTTTACATTATCGTTCCTGTCCTATAAGAGATGGTGACATACTGCTCTAATTGTCCAAGATTGTAGATCATTTTCAAAAAGCCAAATGTTTGTGTGTGTAGTATCATACATGGGAGCATGGAGAGGGTCTCCTGGGTAATGGGTTGGCCTTGTTTTGGAGGGGAGAAAAGAAGTGATGCAATAGAATTAATACAGTTTCCTTATCCTCTAGAACGGAAGTGAAGCTACCACAGGATGATTTATGTCACTTCTGGTACGATCGTCACAAAACCCAAATATGATTAACCAGCCCCTCAACCAGATGTTGCCATTTATTGCTAGGACTGCTTTAGGAAAGGACAGAGCTCTGCAACTAAAGTAAAACAATAGAAACCTGGAAAATCGGCATGATAATGATTCTCTCTTACTCACCTATTTTCATTAAATGTTTGTCCTTCATATTTTTACAGTAGCTATAAGGTGAAAGGCTTTACAAAGACAGAGGATTTCCTTCGATTTTTTTGACTTCTCAATATTTGACTGGCAATTTGAACTTCAATGTGTTTAAATTGTCTTTTGACTCTTTGGTTATTTTTATCAGTGTCATAAATCTTGGTCTTGATCGTTTCTATTACCTTTAATTTTTTTGGCTGTATATTTTTCTTGAGCTTTCTTCTGCTCACTAAACCATAATAAGAATGTAATAAAATACATATATGGATAAAGTTGACCAAAATGAAAGAAGAAGAAGCTAATTTAATAAGCCACCTTTTATGATTTCTCCTTTAGTGTTACCATTTAAAATAATTGTATGAAATCATTAAGGGATTGTATAGAATGTATTCTAGTAGGAATGGTTGGAATCCATCCAGAAGGGGGCATTTGGATATCCTGCCTGGAGAGCAAATGGGACAGGCAACATAGGAAATGTGTGTAATCCAACAAATGCAATAAAGCTTTCCAGTTTATCCTTGAACCTACAACATAGGAACTGACCCTAAATTCATTTGAGAAAAGGGTGGTATGCCATATGCCAGGATGTAAGTGAATGAAAAGTAAGGGAAAGGTTATGCAGAACGTTGTGGAAAAAGTACACAACTAGGCGTAGATTTTCATTTTGTTATGAGGGAAAGAGAAAAAAAAGAGATGACTGGAACAATTACTCTGGGCAGCAGAGGCAGGACAGACTTGCAAACGCGAGTTCATCTGGCCGCCAGATGTGGAAGAGCGTCATTGTTGGGTTAACCTGAATTGAGAAAAGTTTATGGTCAAAGACAAGACGAAAAAAAAATTTAATGAGAATCTTGCATTTCTGGAGGCTGAATGCATTGCTTAAGATGCTAATTATGTTGCGGTCTAGCTGACCCCAGAGTTTACATGCCACCTGAGTTGACCAAAAGTTAAAAGTTCAGATGACTTTTATTTTGATTAGTGCCAATTTCAATCATCAGAGTTCCTTTTTCATTATATATACTCCATGTTCAGCTGTCACACAAATTGAAAATTTCCATTTTAGACGGAAATGTTGAATGTTTCAGATATAAGAGTACCTTTAAGATATAATTATTTCCTGCCTCCCTGTATAACAACAATTTGTAAAAGGATGTTTGTTGATGGCTATTTACCAATATAAATCACAGACTGAAAATTGACTAATTCATACTTGTTTCTCTAGTTGTGTCCAGACCCCCGGGATTGTAGGATGATGATCTGGAGTTCACCATCTGGCTCCTTTTAAATAGCTAATAGCCATACTCAAATACTGAAGGTTGCTTTTTCTAAACCATTTTCTAGATTGTTTTGCTGGGTGTCACACAATTAAGCTGATCAAGACTCGATTGTATCAATTCTTGGAGTCTCTGTGGCTTGTGACAATAATATATTTTATTATCAAACTCTCTCTCTCCTCCTGGTAAAGATGTGCTTTTTGTTTTCTTCCTTCCTACAGATTTTGTTGTTGACTCAGAAGAAATCTTGTGGTTTCGACTGTGGCTCATTAGTCTCCCTGAGTAGGTAGGATATGCAGGGATCATCTTGATAGTGTCTTTCTCTTTACACCATAAACACCGGACAAGAGAATTCAAGATTTTGTTAGTAACACAGCAGTCATAGTTTGCTTTGGGGCATGGGTAAGAATTGTACTTCCCACCCTTGTGGGATGTGGATTTGTTTAAATGGACTGGCTACCCAATGTCGGTATAGATTATGATAATGTTAATGGACAAATATTTATGTTAATCACTTTGAAACTGTTTTTTTTTTCCCTTTTTTAACCAAATCTGTATTTTAGAAGTATCTGTGTAATTAACAGTTCGTAATTGCATTTGATGTTAGTAAAGGGATGCAATTATTTTTGTATTTTGTCTGTGCATTTAAAACATTCATTAGTCTTGCATAGTCATGATCATCCATTCAGAATGAATGCCGTCCTGTCTGCATTAGGCACAATGCCGGGCACTACACTGGATGGCACACTAGTCCTTTGAGATGTCACACTATTCAAACAAACACACACACACATTCACCCTGGGCAATTTAGGGTTTGCTTTGAAGGTAACACACATGTTTTGGGAATGAGGGAGAAAACCAGAGTACAGTCAAAAATGTACAAACATGGGAAAGACCTACAAACTCCATACAGAACCAGGAATCAAACCTCCTGGTGGTGTGTGGCTGCCACATTTAACCTCTGTGACAGCCACTAATAAATTAACAAATATAAATGGACACATAAATGAAAGAAATCAAGCCAAAATACTATGGTAGTGTGCAATGAATGTAATCAACAATTAGTGCACCAATTTGATTTATGGTTTAAAGAGGTTGTAAAAAGAAGAGGTCACAAGTAAAGCACTGGAGTACCCATAGGCATCTAAATTAATAAAAAAAAAAAATAAAATGCAATTTTTCAGCTGTAAGTCTGTTTATGTCAGATTCAAAGATGGTGGAGTTTCAGGTTACATATGCTCCTGGCAGGAAAAAGGCAGATTTAGGGGGACAGATGCAGGAAGTGACATCAGCAGGGGTAGAAAAACCATGAGTCTTTCATTCTGCACATGCACCAAACCCCTAGAGCAGCGTAGAGACACCATCACCAGAGCCTTTAAACTGTCCCCTATGCACATGCTTGTGACAGAATATACAGAAATATATGTGATTTTTATTTTCTGTATTTACATATTTACAGCATATCGCTTGCATACACCTCCGCATATGAAAGTATTTTGGCTTGTACTTGGAATATCAGCTACTAATCGAGGCCCTTTTAAAATCAAATTATCCAGAGACAAATTAAATAAACAAACTAGAACGTGGGTTTAAAGTCGTTTAAATATCCAAGAACAATATTATTCTAGTTATAGAAACAGGAAAGTAAGTATAGCAAGCCTGTGATAGCTAATCTTTTTATTGGACAAACATTTTTAAATATTTGATTGCATTGTGAAAGACATACCAGCCACCAACACTTTGCTGCGTAAAGTAGTCTGTCTAATTCTGTTTTATTCAAAAATTCCCATCCAGCCTTTGGACATCTTTTCTCCAAACCAGGCCACCTTGACCTTACCGACAGACTAGAGTTCTACACATGTGTGTGCTGTACCAGAGACTCTTGTTCTGATGATGATATTGATATGTTCTTTGTCTTAGCAGCCACTTATATGTGAGAAGTTAAACTAAGTCCTGTTTTTCTATAAGGCTTCAGTGTTATGTGTTTCTTAAACAATAGTACACAACATGATTGTGTAGTAAAATTAGCCAATTCCATTCAATCACAAATGATATATCACCCTCTATTTAGCATAATTGTTATCTCAATAATGTACTATTTGTCACACAGTCCATAAACCATACCGTTGATGAGCGACAGACAGCTTTCATTTCTATTCCTTATGACACCAACCTGTAAAACTATCAAACTGACTAACAAGCAAAGATATATATATATATATATATATATATATATATATATATATATATATATATATATATATATAAAAAAAAGGGGGAGAAAGAGGGAGGAGAAAATGACAGAGGAGCTTGGGAAGTAAAGGAGCCGCAGTGCTAGTTTGAAATGTTAAAAAGGAAAGTACCTGTAAAGCTCAAGGATGAGACGATTTTCTGGGCATTGTGGGGGTTTAGTCAGTATGGTGGGAGAAAAAATAGTGGCGTGGTAGTGTTTTGTGCTATATGCAGTTTCAGTGGATGGTGCCTAATCGCATGTTCCCTGTAATGGCATACATTGAGTTCAAATCTGTAACAGACGTGCAGAGGAGATTTAATGTGCCTCAGTAAAGGTAAATTCCTTCTCTTAGCACTATTTAAAAGTGGTCCAATTCATTTCAATCCACTGACCTTCTGGAGGACATGTTTATAAGAGCACCAGGAAAAGAACAAAGTGTGAAACAGACAGTAAAGTGGATTTTGGCATTCAGCACAGCAACAACATTTATTTGTATAGCATATTTTCATACAAATTATGTAGCTCAAAGTGCTTTACAAGATGAAGAAAGAAAAAGAAAAAAATATAAAAATGAGGCAATGCTAATTAACAAAGAATAAACCAGGGAGGACAGAAAAAACAAAAAAATAACTCCAGAGTGTTTTTGCACTCTTTGCATGGGTTCCAAGGCCATGAGACCACCCAGCCCCCACTACCTAACATAAATGATCTAAATCAGTCCTCGTTGGATTTTCAGGGTTCACATGGAAGAATTAGACAATGATGATGGTCATGTGGACCTCGATAGCATTAAACACTTTGGACTGGACTGCTTTTCACCATCTAGATTTATTCTATCACCTGTATAAAATAAAAATTGTGCATTTTTAGAATAATTTAACAATGTGATTCAACCTTTTGTATTCAATTTATTGAATTGTTAAATGAAAATGGTTTTAATGAACATACTGAGAAACATTATTTAAAAAAAACCTTTATTTAGGACAGGATAAATAAACAGTTTGGATTAATTGTTTTCATTTTTTTTTACTATCAGTCTAATGACTAAGTTAAGTGACAATTTGTACTATCCTTAAAAAATCATGATATTCTCACACCGCACGCCTTATAAAACTGCAATTGTTTCTCGTAGCTTTACTAAGCCTTACATTGGCAGTGATATAACTCAGAAATCTGTTCCCTGTTTTGATTGATAATTAGCATTTTGATGAATTTCCAGTATTTTCTTTTCATAATATTCAAGTGAGTAATTTGCTTGAATCAAAACAAAACATTTACTTTTTTATTTTAACACAATTGTTATTTTATTATGAATGGTTCAGTTGTCATTATGGCAATAATCCTGTTTTTGCATCTCAGTATGGTATCGATTTTCCCATTTGAGTGCTCAAATTAAAAAGTTTAAGAACTCCTGCTTTTACACTAGAATTACCAAAGCCTACAAAAGAACTTGTAAACCCTGCCCACCTTAAATCTGTTCGTACCTCTCCACCAGCATCTTTCGTCTTGTAAATGTGTCAATACTTGTGGGGAGGGCTTCTATTGTCTTTCTCTGATGTAGAATTCTCATCTGAGTTCACCTCTGCTATAGCACGTCTTTATTTGAAAACAGCAGTGTCAGATCGGGGAGAGCGTGAACGTGACTGAGAGAATAAAACTGAATAAAAAAAAAAAAAACGCTAACCTTTACAAGCACCATACATTTACTCTGGCTGTTACAGACTCAAATGAAATGTATGTTTTTTATTGTATAATAGTCACAATAAGAGCAGCTCACTACTTAAAATGTTTGTTTTGGGACATGGGGAGGCTCGAACCCACAACCTTTTGAAAAGGAGTCAGCAGTTCTTACTGCTGTACCACCAAAATAGTCAAAGCAATAAGCTACACTAACCCGATTTCTTTTTCTTCGGATATAGTCTTGAATAAAAGCGCACTTGTTCTGTTTTGTGAAAGTGCTTATTTGATATTTGGAGTTCAGTCTTCACACATTATACACTTCATATCAAAATTTTGTCGTTAGTACTAAAACATGAAAAACATTTGTCTTTTAGGTATGTGTTCAACATTTCTTACATTTCCTGTCATCCTAGACTTACATAGATCTTTGTAGACATGGAACACACATGAAATGAATATGTTCCAAATAACGATATATTATTTACACTATATGGCTCCCGGTACCTCACTCCCAGATAAACAAGGCTTGAGCTGGGAGAGGTTTTTGCTGTTTCTGCGGCGGTGGGAAGATGGGATAGCAGGCTACTTGCTGCTTGTGCTTAGAAGTGCGAACGGATTTAAGGTGGGCTGGGTTTTTTCGCTGGCTTTGGTAATTATAGTTTTAAAGGGTACACTGGGAGAGAATTTTACTGTTATCCAGTCTGCTAGCCAATTTTTACTGCCTTTAGTCTGGAAGAGCATGACAACCCCAACTGCACCCCTTCCACGACTTCCGTATAAAAATGCTGAAATAACATCAGTTGGGGTCTCTGACTGACCAGATAGAGCAGGAGGCACATCACTAAGCCCACAGCCATCTTCTTTTGTTCTTCTCAAGTTATGTCTGTTTTACTACCCAGCCTAAAGGCTCTTAAACTGGGCTACCCACGGTACCCTAAGTCTGTATCTTGTCACAATGTATTTAATTATTCTACAACGTTTCAATCCTTTGCTACCTACTTTAGGTATGTGTTTGTTTGCAGCCTTGCAACTGGGTAAAAAATTAAAGAACTTTTCCTTTCTAGGGAGCTTGTGCACAGTGCATGTTAACAGTATACACACAAAGAATTGATTATCTGTGAATCCTGTCACATTTGCCTGCTGATTGCTTAAGGGAGCAGGGAGTCAGACACAACCACAAGGCCAGGGCTGCATCACACACCCCAAAACGCAAAGAAATATGTGCAAAAGTACAAAACAGATGAAAAAGACTGCAAAGGTGTTTTTTTTTTTTTTTTGTTTTGCTTATTTTATTTCATTCAAACAGATGTGAACATAAACTGGCAAAGTGATTACTGAAAAAAATGACCTCTTGTATAATTATTGCTTGTTATTCTTTTGCAAAGGTATTTAAAGAATACCACAAAAATGCAAAACCACAAACTTTTGTATACTGTGTATACTTTAGGAAACATAATTAGATAGGTGAAAATGTCAGGGAAGATGTCAAACTCTGAGTCACTTGATGAAATACGGAAAGAGCTTATCCCTACCGACATGGACTCACAGAGAGGCGCTGCACTCAGTCATTGATCCTGATCCATTGATTAAATTGCTGGATAACATGACAGCACATTACGTGATAACAATGTTAATAATGATCACAAAATTCACAAGAGAAAAGAGAAACATAATGAGATCATATGGTCTCCTGGGAGGAATGTGAATATTTCTAAATCCTCAGGGCTTATGCTTGCTCAGTGGTTTTTGAGTTGAGGGCTTAGCTAGCTTGGCAAGCTTTGGAGCTTGAGTTCTATTTGCTTTCTTTCATGACTGTAGGTTTTCTTTTCTGAGGAGAGGTATTTCCCCAAAATATAACAGCCCTGTACCACTCTTTAGTTTAAAGATCTGAAATGAATTTACTATGCTGTTGAAATAGAATTTGTAAGTCATTGCATTACTACCTTAAACACTCCTTAAGGATCAATTATCCATTTCTTTTCAAATTCCTTAATCTGGTCCATTGCTAGGGAGAAATGGATCATTTTCTGGGAAGTTCAACCATTAGGCATGAATCAACCATGGATGGTACATCAGTCCTTCACAGGACTTAGTCATGCACACATACATCCAAGTATTATCCAACCCAACTTTACGGCAGCATTTATAAGGTTTATTTAAAGAGACAGACTTGTATACATGAGGCTAATATTAACCATGCTTTTTATGAATCGTTATGATGGGGTTGGGGTCAAATCAATTTCAGTGCAGCAGCTTTTCATCATTAATTCTACAAATACTGACATTTTAGTAACTGAGTTGGAATTGCAATGTCCTTATTGAACTGACTGTTATCCCGGCTACAATAAGTTAGAGGTCGAGATGTTACTCTACTCTTTGTTCTTCAGTGATTGAGAAAAAAATAAATAAGCTTAGCAAGCTAATTAGAGCAAGTCTAGATGGTATTTAGTAAATCACAAAACTGTTACACTTGTGATCATCTATTGATTCCTAATCACAGCATCTACTGTAGTACCAGATTTTACAGAAACTCCTTACACTCCTGTCATCAAATGCAAGCCATAAAATTAAGGCAGCTACATCTTCTGAGGCAGAGATTAAAGGCTTGTGTTCGGGCAGCTAGAAAGATGGATTTTCAGGCACCTCACAAACTTGCATTTCCCTACATGCAAGTCAAATGATTGACCAAATCATAGCAGCCTGCTCAGCTCAGGGTTGCACAATAGAAAATATTACTGGCACACCACTCCCTTCTGTTTAGTACAAATTTAATTCTTCCTGTTTATAATGTCAAACAGTGTTATTAAAAGACCTCAGCCATCCTGCATAGTCTCTTTTCTTCCTTTGTTGTTCCAGCAAATAGTTCAGGACAACTAGCCTTCACACCAGTAGATTTAAGGGCAGTTCTTACCTATATCTATTTGTAATCAGGTTCTTTCTTTTTTTCCTTTTGTATCTGACTATATATTGTAAAGGATGGCATACAGATACTGGTGCCCCTGCCAGGATGGAATCATATCTCTTACCTGGCCAGGAGCCTCAGGTGGCAAGTGGTTTAATAGCAGGGTTGGACTAAGGAACAATACCCAACCAGGAGGCCAGTGTGATGGAAGGTCAGGGGAAGCAAACCAGTCATGGATACATGCTCCCCTGACACACTAAGTGGCAGCATCCCTGGGCAGCACTATCTGTATGAACACCCGCAAGGCTGGCTAGAAACTGCAGTCCCATGTGGAAACCTTTTTGAGTTCCATGGGTACCGCTGGGAGAATTGGATGGAGCGGCTGGATGCAGGGGTCCAAGATCCCTGCCTAGTGTAGCTTCCAATTGACCTGAAAGGGCTTATTATGGTCCATGCCTTGGCATCTGAAGTTTTAATAAAAGGAGCCGCTCTGCCTCACTCAGGAGAGTAGGAGTCAGATGGAGGAGGAAGAAGCTTGCCTGGGAAGAATGGAGGAAAAGAGAAGCAGAAGAAAAGAGTGTTTGGGCTTGTGTTTATTACAAAGGTAATAAATTGTAATACATCTTACATTTGAACCTAGAACATATACACACATACTAGTCTTTTTAGACATAATGTAGATACATGATTTAATCTACAACATACAATATTGTAGATACAATATTTAGAATATATTACAGAAACTAGAAAGCTTTATTGTTTGATTCTTTGTGTTCTATTGATTCTTTGTGTTAAGGTAACTGAGAAAACAAAGATAAAACATATTTAAATTCACTATCTATCTATCTATCTATCTATCTATCTATCTATCTATCTATCTATCTATCTATCTATCTATCTATCTATCTATCTATCTACTGTATTGTGGTGGATGGCTGGCCGTTTATCCCGGCCAATACCCCCAAGCCGCCAGGTGGAGCCCTCCTTGCAGTATGGAGGTCCCCAGAAGACCAGCAGGGCATCATGGACAATGGAGTTTTTATACGCAGCCCTGCTGGATGCCATGGGGGCCACTAGGAGACGCTGCAGGGAGGAATAACGGGTATTTTCCCTACACCCCGGAAACACACGTGGACAAGGGAAATGACAGGCTTCCGGGGTGAAGAAAAGGACTTGTACCTGACCCAGAAGGGATTGAGAGTCACATGGACTGGGGATTGGAATACTTCCGGGTCAGGGAATATAAAAGGATTGTGGGAGCTCCCAGACGGCGAGCTGAGCAGGGTGGAAGGGTGGCAACGCGTCTGGGAGCTGGAGGATTGTATTATTGTGTTTATTGTGATTATATGAGTATAGTGGAGGAGAGGGTGCTTTGTGCACTGTGGCGAATTAATAAAGTCAAGTATTGGACTTTTACCTGGCGTTTGGAGTCGTGGACAGGGTTTCAAGGGAATGAGAGTTCCCCCTATCTGTTACACTATCTATCTATCTATGTGATTTCCTGCTCTAGACAGACTAATTAGCAGTAAGAAAGGCAACTTTCGAGGTAACTTCATCATTAAGGTAGGTAAGACAGACATTTCATGGTGCTGAAAAGTGGTGACATGACATTGTGTTGTACATACAAGTAATATTGGCTCTGAACATGTGACAGTAATGACCCTGTAAATGTAATAAAGCTACTCAATAGCCATACGGCTTGAGTATTCCTCATAATTATTGTCTGATGTTTTATGTCATGTATGGTGTTGTATTAGTTTTTATTTGTTTGTATTGAACTACTGTCTCTAGTCTGTGTGAGACATGTAAGTAACAATTTCAACATACTATGAACACTTGACAATAAATTTGAATTTAAACTTGATTCAGGTCATAAGAAGCAGGACAAAAGCTGACTATCGCCTGTCAACACTTGATAATGAAGCTAACTTTGTTTTTAAATCACATATGTCAGTGAGTAAAATGGTGTGTAAACTCATGCATTTTGAATGTATTATAATAGAAAAGCTTTGAGAGACAATATCTGAAAGGTGAAACTACTGTAAATATAGTCATGTCACCCTGACAATAACAGTAGATGCACTGTGACTAAAGTGTGGACAATAACTAGCTTTATCGCTGCTAGTCATTCTGTTGTCAAGCTTATTTATATGTTTAATCTACATATAGTTTATTGTGTGTTGATGATATTAGAGTTGCATGTTATGGCTAAGGTGAAAATAACCAAATAAAATTTTTGGATAATGGACGAGGAGATGAAAGCCAAAGTACCAGTAAAGAGCTTATCAGAACTGACAGACAAAATAAGTCCTCAACATCATTAAGAATACCCTTTCCCTAACTAAAGTAGATTCTTGCCATTTAAACCAAAACTTGGGAGTCAGGTAATGTTCATCACCATCTTAAAGAGTCGCAGTGCCTTGATATCCATCCAGTCATCGATCAGCGGAGATGTAGCCCATCCCAGCAAACATCTCTCACACAGTTTCTATGTTGAGTCACACATTGCACGCAAAATGGTGACCATAGTTTAACATCAAACAAAATGATATAGCGGAAAATAGTAATAATAATTAATCAAACAAAACTAAAAGTATTTAAGAGAAGTAGGAAATTATTTTATTATTTTTCCATTTATTATTTATTGGTTATTTTTAACATTATTTTGATGTTATCTTTAATTCACTTTCTGTGTTTATTTCTTCGTTAGCCCCAGTGTTTAATGCTTTTATTTGAATGGGTTTTGCATTTTAGAGCTTTGGGTTAGTACAATTGCTAGGCACATACTGCACTTGCAATGTGACCCATGATATCATGGCGACCATGTCCTTTATCATCTTTAATGATGACCCCATGCATTAAACAACATAAAAACTTTGTAGCAACATTACAAAAGGGTTCTGAGGATTTTTTGTTTTTGCTGTTTTTGCTTTGACTTTAGTGTTACCCTTTTAACTTGACAGCTGATCTCTTTGTTTATCATGTTTTGACCAAGGCTATTCTTTTAATGTCCATTAGTATTAGTCCCATTCAAATTAATTAAAGTGTAAGCCCTCTAAGGGTCACACCACTTCATGTTTTGTTTCGTTTTTTGTGTTTTAGAAATCCATAAAAAACTATAAAAAAAGAAATTTGGCCATTACAGTTTGTCACACATTTTTGATTACTTAATCTCTATGCCAGTACTTTTTTAAAAAGCAAAAAATGTATAAATGTCATCTGCCGAAGTAAGTTCTGTGTTGAATGAGAATGCGGCCCACAAACTCTTATAAGTAGCATCCAGGCAACTGCTGGAAGGGGGGCCGTCATGGGCAGCTTACATGGGTGGTTTTCATAGGTGCACATTGTAATGCGGAGACCTCCCTTAAAGCAGCATTGGCCCACTACAATGACACCGTCATAAACCCCTATCTCTGTTGCGATAGCGTTTGTGACGAACATTACTTTTTCAGTAACGTTAATAAATTATAAAAACAGCTCTGGTTACTTTCAAGTGGTTTTATATGATTTGTTTCGACAATTTGACTATTTCTGATTCAGCTTTAGTCAGTCTCTCCAGGCCCCAATGTCAGTGCACAGCCAAAATCAGCAGCACCAATTCAACCTTGGTGAGTGAGTGAGAAGTCGAGATTTAGCCCTTCAGCAGTCCTGACTCTTCTAATCACTGTTGCCTCTGGTAAGAAAAGTGTTTTATCTTTGAAGCTGGTTAAATTTTATTTGAGATCTACCATGCACTAGGAGAGGCTTTCAGCCCGAGCTCTAATTTCAAGAGAAAGCAGTGTTCAAAGGTCTTTGGAGCTGGAGGATATAGCGGCTGCATCTGATGTAACAAAAGCCAGCAAACATCAATTTGGAAAATTACTGTAATACCTATATGGAATGTTTTTTGTTTTATTTCTATTTTGTGCAGTTTTTAATTTATTTTTTGAACTATTACAATGTGATGTTTGTATTTATTTTTTTATTACTATGTGCTCCTTTATTTTATTTGCATTTTATTTACTTTTTCATTTGTTTTGATTTTTTTAAACGTAGTCTCTTTTTATTATTTTCTATATAAATATTCATAAAATTTGTTTTTCACAAAATTAAAATAAAGGATTTGTGTTTATTAAATTCTCCCTGTTGAAATTATTCATTTGAAATTTGTGCTAAAATAATGGTAGTAAATTTGACCACGTCAGGACTCGTGGTAGGGTAAGTTACAAGGCCCCCAGGAGTTTTTTGCCTAGGGTCCCCAGAGTTCCAAGAATCGCTTCTGAGTGGTATCATAAGCAGTAGAAGAAGTAGGACAGAATGGAGAATATGATCCAGAGGTTGGGAGCATGCACTCACCACAAGCCAAACCACACAGGTCCTTCAAGCTAATATGGTTAGCGAACAGCTGCCCAAATATCTCATCCTTTTCAATATATGTTGAGGTTTTCACTTCATCAGATTCACATTATTCTTTGTGTGTTGAAGTACATTCTGGTTCTGCCTCCTAGTTCGCTCTGAGGTGTATGACTCATAATTTAATTGAATAACATAGAGAAATATGTATCTAGGCCAGTCTGACAACATTTTATTTAAAATAAAGAGCTCACTATAGTTATTGCCTACAAAATAAAATAAAAAGGTACTTTTTAAAAAAGTTTCAATTAACTCTTTGAGGGCTGAAAATTATTTCCAAAAAACATTTTCTGAAAAGTACATAAAGCAATGGTTTTGCACAGAAATTAACTTTAAACATCTGTTGTTGTGAGCACCAGGAGTGCTTTGCAGGCTATCTTCGCATGGCATTGGGGGCAGTGGTGGTCATCATTGCTGGTTTGTACCTCTTGTCACTGTAATAATAATAATTCTTTGCATTTATATAGCGCTTTTCTCACTACTCAAAGCACTCAGCAATTGCAGGTTAAGGGCCCAACAGGGCAGAGTCCCTTTTGGCATTTACGGGATTCAAACCAGCAACCATCCAATTGCCAGTACAGATCCCTAGCCTCAGAGCCACCACTGTAAGTGGCAGTTCTCACAGGCAACCATTGCTGTAGGCGCACCAGCTACACGATCAGCTGATGCGCTTACCTCACATTTCTTTTCGATCACTTGTAACAAGCTCTAATAAGTCCAATTCAGTAATAGTATGCAAAACATCTTCCACGGAGTGTTTTGTTTTATGTATTTGCTTCGATCTCTCGCCAGATGTCAATACCATTTTTGCCATTGTTGGCTCCTCACTACTGTCAAACCAATGTAGCTAACTTTCCATCTAGCAAAGACAGTCCCAACTAAAACATCACTTTGGGTTTTGTCACCGTTTATAGTTAATTACCACCATCAACCCCTCCTTTGACAAAAGCTGACATCTGTCCTGAAAGATTTAAAGGTCTTATTGGTCCTACTGTCCAAATTATGACATCCATAAATAGATAGGTAGATAGATAAAATAAACAATGCAAATTTCTATTTATGTAATACAGCACATACTAAATGGTTTTCATTTATCTTAATTACATCTAGAAATTTCTTAAATATTAATAAAGTATGTAACCTGTTTTTAACAGTTAGTAACCAAAAGGTGATGACACTTCTCAGAATGATGCCAAAAGGTGATGCCTTCACTCAACTTTAGTTAAAGAAGTAACTGATATGATGGGATTTATGTTTAAAAGTCCTAGTTAGGTCGTGTTAGTTATTTATTATGTCTGGCATGGTTAGAAGATGACACTGGGGATCTGATTTTTAGGATGCTTGACAAGAGGTTCAGTGGCACTGAAATCAGGCCAACTTGCTGATGTCTTATACAGAATAGTGGTGAATGTAATGTTAGCAAAGAACTTGGTAGGAAAGGTTGGTACAAAGCTAAAAGGGCAAACAATTCTAAATTAACCGACAGTGCATTTGAGTGTAAGGTGAAAAAAGCTATTTATCAAGAGCATTCTGATGAGAACACTACAAAGAAGGATTCCATAGTCATGTTGCAGATTGTAAACCATTCAGTACATCTGGCTGTACCCATTTACAAGTTCAGTGGGGCCAAAAAGCATTAGCTATGAATTTCCGAGAAGTGAATTAATATGATACAATTGCCGTACTCTCCACATCTTACACCGCACAACGTTTTCTTTCCTATTTTGGTAGTTCTAGCATAATTATTCCGCATCACTTTTGAATTAATCTGACTGATCTATTTAATCCCACCTTTGCCATTTTTTTTCCCTGCAGGGGAGTGTCTTCTAGGATAAAAATTCTCAACAGGGGGGTTGCGGCCCATAAGGGGACCTCAGTAAATTTCAGGGGACCGCAGCATGAGTGAAAATAATTATAAAATAACAGCAAAAAATCAAATCAATAACTATCAAGCCACAAAATGGTGTTAAACGTATACATGGGCCGCTTCATTAATATCCAAAATATTGTAGCATCTCAGCCAGCTGTGTGGTAGTTTTTATGTGGAGGCAAAGAGCATCATTTAATGCTGCCGTATCATGTAAATTTAGGGAAAAATGCAAAACACTAGCATAAGAAAGGAAAAAGGGGGACAGCACCAAGATCTGGTGAAATAAAAAGGAAGGGCTGGGCTGAGCGTTTCTTTTGGAAGTGTTGCTAGGTGAAGAACACATTAGCCACACTCTTAAAAATAAAGTTGCCAGAGTAGTTCTTGTCATAGAGGAACAATTTCTGGTTGCAAAAAGACCCATCCACATGAAGGTTCCAGAAAGATCTCTATTTAGATTTGAACAGGCTTCATACAATAAATAACAACGAGCAGATGGTAACAGAACCCTTTCCAGAAGGAAATGATGCTTTGTCAAGCAATAGTTCATTGAGGAATCACACAACCCACTAAAGAACCATAAAGTGCCTTTAAGGATCCATTACACCATGCAGACTGGAACAGCATGCAGTCCAGGTAGTTTTTGTTTGAAGAGAAAAGAATGATGGAGTGAGAACTGCAGTGAGTTAGAAAGTGGAGAGAGAACTGGTGGTAGAAGAGTGACCTGAGCTTGGACTTCAAACAGAAGACCACAATTAGTGGAGTGAGCTACAAATCAGATGGTAGGATCTGAATAGTAGTTCAGTAGCTATGGTGTCTCTCATGACAAGAACAGTAATGGAGTTTATTATAATTAGGTGCAAACAGACTCCAGTTAAGTTATTTTTATTATTGCCTTATACTCTGCTGTATTTGCACTTGATAAATAAACCTCTTCCTTGTTGAGCAACCATTAAGGATATCAGGGAGGCTAAAAGACAGTTGGAGAGGAATATAGCAGATAAGACGAAAGAAGACCCCAAGAGATTCTTTCAGTTTTTTAGAAGTAAAAGAACAGTTAAGGAGGAGGTCAAGTGTATCAGAACAAGTAAAGGGGAATTAAAAGATAAAGAGTGAAATAGTGGATGCCCTAAACTTACATTTTTCTGAGGTGTTTACAAGTGAGCAAGTGGATAACCTCCCAGAGGTAAACACAACTACTAAGGAGGTACTGAGGGATTTGGAAATTGTAGAGGGAGAAGTGCTGCTCAGATTAAATAAGATGAAATCAAACAAATCACCAGGCCAGATAATATTTATCCTCGAGTTCGTAAGGAGGCTAGTGAGTAAGTACATATATAAACCCTTGACACATATTTTTAGGAAGTCACTGTGCACTGGAGAGATTCCGAAGGTTTGGAAAATGGCAAATATCATCCCATTATATAAAAAGGGTGACAGGGCAGATCCAAGCAACTATAGGCCAGTAAGCTTAACAAGCATCACAGGAAAATTAATGGAAGGAATTATTAAGGATAAGATTGAGCAACACATGGCAAGGACAGGAGTTATTCTGAACAGTCAGCATGGGTTCAGAAGAGGGAGATCGTGTTTTACTAACATGTTGGAATTCTATGAGGAGGCAACAAAAGGATACAATCAAAGTGGAGCTTATGATATTATTTATCTGGACTTTCAGAAAGCATTTGATAAGGTGCCACATGAGAGGTTGGGCATCAAGTTAAAAGAAGTGGGAGTTCAGGGTGATGTTTTAGATGGGTGCAGAATTGGCTCAGACACAGGAAGCAGAGGGTGATGGTGCGAGGAACCTCATCAGAACTGGCCGATGTTAAGAGTGGTGTTCCACAGGGGTCAGTGCTAGGGCGCTGCTATTTTTAATATATATAAATGATTTAGATAGGAATATAAGTAACAAGCTGGTTAAGTTTGCAGATGATACCAAGATAGGTGGATTAGCAGATAATTTGGAATCTGTTATATCATTACAGAAGGACTTGGATAGCATACAGGCTTGGGCAGATTTGTGGCAGATGAAATTTAGTGTCAGTATATGTAAAATATTACACATTGGAAGTAAAAATTTTAGGTTTGAATATACAATGGGCGGTCAGAAATTCAAAAGTACACCTTATGATAAGGATTAGGAGTCATAGTTGGACTCAAGCTATCAACTTCAACAGTGTTCAGAAGCCATTAAGAAGGCTAACAGAATGTTAGGTTATATAGCACGATGTGTGGAGTACAAGTCCAAGGAGGTTATGCTCAACCTTTATAATGCACTGGTGAGGCCTCATCTTGAGTACTGTGTGCAGTTTTGGTCTCCAGGCTACAAAAAGGACATAGCAGCACTAGAAAAGGTCCAGAGAAGAGCGACTAGGCTGATTCCAGGTCTACAGGGGTTGAATTATGAGGAAAGATTAAAAGAGCTGAGCCTTTACAGTTTAAGCAAAAGAAGATTAAGAGGTGACATGATTGAAGTGTTTAAAATTATGAAGGGAATTAGTACAGTGGATCAAGACTGTTATTTTAAAATGAGTTCATCAAGAACACGGGGGCACAGTTGGAAACTTGTTAAGGGTAAATTTCGCACAAACAGGAAGTTTTTCTTTACACAAAGAATGATAGACACTTGGAATAAGCTACCGAGTACTGAGGTAGACAGTAAAACTTTAGGGACTTTCAAAACTCAACTTGATTTTTTTTTGGACAAAATAAATGGATAGGACTGGCAAGCTTTGTTGGGCTGAATGGCCTGTTCTTGTCTAGAGTGTCATAATGTTCTAATGTTCTGCTGCTCTTTCCTCCCAAACCAATTACTAGGTTACATACAACTGTCAATTTTGTCAAAAAACCCCTCTAATGTTTGTTTCATATATTGCTTGTATCCGAATATAAATTAGCCAGATTACAATACTTACTTGCGTTAATCTGAACAGCACATCACAATGCACTGCAGCTGCAGTAGTGTAGTTACAATGCCAAAGGTTTGCTCACAATAAGCCATAAAAAAATGTAATGTTGTGCTGCCAACGAAGTGAGATTTTCATAAAGCAAATGCAGGTCAACACCTGACACTGTTGCCATTCCACTCGTTTTTTAAAACCACACAGGTGTCAGTTCTGGCCAGTCTACCACAATTCACCCGACTGCTGCCGCTGCCCCACACAATTCACGCTTGAGTGATAATGAAGATGCTTCTGTATACAGTGATTAGTTATGAAATTTAAAAATTGTTTTTTATTTTATATTTTCATAATTATGCAATAATTATTTATGTACCCTTTCTCCTGCCTGTAACCCTGCTGCAACACACTTTGACTTATACAGACGACCCTCTCAGCTGGCACGTGTTGTTGGTGTGCCAGTGCTTGAAGGTTCAAATGGTTGGACAAGCCAGTCACTACCTGCATGTGAGGATCAGGCAGTGACAAGGCCTCTCACAATGCGGCTCCATGCTGCTACCCTAGCCATTTCACTGCTGGAGCGCCTTATAACCAGCCCCGAAGGTAAGTGCACCCTTATAAAACTAATCATAAAAGAACAGAAAAGCTATAATTAGTTATTTCATTTAACAAGATGATCTCAGTTATACATGCTATCACAAAATGGGGCTTGTTTTGTTATTTTTGCTCTTGTTTGTATACTTTGTTACTTTTTATGTTCCCTTCCCTTATTAAAATACAGTAGGTATTTATTTACACAAATTCTATGTTGCTAACTCCCTGCTTGTTTCAAGGGCAAGTTTAGAATATTTATCACTTTAGCACCTTCTTACTGGACAAGGTCTATGAATATATTACCAAATACTAGGTGATGTGATATTTAAATAAAAATAAAATATCAATACAAAACCTTTTATATTCGTGATACAAAGCCAAACTGTGATGTATAAATAGTATCAATTAATGTACAGTACTAGTTTATAATAAATGTATCATCAGTTGTTAACAGTAATGCATCATAAACCACTGACTTAATGAGCAGGTAGGTAGTAGTTTATTCACTTATTCCTCCCACCTTCTGACAGAATAGCCTAACTGGCATCATTAGTTTAAAAAAAATCACATAAACAGCATAATAAAGATGTCACAGGTTAGACTTTATAGATACTTGCTGAAAAGCTACAATTTAGCCTTCCCTAACTAATTAATGTGGTGTAAGTAGCAGCAGGGCTTATTTATCAGTGCATCCTGGTCTAGAGCTTTGAAATTCTTTGGCATCTTGCTCCAATTTCTTCTGGCGCCACCAAATTATAAACAGAATGAAAAGCTTATTGCCCATTTTACACAGTCTCTTTCTATTCTTTGGGGTTTGTTTCTCCCAGACATCTGATCTGTATTTGATTCAATTGAAATCACTGTACTCATACTGTATAGTGTGCATGTCCATAGTCCAGAGCAATGTTAACTTTTTTCAAATATAATTAAAATAACATACAAAATAATTAACTTGGACACACAAAACACAAAACTAAATATTAAAAACAACATGTAGTATGCACTGTAAATAGGTTCCCAAGCGGCAAGAGGTTGCCAGGGACAAGGCCAAAGGGAATAGTCTTCCAAGGTGTTGATAGAAAACTGCATATGTGCCAGAAGAAGTTCTGCACATCCAAAGAGCAGTAAGCCCTAAACAATGTACTGGATGCTGTATTGGGTCACGGGCAGAGGAATACTGTTTACAAAGAAAGTGAATAAAACCAGAGAAGGCAAAAATTGTTAATAAAACAAATGATAAACCTCATCTGCCAACAGATCGCAGAATGTGGTCATTATCAAGGAGAAACAGGGGGCCAAGATGCCCATTCTAGGTTTAATTTCAGGAAGAACGGGCAGTAGGACAGTTCCTTTCATTCTCTAGTAGGGTTTGGTGGCTAAGGCACTAGTGCTTAATTCACTTGGATTCAGTTCCATTTTTACATTTTCATAACTGTGTAATGATAAGCTAGTCACTTAATCTACTTGTGCGTGAATATTGAAAAATTTCTAAACAGTTGTGGATAGATAGATAGATAGATAGATAGATAGATAGATAGATAGATAGATAGATAGATAGATAGATAGAAATTTAGCTTTTTTACAGGAGCTCTTTAAATAAATTTATGCAAAAATAGATAGATATATAAATACATACATTGTCACACATGTGCACTTGGGAGACAGATTAAAGGCTTATCTAATAGCAATTTCACCCCAAGTCGAGGGTTGGTGCTGTTGCCTAATGCTTTTTTTTTTCCTTTTACCCCTACAGATCAGACAACTGGCAGCCTAAGTAATGGCATGATCCCTGCCCCTGCCCCTTCCGGGCTAGTTTCTTATTAAGGTATTCTGCTGCCATTTTGAGTCTATTGTTTGACTTCAGTCTGAAAAGGCCTTTGTGATATTTGGTGTTTTTGTTGCTGTATTTGTTGTTACACATTCAAGGTGCCCAAACACTTCATCTTGCCTGTGCTTCATATTTTACAACATACACAAATCAAACTATGGAGTTAACACACACCAGAATGACTAAAAAAGAAATTTAAAAAGAAAGAAAACTTCGAACTAGGCAGTGCCAGTCTCAGTGAGGCATTATGCAGGGTATAAAGGAGCCCCATAGTGCTTTTTAATACACTTATGTTTAAAGATTCATTGCCTTAAAGTCCTCAGTGTTAGTCTGTCGGAGAGAGGATGTGTAGCATTGTTCAAAATGGTGACCAATTTTGTTATACTTGCTTTTGTTTACTATGCTTTGTAATTAGCCGACTGATTTAACGAGCCTCTCCTGAAGTGATGTTACCGGCTCAGCACACTACATTGTGGAAAATTGCACTGGCCATCACAGAGTTTATGGTATTAGCCACATTCACAAACTTGTACCTTATAAACAGTAAATGTCCAAATGACTTTGTGCTCTGTACCAGTATTTGTTTGGTTTTATTAGTTAGAGTTGTTTTGTCTATAATCTTTTATTTTAAAATGAAATGTGAGTTGATTTATTATAGCATTCAGTGTGAAAGGTACTATGTAAAATATAGATGATGCATTTGCTTCCAGTGCAAATTGTATGGTATTAAATAACAGAAAAATTAAACTGATTTTGCAGTCTATGAATTACTGTCTAAGAGTGTCTGCTAAAGTATTAAAAGAAACGAGGTGTAATATGACATAGTGCAGGTGACAAAAAATGATGAAATATGAGCAGAGCTTAGTGTGTGAAATTGAAATACAATGTGATGTACATGAGACAGGAAAGTAACCCAGGAGATGCTAAGAAAGGGGGGAACAGCATGTGTTGGAAAGGTGACACATGATTTTATGATAGCCACAAAGGGATGGTATACTATATTTAGTTTCAGAGCATCCCAAAAGCAATTACTTCTTGACCAAAGAAGAGTGTGAGATGTCATGGGGACTGTTGGAATGCCAAGAGTTGTCCCTCAGCAATCAGGAGACAGCAACATGTCAAACATATTAAGAGGAAGGATTGGCAGCCTTGGAGCTACCAAGTGATGTAAGTTATTTAATTGGAAATTGGGGATTTGAGAACAAAGGATCCAGGGGCGACCAAAGAACAAGGGGAGAACCAGGACTTTTACAGGGCTTTCCTGCCACTGAATTAACTTCATTGTGGGGCTTCCCTGCCAATCACCTTTCCAAACTTGAGTCAGAAGGTTGCCTGGCACTAGACACACTGATGGGAAGAAGTATTAGGCAGATAGATAAGAAAGGTCCCATAACATTAAAACAGATAGATGGATGAAAACAATTGTACTTCAGTATAAAAGGTACAGCTAAATGTAGGATTTAATATATGGTCAAATTTAATATAATTTAGAAAACATTCATTTTGCATTTAAATTACTAAAGTATGAGCCACGGAGCTGCAACCTGAAGCAGTGACATTTATTGTGCGCAGACATCATAATGATTGCATCTTAATTCAGTAGGGTGAGGCATACATACTTACCCTGCTTCAAGAAGGAGCTAACCCATTCCTGAAAATGCATTTGGAATGTGGATTTTTATGGCATAAATAAAAAATAATTTCAAATTTTAATCAGCTTAAATGGAAAACATTTTTAAGCCTTTCCTGGCCCCAAATATGACCCCCATTTCTATTTCGTTATTATACAACACTGGCCTCTTTATTTATTACTTTTGTGACCTCCCTTTGTTAATCCTTTCCCTATGTTAATGTTGATAATAAATAAAACTATTTTTGCATTTTTCCTTCTTGTCATCATTTAGGTGTAGCCCTTTATCACTGTACAGTGAAATAGTTATAACGTTTTCCATAGGCTCACCCTTCATTTCCATTTCACACTGCAGAAAAAAAAA